>NC_136421.1:238314745-238914745 GCF_052625555.1 Lactuca saligna
ATTTATCCACATACATTTTACAAGATTAGTTCTGAACTTAAACTGTGCTTAGCTTTGTGAAATTACCTCATCAGCGATCTTTGTAGGATTAGTATGAATCCCTTTGAACCTTTTATTGTTCCTGGCTAACAAAATGAACCATAACAGTCCATATATCGTCGTTGTTACCCTTTCTCTCTTCCTAGGGCAATTCCACCACGTTTCAGCAAAGTTAAGGAATCCAGTAACATTTTCAAACGTATAGTCTTTAGTAATACACCATTTTAGAATCCATTTACGAGCCTCCACCGCCACATTGCATTTGATTAACTGATGAGCACAAGATTCTGAAACCATATCGCATAAGGGACAATTCTTCGATTGAACTATCACACCTCTATCCTCTAGGTTTGTTGCTACAGGTAACCTGTTAATAGCCGTCCACCAAACGAAACACCTAATTTTCAATGGTATTGCTTTCAGGCCGCATAATTTATAACCTTTACAAGGATTAAGATTGAGATCAATTTTATTGCGTAAAGTGCAAACATTATATGTACTATCCGCACTTAAATTGAAGCGAATATGTTTTGTGTCAGATGCATATTGATCCCCTGAAGCATGTTGTTGGTGATTTTAGTGTCACCATGTCGTTTTAAGTAACCGGAACCAACATGTGAGCTAAGGGGCTTCATAATTTGTACTCTAATATATGTACGGGAGTTGTGCGGAGTGCACGCATTTATAAGATCAAATTAGAAGCCGGTTTGACGACTAGTCGAGGGTCCAAGGGCAGCACCCCTAGGTGTAGGGTTTCCAAAGGGGCAGCGCCCCTAGTGGGGTCCAAGGGGAAGAGCCCCCTTGCTGGGGTCCCGCTGCCAGGTCAGTGGGCGGGGTCGAGGGGCAGCGCCCCCGCGGGGTTTAGGTGATTATGGGAACATAACGGAAAATTTCAATTTCTTGAGGGTGATTATGGTAAAACTAACAAAAGTCATTAGTTTTGGTAACCCTAAATCCTCATTAAATACATATTAACATTACTTGCTTCCAAAGCAACTAATGACGGCCCAACCCTAATGAAACCCTAATCTCGTTTAATATATAAACATTTCTTCTTCTTCAGAAGAGTGTTATGATCTTAAGCTCTCGTTTTAATCATACCTTCACAGAATCCTCTAGAATATTGGCTTACGATTTCTGTGTCTAGAATCGTAAGTGTCCACTTGGATTATCCTAGGCTAATTTTCTTGTAACCCAGGCATAGGGTATAAATATTAGTTCGGAAAGTGATATCACGATCCAAGTTGGTATCCAGATCTCCACCAAAAACCCCAAATTTTCCCCTACATTCGAACTGATAACTTATGTTTCTAGAGATGGGTGACTCAATCCGCGAGATGACCACTAAGTTTGCCAAGCTGGAGAAGTTTGAAGGCATCGAGTTCAAGTGTTGGAAGAAAAAGATGCACTTCATGTTGACCACTCTGAAAGGACCATATGTGCTGACTACTCCAAGACTAGCAGACCTGCGGAAGGTGTTGCTAACACGGTTGAAGAGACAAGAAAGAGACAAAAGTGGGACAATGATGACTACATTTGCAAAGGTCACATTCTGAACGGTATGTCTGATGCTTTATTTGATATCCATAGTGAATCCTTGTATGCCAAGGAGTTGTGGGAAACCCTTGAACTGAAATACATTACTGAGGATGCTTCTAGCAAGAAGTTTCTGGTTAGTGACTTTAATAATTATAAGATGGAAGAATCCAGGTGTGTCACTGAACAATACAATAAACTCCTTTGCATATACGGTCAGCTTAAATTGCACCGTATGAATATGGATGAATCCATTGTTGTGTCCACCATCATTGACAAACTGCCTCCGTCCTGGAAAGACTTCAAACACAACTTCAAACATCAAAATGAGGAACTGTCATTGGTTCAACTTGCTAGTCACATTCATATTGAAGAATCTCTTTGTGCGAAGAAAAGTGACAAATTTATAAAACCCAAAGGAAAAGTTGAACCTGGACAACCCTTGGTTCATATGGTTGCAAACAAACCAAGGAATCAGAACCACAAAGGACATAGCAAACATAAGCAGGAACATGTCCCAATCAACTCCAACAAAAAGAGAAAGGATCTGGTTTGTTGGAGGTGCAATCAAGTTGGGTCATTGAAAGTGTGATTGCCATGTGAATTTTGGAAACAATGGTGCTGGAAACAGTGGAGCCAATGGGAAAGTGAACTGGTCTTCGGTCCAAGTTAAAGGAGGTCAGTTTTTTACTAACTTTGATAATTCTAATCAAAATTATTTTTATTATCTTTCATTTATCCCTGAACCATTCTATATGCAGGATGATGATGTTGCTTGGTGGATCGACTCCGGAGCAACGAACCATGTATGCAAGGATAAACGGATGTTTGAAACATTAACTCCGCTTAAAGATGGATCGGTGCTGGAAATGGGAGATGATTATTTTATTCTTATTTGTGGTTTAGGTGTCGTGTGTCTTGAATTTACTTCTGGAAAGACAATTAGGTTATTTTTGATGTTTTGTTTGTTCCCAAGATTCACAAGAATCTTGTTTGCTCTATTTGTTTGAATTATGATGGTTTTAAACAAGTTATTGAGGCGGATAAGTTTGTTTTATCTAAAGGTTGAATGTTTGTTGGCTTTGGATATTTAAATAATAGAATGTTTTGTTTGAATATTGTTGACAAATTATTACCTGTTCAGAATTCTGCATTTGTATCTTCTGCTTCTAATGTTGATAAATCTATGCTTTGGCATGTAAGATTAGGTCATGTCAACTTTAGAAGGATGCATGAGATGTCAAAATATGTATTAATTCCAGCCTTTGATATGACATCTGATAAATGTAAAACATGCATGCTTACAAAGGTAACGAAACAGTCATTTCCTAATGTCACTAGAAATTCAACTGTTTTGGAACTTGTACACAGTGACCTATGTGATTTTCATTCCACTCCTTCTTTGGGAAATAAAAAGTACGTAGTCACCTTTATTGATGACTACACTCGGTTTTGCTATGTGTATTTGTTATATTCTAAGGATGAAGCCTTAGATAAATTCAAAATATACAAAACTGAGGTGGAATTGCAATTGGGCATTCCGGTTAAATGTCTCTGGACTGATAGGGGAGGTGAATATATGGATCCCATATATTTTCAATCAGTAGGTATCATTCATGAGACCATGACACCTTACACACCCCAACAAAATGATATTGTTGAACGCAAAAATTGAGTTTTAAAGGAAATGGTAAACTCAATGTTATCATACTCGGGATTGAGTGAACGATTCTGGGGAGAGGCCATGTTAACGGCCTACTATTTTTTAAATAGGACTCCAAGTAAAAGGAACAAAACAGTCCCATATGAAGTTTGGTTCAAGAAAAAGCCGAATTTGAGTTATTTTCAGGTTTGGGGATGTCGGGCAATTATAAAACTTATCGAGCCCAAAAAGAAAATTTTGGGAGAATGTGGAATTGATTGCATATTCATTTGATATGCTGAGCATTCCAAGGCATATAGGTTTTATGTAATAGAACCTAATGATTCTGTTTCAATTAACACTGTTATCGAATCGCGGGATGCAATTTTTGATGAGATGTGGTTTTCATCGATTCAAAGGCCTAAGGATCTGACTTTTCGTGCTAATAAAGAGCAAAATTCAGAAAGTCAAAATGGTGGTATCATGCAAGAACCACAAGATCTTCGTAGAAGCAAAAGAGGCAAAATTGCAAAAAATTCCAGATCCGACTTCCAAGTGTATTTTGTAGAAGGTTCAAGAGATGAAATTAATCTTGAATACTCTTATTGCTACAATATTGAAGATGATCCTAATATATATCAAGAGGCCATAGAGTCTCATGATAGTGCCTTTTGGAAGGAAGCAATTGATGATGAAATCTCATCAATTCTTGAGAACAACACATGGGTGTTGTCTGATTTGCTTCCGGGTTCTAAACCTCTTTGTTGCAAATGGATTTTCAAAAAGAAGATGAATGTTAATGGGACTATCAACACATTTAAATCCCGGTTAGTCATTCAAGGTTTTAGACAAAAACCCGATATTAACTATTTTGATACGTATGCTCTAGTTGCATGTATTTCTACTATTATATTGTTGGTTGCCTTGGCAAGTATCCACAATCTAGTTATTCTCCAAATGGATGTGAAAACAACATTTTTTATGGTGATCTTGACGATGAAGTTTAAATGAAACAACCTGAAGGTTTCATTATGCCCGGTAAAGAGCATGTGGTTTGTAAACTTGTCAAATCTTTGTATGGACTGAAACAAGCGCCTAAACAATGGAATCAAAATTTTGATGAGGTGATTTTGTCTTTTCGTTTCAAGACAAACAATGTGACAAATGTGTTTATAATAGATTTGATGATGCTACTAGAGCTGGAGTGATCATTTTCTTATATGTAGATGACATGTTGATTTTTGGTACCGACCAAAATCAAGTTGATGAAACAAAGAAATTGTTATCATCCAAGTTTTCCATGAAAGACTTAGGAGAGGCTGATGTAATTCTTGGAATAAGAATTAAGAGGATGAACAAAGGATTGGTGATGACTCAAAGTCATTATATTGAGAAAATTCTCAAGCGGTTTAATTTTACCAATTTTTCTCCTATGAGTTGTAACATCCAAAATTTCAAACCAATTTAAACTTTTTAAAACATGTCAAGTTCATCAAAACATTACAACTTTGTTTTCAAAATATTGATTATTAGAGTTTTTCCCAGAAACATAAACACAATAGGAGGAGTTGTACGATCACGCCTTGGCCTTGCCTAGATCCCCTGATGTACCTGAAACAATAAACTGAAACTGTAAGCCCGAAAGCTTAGTGAGTTGCCCCTAAAATATTGATACACATACAATCCACATAGCAATATCAACATTAACATATCATATCAATCAAAACAGAACAACATGCACTGGGTCCACAGCTTTTCAAGCTGGATTATCCCTTGGGCCCTCAGTACGAGTCTGGAATGCCTACCGGGCCCTCAGCTCGTATCTGGGATGCCATCAATCCCTCAACACGAGTCTGGAATGCCTATCGGGCCCTCAACTCGTATCTCGAATGCTCCCGAGTCCTCAGTATGAGTCTGGAATTCCTACCGGGCCCTCAGCTCATATCTGGAATACTTTATGGTTTCTTGGCTACCGCACGGAGCAGTACAACCTCAACCCATCCCATATAACATGTCGACATGTAATAGATAAATACACATACAGGAAATCGGACAATATCACAGGTAGTCCTACAGACCTACCAAATTAGCATATCAACTGGCATACATCACTAGCATGCAATACTAACTCATGATCAACATCTAACACTGCTAGGATAATACATCCAATGGGTCGGCCTTGGTGCCTTAGACCCCTTAGCATAGCGAGGATAACTCACCTCGTAGATGTCAGCTCGGTAAATAAATCACAGCTCTTCGATCACTTGTCAAAGACTCCACCACCTATTACCATAATACGAACATGCTCATAAGTGTTCATCCTCACATAGTACTTCATAACCCAACTAGTTAACCCTGGTCAAAGTTAAATTCCTTAGTCAATGTCAACAGTCCATGTTGACCTTAACTCGTCGAGTACCCACGGCTACTTGCCGAGTTCCTTGAAATCCTTACCCACTCGCCGAGTCACCGGGGTGACTCGTCGAGTTCTCACAATTCTCGATTGAGGCCCTATGGCCACCCGTCGAGTTTCCTTCTAGTAACACATCGACACACACGCATTCCTAACTTGGGGAAAACTCATCCAACTCGCCGAGTTGTTCATGTAACTCGTCGAGTCTATGGCAATCTTCATCAGACTCGCCGAGTTGTGCATCCAACTCTTCGAGCCCACGACTATCTTCATATAACTCGCTGAGTCGCCCTTGCGACTCACCAAGTTCCTTCAGTTCTTAAGCCATACAGACCCATTTTAAGCCATGCAGGGGCTCCAAATTACAGATCCAAGCTCCCAAGGCATGCATTTCACATAAAGTTGCAAACTTTACGTGCATGCATGGCTAAAAAGGTTCTTAATGCCAAAACTAAGCTCTTAATGGGTTTCATGCACAAGGGGGGGGGGGTCATTCAAGACCAAGATATGAACCTTATGAATCTAGAACTCGGGAAAGGTCCAGATCTGAAGTTACAACTTCAGATCTAGCTCATGTCTTGCAATATCACCTTACTCAAACCATAAAACCCTAGATTTCCACCATATGAGATCTAAAAGGAAAAGAGATAAAGATGTCAACTTGATACCTTCAATGGGTGCTAAATGAGGCAGATTTTGGATTTCCCACTCCTTCCTTGCTCTTATCCCCTTGTTCTCCAAGTTCTTCCTCCCACAAGCCCTCCTTCCAAGCTTACAATGCACAAGAAAGACACAATACACGGTTAGGGTTTTCTATGAGCTCTTACTGACTACAAGGAGGCCAAATGAGGCTTATGCCTCCTTAAATAGAGGGCAGAACCCAGGATTTGGGTTTCTTCTGCCAGCTCCTACTTGTCGAGTCCCTTTATGGACTCGACGAGTAGATCACTAATTTCGCGGTCCCGTGTCGACACTACTCGACGAGTAGGGCATCCTTTACTCGTCGAGTAGGGCTTAAAACTAAAGAAATTCTTAATTAATTTAATACCTAGGAATCAGGGCATTACATGAGTACTCCTATTGATCCAAGTGTGAAATTAATGCCAAATAATGGTGTTCCCATTTCATAACTGGAATACTCTAAGGCTATTGGAAGCTTGATGTATGCCATGACAAGTACCAGACCTGATATTGCTTTTGATATGGGTAATTTGACCAAGTATACTAGTAATCCTAGTGATCAACATTGACAAGCAATGAATAGAGTGTTCAAGTATCTCAATGGAACCATGGATTATGGATTGAGTTATTTGGTAAGTCCTTCGGTTTTAGAAGGTCATTCGGATGCAAGTTGGATAAACAACATGGAGGGCCATTCCTCAACTTTTGGTTGGGTCTTCTTGCTTGGGGGAGGTGTCATTTATTGGTCTTCCAAGAAGCAATCTTGCATTACAAACTCGACAATGGAATTTGAGTTTGTTGCGTTAGCAGCTGCTGGTAAAGAAGCAGAGTGGCTAAGGAATTTAGTTTATGAGATTCCTTTGTGGTCTAAACCGATAGCACCTATTTCTATCCTTTATGATAGAGTTTCCTCTTTGGATAAGGCATATAGCCAAGTTTATAATGTCAAGTCTAGACACCTAGGTGTTAGGCATAGTATGATTAGAGAACTAATCAAGAATGGTGTGATTTCGCTTGAGTTTGTGAAATCACAACAAAATTTGGCAGATCACTTGACTAAAGGTCTGAAAAGAGACTTAGTGCATAAGTCTATAATCGGGATGGGATTAAAGTCCATTTAATTCTATAATGATGAGACACCCAATTCCCTCCTAATATAATGTTAGTAGTTGAATTCAATGTGGAAAGCTCATACTTATAGATTGGAACACATGAAGTATTCATCCCAGGTACGTGTTCGGTTCTGCAAGTTAGACAAGTTGAAGTTTAACTTCTTAATAATTCCTTTGATAAATGCATGTGCAGATATATGGAAAGGAGTTACATACGTGATTGTGAAGTGTAGCCGCATTTCAAGAGGTTGTAGACTTGACCTTGATACGATCATGAGAGGATTGAGACACACGACTTTATAATAGTGTCAAGTTATATTTTGCTAGAAATTCAGTAAACTAGTATGTATTTTACTTTATGGTATTCAAATGGGTTGAAGGGTTCAATTCTTAGAACACACTGATTCTCGAGTATTTGCAAATGTATGATACTAAGTGGAAATTCAATTGTTTCGATATTTTCATTATGTACTAGTTTGGTTTGTTTGATAAGGTTATGTTTGTTCAAGGGTTACACTAAAGTGGGGGAGGATTGTTGGTGATTTTAGTGTCACCATGTTATTTTAAGTAACTGGAACTAAGATGTGAGCTAAGAGGCTTCATAATTTGTACTCTAATATATGTACGGGGGTTGTGCGGAGTGCCCGCATGTATAAGATCGAATTAGAAGCCGGTTCGACGACTAGTCGGGGGATCTGGGGGCAACGCCCTTGGGTCCGGGGTTTCCAAAAGGGTAGCGCCCCTTTGGCGGGGTCTAGGAGAAGCACCCCTAGCAGGGTCCAAGGGCAGAGCCCCTGGCTGGAAAATAGTTTTAGGAACCCTAAATCCTCGTTAGTTTCTATTTCTTGAGGGTGATTCTGGTAAAACTAGCGAAACTCATTAGTTTTGGTAACCCTAAATCCTCATTAAATATGGATTAACATTACTTTCTTCCAAAGCAACTAATGATAGCCCAACCCTAACGAAACCCTAATCTAATTTAATATATAAACACTTCTTTTTCTTCTTCAGAAGAGGGTTACAATCTTAAGCTCTCGTTTTCATCATACTTTCACAGAATCCTCTAGCATATTAGCTTACGATTTCTGTGCCTAGAATCCTAAGTGTCCACTTGGATTATCCTAAGCTGAATTTCTTGTAACCCAGGCATAGGGTAGAAATATCAATTCGGAAAGTGATATCACGATCCAAGTTGGTATCCAGATCTCCACCATAGACCCTAAATTGTTTCCTACACATGTCACATAAGTTTGCTAGATCATTCAAAACCTCTTTCTCCATAATGTGTGACTTCCAACTCCAGCAAAAACCTGATGGTACTATTCTGTCAGATACCAGACACCATTTTACTGTTTCTATCTCATATAATCTGGGAAATTGCTCTTGTAGTGTTAAAGACCCACACCACCAATCTTTCCAAAATAATATCCTTATAATGAATCCAGGCATGATATTGAATAGTTCATGATAATTTATGTCAGCTTCAGGAAGAGCTTTAAATGTTTTGGCTATGTTATTCCATACCCTACACATCAACGCCTTTGCTATCACAGTGACAGGTTTTCGTTCTAGATTGTGTATGCTCTTGATGCACTCTTTCCATAAACCTTCCGTTCTTTCGTAAAGTTTCCATCACCAGTTGCTGAGTAAAGCCATATTTTGGGCTTTTAACGTCCCAACTCCTAAACCGCCATCTTTTTTTGATGCAACAACTTTAGTCCAAGGCAACCAATTTGAACCATTACCATTCCACAGGAATTTTCTTCTCATTTTTTCCAGCTCCTCAAGTATACCACTTGGCGCTTTGAAGAGTGAAAAGAAATAAGTTGGAAGACTGTTAAGCACTGACTTGATAAGCGTTAGTCTTCCAGCAAAGGATAGCGTATTTGCTTTCCAAGTGGAGAGCCTTGAGTGAAATTTGTCGATTATCAGTCTCCAATTCTTTTTCAACGCCATATTTGCACCCACCGACACACCGAGATAACTAAAAGTTAATTAGCTCTTGAGGCAACCTATCACTTGAGCTTAGGAGTGTAACTCCGATTCCATCATAAAAAATAAAGACTACTATTCTATATATATATATATATATATATATATATATATATATATATATATATATATATATATATATATATATATATATATATTAGTATTTGTTTTATACAGAATTGGTTATGGTAAAATGAATAAATAAAACCCTTTTCACATATAAAAAGTTACTTAAAGCTATATAAAAGTTACTCGGTTATAAAAATCTCATTTGAATATGGTGAAAAATTAACATTAAATCTTAATACGTAGCTAGCATATTAAATGACAATTAATAATTATCTGATTAGTTAAAGCTAATTTATAGATTAAAATAAAGTTAATTTAAATTATTTGATTAAACCCACTAAACTAATTATCTTTAATCTATGAGCACATGAGATGTTCAATCCGTATAAAATGTACACTAGAAAAATTAAATATATTTCTATATTTTATTTCTACTTATCTTCTTATAATATCAAATGTTGATATGTATCATATTTATGATACATTTAATGAAAATTGATAATATTTTAGTTCATTTATCACCATTTAATGTGGATAAAAGGATAGTATGAACAAAATATAAGAGAATATTTAATTTTTCTTTAAACTATATATATATATATATATATATATATATATATATATATATATATATATATATATACTAGCAGCGTACCCGCGCAAAGCGGCGGGGTGTGTAAATTTTTTCGGTGATATGTTTCCTCTACAAAAATGTTATGTTACAAAAGAAAGTACATGTCGAAGACAAAATAATCAAACTATGGTGTTATTTGGGAGATAAAGTCATTTTTTATTCTTAGACGGTGGGCTTTATAGCAGACGACGGAACAAAGAGGTATCTGCGATTGGAGGGATATTTAAATTAACTTGCTAAATTTAAGGATATCGAAAAGGGTTCAAAATTTGAATGAATCCGGGATTTAAGGGAACCATATCAAATTGCTGAGAAATATAAGGAGATTTGATGATAAATATTTGAATTCAAAATGTGGTTAAAATTTAATATTATTTTATTAATGGCTAGTTGTACTATCAGCTTCATCATTTGGACGTCTTAAAAAAATATTATTATTATAATCAATCTATTTTTAGAAATAGTTAGATTTCTTTAATAAGATAGTATATATATATATATATATATATATATATATATATATATATATATATATATATATATATATATATATATATATATATATATATATATATATATATATATATATATATATATATATATATATATATATATATATATACACACACACACGATGCCACATTTGACTTCGTCTTCTTGACTTCTTCATCCATCAAGGCAAAAGTCTGAGGCATAGTTTTAAAAGTTTAGGCTTCCATAGAATGCTATTGGAATTTTGAGGTAGATTTTTGTCGTAGCTCCGAAAGGTTTACTTATTTAAGAAGAAAGCTCAGTATATATAAAAGAAAAAAGTATGGATCAATAAGAAATATCCAATTAATAAGTACAAGTTAGGCCTGATGGGTCTTCACATGGCCCATTCGGAAATAAAGAACCACTAATTGTTTAGTAATAGCCAATTACGAATATTTTTGGGATTTTAGCATGGTGAAAATAGTTTAGTGATTCTATAAAAATAAAAAATAAAAATGAAATAATGTAGAGTTTGTTAAAGGGCCGATGGCAGCTATGAACAATTGCATATTGACGGTCTCAAATCAATTTCGAAATGGTCCTGTCTTTTTGGGATTGGTCTCAGGCGACCTTTTTATGGTCTTGTTTTTCTTAGGCTAGTCTTGGCCTTCTTCAGTCTAGTCTTGCGGACTTTGTGTACGCCTTTTCGGTTGGATTCATGAGCTTTTTTTTTCCGTATTTTCAAGTTTGTTTTCAACTTTTCGTTCACCAAACATGAAATAATAAAAGTGATAAAGAAATCCCTACAAATATAATTATGTACCCATATTCAAATGAGATTTTTATAAGTGAGTAACTTTTATATAGTTTTAAGTAACTTTTGATATGTAAAAAAGGTTTTATTTATTCATTTTGCATATGAATATGGGTACATAATTTTATTTGTAGGGATTTCTTTATCTCTTTTATTATTTCATGTTTGGTGCACGAAAGGTTGAAAACAAACTTGAAAATATGGAAAAAAAAATAGCCCTGAATTCAACCGAAAAGGTGCACACAAAGTCCGCAAGACTGGACTGCAGAAGGCTAAGACTGATCTAAGAAAAACAATGTCAAAAAAAGGTCGCTTGAGATCAGTCCTAAAAACACAAGATCATTTTGAGACCGATCTGAGACCGTCAATGTGCAATTGTTAATTAGCTGCCACTGGCCCTTTAACAAACTCTACATTATTTCATTTTTATTTTTTATTGTTATAGAGTTACTAAACTATTTTCACCATGTTAAAATCCCAGAATATTAATATTTGTAATTGGCTATTAGTGGACATGTTCTTTATTTCCGAATGGGCATGTATAGACCCATCAGGCCCGACTTGTACTTTTTAATTAGATATTTCTTTTATATATATATATATATATATATATATATATATATATATATAGAGAGAGAGAGAGAGCTTTCTTCTTGAAAAATTAATCTTTCTAAGCAACGACAAAAGATCTACCTCAAAATTCCAATAGACTTCAATGGAAGGCTAAACTTTTAAAACCACGTTTGCCCTGATGGGATGAAGTCAAAAAAATCAAGTCAAACGTTGGTCTGGTATGGATATTTTGCGAAGAAAAATTAAATATCCTTCTATATTTTATTCTTATTATGCTCCTATCCAAATTAAATGGTGACAAGTTGAATTAAAATATTATCAATTTTTATTAATGTGTCATTAAATATGACACATGTCAAAATTTGATATGATAGAAAGATAAATAGATTTAAAATGTAGAAGGATATTTAATTTCTCCAAGGCTAATTCTATACGGATTGGACATCTCATGTCCTCAAAGATTAATGATAATTAGTTTAGTGGGTTTAATCAAATAATTTACATTAACTTTATTTTAATCTATAAATTAGTTTTAACTAATCAGACAATTATTAATTGTCATTTAATAAGTTAGCTACGTATTAAGATTTAATGTTAATTTTCACCATTTACTATTTTACTATATGTGAATTTTTTTGTTAAAAGTGTATATTCGACGGACTTGAATTCTTCTAGTATACAACGGATTGCAAACTTATGAATTTTATTTTTCATAATATAATGTTATTATGAGTTCTTAGAAATTGATGTTGTAAGTAAATACCTAAATAATAATCCTTGATCACCAAGGACATGTGAGGAAGAACGCATAAAAGAACCATGACGGAAATAGGAAGAATAAAAATGTTATAGTGGACAAACCTTTACATAGAAAAGAGAATGAAAACTAAATACAATTGCTTCTGATTAATCTTTATTTATACTCGACGAAATTAGACTCTTAAACTTACTTAAAAACCTTTGAAAATAAAATTTTCAAAATACCTCTGGTATAATTTTGTCCCATATTCTTACTTAGTCGAATATTTTCCCCCTAATTCAGCATTAAACACCTTCTTCACTCCCAACATATTTCTCATTTTCAAACTTGTTTCTCGAAAGTGAGTTTGTGAGTATGTCACCTTGTTGCTCCTTAGTGCATGTGTGTTTGGCCACGACATCCTTTTTTTCCTACACGCTCTTGTATGAAATGATATCTACTATTAGTGTGCTTACTCATACCATGAAATACAAGATTTTTCATCAAGTCTAAGGCTAACTTGTTATCTACTCGCAACATTACATGTGTGACATTTCTTTATGTTAGTTCAACCACCAAAACCCCTTAACCAAATCTCTTACAAGTTGCACTTGTAACAACCATAAACTATGCTTCATGTTATGGAAGAGCTACAATTTTTTGAATTTTTTAAAGTATTGTAACCATATTGTCATTAAGGTATAATGACATACCCACTGTACTCCGCCTATCTTTTACGTTCCTTGCCAAGTTATAATTTGTGTAAATTGTTATTGTGTTGCAATATCCAAATTTCACAATAAAATTTTGAAATTTTATTTAAGTTAAAAACGTCATCATTATAAAATCTATTAGATAAAATCATTTGTTCCAAAAGACAATCATCCAAATCAGAGTATCCTAACATCAAGAAATCACAAAAATGTTGAAGTTGTCGACAAATGTGTACAGTCCTGTCTTTTTCTTTACCCGGTCCTCAAATGTAAGGGTGAGTATTTGGACCGGATCGGACCGAACCGAACATTACCGACTTTTGGACCTGACCGGTTTCAGAGAACACTATGGACCATGGACCAGACTGGATAACACATATCGGGTCCAAGTCTGATTTTATCGGTTCCTGGAAACGATTGGACCAGTACAACTTCACATTCATACAACACAAGTCGTTAAAACGCATTTTTTGTTTGATATAAATCATTAAAACCAATATGTTGTTGGGTTTAATATATTACAACTCGTTAAAATGAATACGTTTTTGGACTTGATACGATACAACTCGTAAAAATGAATATATTTCCGTTGTTGTACCCTTTGGACTGGTCAAACTTTGATTATTTATACCATTTGTTTGAACTTTAAGTCAAATATGTTAATGAATATATCATATTTCATGCATAATGAATCTAACTTTATCTATTATATTATAACTTGCAAAATTAATTTTCAAAATAAAAGTACCTACCATATAAATCAAGTCCATTAACAAAAGCTAAAAATCTTAACACAAACATACAAAAGTAATTACCGTAATACCAAAAATCATAATTTATAATTTAAAATCAATCCAACTAAAAAACATCATAATCTAATCTTCCATTGACCTCTTCCCAATATCATTTTCACCTAAATCTAACATGATTAAAGCTTTTGCAATCTCTACATACACACAAAATGCAAATGCTGTTAGTATATACTAAAAAATAATAACTGAAAAGCTGAAATATTTCAACTTTTATATCTCAACTTTGAATGACTGTAACTCATTGAATATAACACAAAAAACAACAAAATTATAGTTTAAATTCATCAACAAACTCGAAGTTACACGTTGGGAAAAAAACTCATGTTAATCTGCCTTAAAACGAATTATGTGTACTTGTTTAAAGAATTTCACAAAATACAAAAGTTTAAATTTTTTAAAAGATGAAATATTTCAACTTTGATATCTCAACTTTGCAGGATTTTAATAGATTGAATATAACACCAAAAAAACAACAAAATTATAGTCTAAAATCATCTACAAACTCTAAACTACATGTTGAAAAAAAACCATGTCAATGCGACTTGAAAGGAATGAGATATGTTTGTTTAAAGAATTTCACAAAACACAAACGTTTAAATCAATTCCAATATCAGGTTTTACCCGAAACCGGCTGGTCCGGACCGATTTTGATCAAATCCTAGAACCAAGAACCGGATCGGGGTCCAAAAAAGGTCTAGGACCAGGTCCAGTCGACGATTCAAAATGTTCATCTCTACTTAGAAGTACATGAAACACTTAAATCCACAACTGTAAATCAAAGCTTAGTAAGTACCACAAAATATAACATGCAACACAAAATAGCTAAACATATATAACAACAACGGTTCGGTTCAAATCTCCGAGACACCAGTTGTTCCAAAGTTACAATATAAGTCCAAAGCCTGTGCCCAAGTCCCGAAACCTAACTCAGAGCCTAAAAACTCCAAAACTTACTGATTTTGCAGGCACTCTGTGCTTCAGAACAAGATACAATATGTTATATTGATAGTGTTTGTTCCATGCACATGACGGGTTAGAAAGATTTCTGCATGATCTCAAACTCGCTCCAAATGTTGGTTACATGACGTATAGCAACAACTCAAATTCATAGATCCAAGGTTATGACATCCTCACCAACGGAAACTTCTTTGTCTCCAATGTGGCATATGTAGTTGAACTAAAACACAACTTGATTAGTGTGGATCAACCCTCTGATGCAAACCGAATAGTTGAGTTCTGAAAAAAGCATAGCTACGTCATGATAGAAGATCGAAAAGAATGTCTAATTAAATCTAATTGCAACAAAAAAATGTATTCATTAGACATCAACATGATTATTAGCAAGCCTCAACTCTTCCTTCTCTCAATGGTCGTTCCTGACGTTAGTTTAATATAGCATCAAAGGCTTGCTCATCTAGCCTTCCGATATATGAATGATCTTGTTTTCGGTGAAATGGTCCAAGGTCTTCTACTCCTCAAGTTCAAAAATGATCATATATATGTTGGATGTGAATGTGGGAAGCAATCCAAGAAAGTGTTGGGTTTTGAGCAATCTAACACTTCCTAAGTGTGCATGCAACCCTAATAAACCTTGGATCTATGTTTTCTTCTAAAATACATGCAAATAATAACTTCTAAGGTTTCTTCCTAACTAGCATAGCATAAGGATTATGAATCATAAATCTACTAGTAGAAATACATACCTTTTGATGATGGTTGATTGTTTGGAGTTTGAGAGCCAAGCACCAATAGTGTGAATGCCTCAAATGGAATCACAAATCACCACAAACGTTTGGAAAACTTTGAGAGAGTAGTATACTTTCTTGTGGAATCGACCACCACTAAGTCTCACACAACTAGAGTCTACTCTTAGAGCCATATTTCTTGCATCATATGCTTCTTTATATAGTGTGCATGGTTAGGGTGAAACCCTAATAACCCATGTCTTTTCCTTTCCAAGGATCCATGGGTTAAAAGCTCCATGGATCATCCATGGACTTCCATATTAGCTTAGCCCATTAACGAATGAGTATTAGCCCACACTATACAAAATATAATAGCCCATAATTTAATCAGTCTTCTTTTTAATCTCTAAATTAATTCATAATTAATTTAAGACTAAAACTAATTAAATAACATGACTTCATATTAATATATTATAACTTATAATATATTAATAAATCGTAAGTATACAATTCTCTTAAAATTATCCATAAATCGTTTGGATGAAATGCAACCCAAATGGACCATGCCGGGTCGGGTCAAGTATGTACCAAATAAGTTATGGATTTAGACACCTTATCCAACATAAAGGACATCTTGTAATCATTGAAAAGTCAATTTCGGAACAATTAGAACTTCTACATATTGATATTTGTGGACCCTCCATTGCAGAAAGTATGCATCACAAAAGTACATTCTTGTGATTGTTGATGAGTATACAAGGTTCACCTGGGTCTTCTTCCTTAGGCTACAATCTGAAATAACCTCGGAACTTATTAATTTCATTCAAGGAATTGAAGTTCTTGTCAAACTTCCTATAAGAAGAATCTAAAGTGACCATGGCTCGGAATTCACCAATGCCACCATTGAGAATACCTCTCTAACAAGGGCATCAACCATAATCTCTCTGATCCCTATACTCCTTAACAAAATGGTATAGTTGAAAGAAGAAACCGAACTCTCATTGAAGCCACTCGATCAATGCGGAATTTTGCTAGTCTACCTCTCCATCTCTGGGTTGAAGCTGTGTCCACTGCTTGTTTCACTCAAAACAAAAGCATCATTAATCGACGTTTCAACATGACACAGTATGAAGCCAAGAATGGTCGCAAGCCGAGTATCTCGTTCCTACATCTTTTCGGCTGCAGATGCTTTATAAAAAACAACCATGATCAACTCACCAAGTTTCAACCCAAAGCAGATTAAGCAATCTTTTTGGTATACTCAGCAAAATCGAAAGCTTGCAAAGTTCTTAATCATCGAACTTGTGTATTTGAAGAAAGCTTTGAGGTCACTTTTGATCACAATTGTGTTCGGAATTCTGGCCCAACTCATGTCACAACTCACATTATGGTGTCCGAGGCTCCATCACCAAGATCTCCGAATTCCCAAATCATCTATGAAGTTGACATCGAAAGCCTGTTCTGACCTTTAGAAACTGCTATTTACTCTGAATATCGATCAAGACCATCTTCATCAACTGCAACTCCAATTTCTCAAAACGTTCCTGGTCTGGCCCCTACCTTTTCTCCATTTGATTTTGAACCGTTTAAACCTTCTAGGTTGAGGGGGGGGGGGAATGGTCATCCTTCCCTCGAATCAAATGTGGATGGATTTCAAGATGCAGCAGATCAGTTCACTAAATTTGATCATATTCCAAACAACAACGAAGACGATGTTAACATCTTTGACTTTCCGAACGAAGACGACATCAACATATCAGGTTTAGAAGTTAAGGGGGAGCATCATCCTCAAATTCAAACTGTTCAGGGGGAGCAACAAATTGTTGATGTCGGATCATTCGATGTACAAGAACTTCCAAGATTACACATCTGGACAAAGTATCATCCTCCAAATCAAGTCATCAGAAATCTCGATGCTAGATTCAAACTCATTCTACTACGAACATCCCAAATGAGTGCCATTTCTCGGCATTTACCTCAATGTTTGAACCAAAATCCATCAAGGAAGCATTAGAACATGTTGACTGGATAACAACCATGCAAGAAGAATTAACATAATTTGATAGAAATGAAGTGTGAACTCTTGTCCGTCCTCCTTAGGATCACCCTGTTGTTGGCACAAGATGGGTCTTCCAAAACAAGCTAGATGATGCATGAGTTATTATCATAAACAAAGCAAGATTGGTGGCCAAATGATTCATTTAGATCAAAGGACTTGATTACGACGAGACTTTCTCTCATGTTGCTTGTCTTGAAGCCATCATAATCTTCCGTGCTTATGCACCTCACAAAGGCTTTAAGGTTTACAAAATGGAAGTTAAAAATGCTTCTCTCAACGGTGAACTGGATACCGAAGTGTATCTCCAACAACCCCTTGCTTTTGTAAATCCTTCTTATCCGAACTATTGCTACAAACTCCAAAAAGTTGTTTATGGCCTCAAGCAAGCTCCATGCGCCTAGTACGAGACTCTCACTGATTTTCTTAAGCCTCTCGGTTTTCAAATAGGAATTATTGATCCTACTCTATCCCAAAGATCAAATGGAAAACATGTCATGTTAGTCTAATTTTATGTTGACAACATCATTTTTGGATCTATGGATTCAACGATGGTTGCTGATTTTGCCAAGTTAATGGTTAGTTGATTCCAAATGAGCATGAATCGTGAATTAAGTTTCTTGCTCAGACTCTAATTCAAGAAAAAAAATAGATGGATATTTATTCACCAAGAGAAATACATTTCCGAACTTCTGAAAAAGTATGCAATGGACACATGTACCTCTGCAAAGGTCCCTATGGGTTTCGGACACAAGATCTTCTCGGACCCATCGGGTGTTGCTGTTGATCAAAAGAAGTACAGGGGAATGATTGGATCACTACTCTACGTTATTGGAAGTCATCCAGACATCATGTTCTCAACATGCCTATGTGCCTGAATTCAGGTCAATCCAAAGATGTCTCATCTTCTGGCAGTCAAGCAAATATTTTGATATCTCAAAGGAATAAAGAGCCTCAGAATTTGGTATCTGACAAATGAAAGTTTCCTTCTTAAGGCATACTCCGATTCAAACTATGGAGGTATTCAAATAGATATAAAAGGAGGTTGACAATTTTTGGGTGGAAGATTGGTTAGTTGGTCATCTAAGAAGCAGAATTCATTGCTATCTCAATAGCCGAAGCAGAATACAATGTTGCTGCAAGTTGCACCACACAAGTTCTTTGGATGAAATCTCATCTTTTGGATTATGGTTATTGATTTCAACAAATTCCAATGTATTGTGATTCTCAAAGTGTCATTGCAGTTTCTCACAATCCAATTCAGTACTATATGACGAAGCACATTAATATTCGGTACCATTTCATTAAATATCATGTTTTAAATGGAAACATCGAGCTTATTTTTGTTCCATCTGACTATGAAATTTCTGATGTCGTTACTAAATTGTTAGACGAAACCAAATTTAATGGGTTTCTGAACAAAATGGGTATGATGATTCCTGATCCACAATTCTTTCAAAAGACTTGTACTCTCTGATGGAAACATCAGAAAGTAAAATAATTCCAAAGTCAAAATCTTTTCATCTTGGAATCATTTTCCTCTTGGAAAATATAGGATCAGTTTACATGTCTTTTTGTCTAACCTCTTCTTCCAGTTTTAAGTTGCAGAAATTTCCTTATATATTAAAGATCCTGACTGATATGTGTATTTTTATATATATTTATGTATAACATATCTTAATATTTTAGCATTTATTATTATTATTTAGAACTAAAATAAACTTAATATGCTTCAAAATATTTAATTACAGTTAAAATGGGAGATGGAATGCAAAAGAAAGAGAATGGAGCTGAAAAGATGCAAAAAGGATATTGCTGGCAGATTGACCCCTCTTCAGTGTTTCGGGTATATCTGATGACTCATAAGTCCAATTGACTAGGTTCAAACTGTTCTGAAAACTAGACTAAATTTCCTACGTCTTATGTGAGATGGACTTTTGGCTAATTCGACACTTATCTTATCCAAAATCGGCCTTAAAGATGAAGCATAAAAGCTGGACGGAAATTCCCTCCAAGTTACTTATTCCCCAAGCTCCACTTATCTTATTTTTATTTGCTTAATCCCTAAGCCACCATTAGTTTCCTTATTCCATTCCAACTCTAATATTCCATATAAATTCCATCTCCATCAACTATAAATACCCCATATCATTCCACCAATTTGAATAGTCTATGCTATTCCACTTCGACTTGTGCAACAAGAAAACTTCATAGTTGCCGTTTTGAGGGTCTAGGAGGTGGCCGGAAGGCCGTTAAGCTAACGGGAGCGGAGATTGGAAGGGTTGGAGAACGGATACGTGTCGGTAATCATATGGGCTGTTAACGTGACCATGTTTAGCATTCCATTGTGTTACTATTCTGTATTTGGTTTCTGACTTGGGTGTAAAAACCTTTTACTTTGTGTTTATGATTGAATGAAGCTTTGATTATTAGACTAATTGCTATATTGAATAGTTTGTTTGTGTTTAATTTATCTTGCCAAGCTTGTTAAAAGATCCTTACGTATTAATGATAATTATTTGTTGTTAATTGTTAAGTGAATTGAGTTGTATGAACATATGCTTGGTTGCTTGTCTCTTATGATTTTGGTGACCATCGAGATTATAAGTCTAGGAATAACGAATGTGAAACTAGGATTAACTTGGGAATAAGTAAGTTAATGTGTGAGCCTTGTTTGATGACCATCAACAAGAGGTTAATTGACTGCCTAATTTGATTAACTATATTTGCAAGTCTTGCTTGATACGAACTGAACACTAGGAAGCATGTTAGTTTAACCAATTGATCACTGTTTGAATTGACTTGTTTGCTAAAGGATTAGTTATAGTGAACGCGAATCTAATCATTTTAGGAATCGGTGAACATGAATAAATGACTTTGTGTATGCAATTGTCTATGTTTTTAAGGTGTAACTTGTCTAAACCAAAGTACCTGAAGAGATTTGTTTTCCTATTAGTTTATCGAGAGTTGTTAATTAATTATTAGTTTGAGATTTATTAAACTATTTCTTTTATTCTTTTCGTGTGACCTGTAACCTATAATCAAATATATTAAATTAATCCACCGTTCCCTGTGATCGACACCCTTGCTTATCAAAGCTATACTATACTCGATCGGGTTCACTGCCTGTAAGGTGTGGTTTAGATGCGATAAATTATGAATTATTAATAAAAAAACTAGTGCATTAAATATACACATCACTAACTAATATAGTTAAATTGGAGTTTTTGATTTGATCTCTCCTCGAAATTGATTTCAAAATGAAGTATTATGAAGTTCACCTTGGAATTCAAACCTGAAACAGTAATGTGCGTTCATTTCTTACCCTTGTCCGAGCTCCGATCCTTCATGTCTTGGAATTTAAATCTGTTGAAAATTGTTCTCTAAGATCTTCAAGCATTTTACCTCTAATATCCAGTCTAAGATTGTGCCATGTTTAACTCTATATCATGTACTAATGATGTGTTTATTCTTGCCGAAGTATCTTATGACATCTCATCTTCGAATTTATTTATTCTGAGATTCTCAGTTGTAAAAAGAAGTTCAAAAGGCTTTCATTAAAGTTCCTTAATTATGAAACGTTTTCTCATTCAAATTAACGATAATTTTCTTGATGATTATCCTTTAAATTCTCAATACACATGCTTTGGCACATGTTCCGATAAAGTGCACGTCAACTCCTTAATTGAAACGATGGTTTTCGATTTTGGCACAACTAGACGTCCGATCTTTTGCATTATTAGTTTTTTAGAATACTAATTTTGGCAACACATTTAATGCGACCCATTTTCCTTCGAGTGTCATCATTACCTTCAATTCTACACGACTCGGGAAATCGAACATATAAAAGGTTTTCAAAAGCCAACTGTTACCCTTTACGCTTTATTCATCTTCTTCTTGAAAAACCTCTTTCTGCATCCTGTTCTATGAGCATTCAAACCTGCAACAATGGCGTCCTCACACAATGTTCCTGAAATCTCAAAACCTACAACTAAGAAGTAATCGTCAAAGGGTCATGCATCCTCATCATCCACTGAACCAATTATAAGAGAGACTACCCAACAGTTCTCACTCGACCCCATGGATTATGATGAATCTATTTGAGTGATGATCGAGTTCATCTCCAAGTCACCCCATTACTATTCCACTTACCAAAACTCCAAACCATAAACTTCCATTAAGTATCCTTTACACAAAATTTGAAAGAATCAAAATCGAAGGTGGTGTTCTTGAAGTCAAAATCACAGGTGACAGGTTTGTCCCTATTCACAAGCAAAGATTTCTGAAAGAAATTGGTATCCCAAAAAACCGTAAGGGTTTTTAAGTCAAAGAACCCTCTTATAAAGAGTTTTAGAACTTTCTGAATGAAATCAGGTATATAGTTGAGTTCAAAGCCAAAAAGTTCTAGAAATCGGCGGTTCCCAGACTATGGACCGTGTTGATGCATCTAATCCTTTGAGGATTATCTAGGAAACATGGTGGAACTGACACCATGAGAAAGGTTTGGCTATATGTTCTATATACCATCTACTCAGGACGAAGCAACGCTATGGATTTGACCGAAGTTCTATGGAAAGACTTTTAAAAGTTTTTCATTAAGAGGAAGCCAAATGAAATATCGAGTTTGAGATTATGGGATTTGACCCTCCAACAAATTTACAAGGAACGAAGAGAAGCCATCCTCATCAACTCCGATCCAAAAGAGGTATATTTTTCTTTCAAGGCTATCAGAACTTATAGGCTTTCAAACTAGACTTTAGTTGGACCTATTCATCCTTTGCCACAACATATGTTGGCATCACTTCCCACCAATTCTCTTTTTCTCAAACACCATTTAGAGACCCCGATTGTGTATGACCCAACACAATTTTCCTCAATCATGGATGACTAACAACCCTCAGATGTAAACAAACCAGTCTCGACTGGTAGCTGAAATAAAAAGATGGCAAAACGAAAAAAATTCACCCTCCAAAGCTCTATCCAAAAAGAGAACTAAAGTCACTGGTTCCTATCAAAAGGAATCACACATTAACATTCCTTTTGACTCTGGACATCTGATAACCCCACTTATCCACTCTTCTGAAGTACCATTCGGTGTTTCAAAAATACCAGCACACACTCACGGGGAGTCTGTACATAATCTACCCCCATCTTCCTAAAAAGATGGTGCTGGTGTTGAACAAAGTTCCTTGAAGCCCCCTGGAACACACCCATATGTCTCTTCGAACATCCCTCTTTCTTCTACACACACACACATAGTCTGGGGGCCCTGCCTCGAATTCCAAGCTTTCAGAAGCTGGAGTTGTCCCTCTGACTTCCAGAGCCCCAACTAGTTTGATACTTGGCTTAGGTAAAGGATGACCAAGTACTGACGAAGAACAATGGAATGATTTTATTGATAGGGCACATACTTGTCATCCGGAGTTGAACAAAGCTCAAGTGGAGTACACTCTTATCTCCATGCATCGAAGGGCCATCCAAAGCAATCTACCATTCACTACTCCAACTGATGAAGAAACAGATCAAGAGTTTATCTCTTCCAATCTAGCCTAGAGTGGAATCACATGAGAAGTTCATGATACAACAATCATTTCAGATAATTCTCCTCTGAAGTCTCCATATGGTGAAGCTTTCCAGCATTTCTTCCGATGAAGAACATTCCACAAAATTCATGTTTGATGATGACAGTGCTTCGGTTGGTGTTCTTCCAATCTTTTCAGCTTACAAGTCTTTACATAAACCATCTTCTTCCAAGCCAGTTTACTACTTCGGGCTTTCCTCATCCTCCTTGGAACAAGAAGAAGAAGAGATCCAAATTTATGCCAAAGTTTAAGACACTCAAGGAAATGAAACTGAAACAAATCCCAATCAAGGCACCAAAAATGACAAAGATGGTAATGATAACAACAACAAGTCTGAAAGTTCTACCTTGGACACCGGCTCCTCGGATGAATAAATTGCAGATTCATTTGCCCTAATAGAACTCCGAGACAATGTGGCAAGTGTTGTCTCCAAGGTCGATTCTCTTGATAAGATGGTAGCTCAACTCGTGCAAAGCTTGATTAGAAAGTCACCAGCCTCGACTCCAAACTTGATGTTATTCTGAAATATCTTTCCGAGATCAAAGAAGTTGGCCCCTCAGAAGTCGACAGAGCCAATCAACTCGATTAACTCATCTGTCTCCATTTCAAGTATACACTGGAGGAGGTTGAATAGAAGTAAACTGATAGCCTTGATCACCACATCTCCACCACCACTACAATGCTAAAGATTCAAGACCACATGATCACTTCAACCAATGAATTGATCAAACAAACTCATGTGTGTCATGAAAAACAAATCAAATGGTTGGAGAAGGATATTAAGAAGAAGGAAGAACTCAACTTGAAAATGCAACGTGTCCTGATCAAACTTCTCCAAGCTTGTTGGAACATTATTGATGTTCCGAGCAATAAGTTCGATGAATTACTCTCCATCTTGGGCTCTTTATTCAATCACCTCAAATCCTAAGCCCTACTGTTGAAGCATACATTTCTCTCTCTAAACAAATCAACATGAATTTTCGGAGAGTATTATAATGATTATCAGAATTTCAGGCAACTGTCAGGCTTGCCTCGGATGTTGGGCCTTCTGAAGGAAGAGGGGGAGATTGACCTAGTCGCACGGGTCGAACTGTCATATGGAAACCTGCCTTGAAATTCACTCTCTGAGATGAATACGATGAAGATCAAATAAACAATTTTGTTGTAGGACTTCAAGCTCCTAGGGAATATCCAGCAAAGACTTTTTTGGAAGAAGAAAAGAGGATATGGTTTGTTGTTTCTTGGCCATCATCCTTAGAAAATGTGCTCCAAAGAAGTCATGAAATGATGAAGTTCAAGACGAAACTCACTGTTAATGCCTTCCGAGTTACTTAATTAATGTTGTCTCCAATTCCGTCTCCAAGAATCATTCTGATCGATGAAGGTTCTCTTACTCGGAAACTGGATGATCTCCCTAAAGAGCCCCTGATCACTCCTCTTCCTGAATTCATCATTTCAGAAACGGTATAACAAGTCATTGCTGACTTAAACGAGCCACCACAAGACAAAGGGAAGAAAATTTCTTTCAAACCAAACAGACCTAAAAGGACCTTCAGAAAGTCCGAAGGCTGGTCCTAAGAGTAGATAGATCAAGCACTAGAAGAAAGCATCAGGATTCAAGCCTTGAAAGATAACATGAATCCATTGTTTGGTATATCCCCCCTCTTTCGAGAAGCGATCATTCATGATCTTGACATTTTCCCTTTCATGTAATTCTATCTTCCCTGAGATGCGAAGATGCTCTAAAGACTTTTCCAGTCCAAGATGAAGAGAGTTCAAAATTAGAGTTTGTACATGCATTTAATTCTTTTTGTATTTTACTGATGTAACAGTTCTTAGGACTTTTTCAGCAAATCTTTTAAGTGTTATATTTGTCAAACTCATTTTATTAACTAGTCCTTAGATTGTATTTTGGTTTTGTACCATGTTCCTCCTTTACTATTTACGGAGTGAATGTTTCATGAATTAATAACCAAGAACAGAAGTAATCAATATTCTCTTCACATCATTTAAAACTCTCTTGCAAGTCAATTTCTTTCATTTTACATTCTACTTATTCTAAATTGTCTTTACTTTGATTATACTCAATCTTACTTCATTTTACTACTTGAAAAATTTGTTGAATATTATCTTTAAGTCTTGACTGGTTTACCAGACTTGACTAGACTAACTAACTAGAAACAGACATTGATCTTTAAGATTAATTCAAGGTTTGAGTTTTCAAACCTTGTCCGCGCATCGATACTTGTTCTCACATGTAACATCCCGACTCCCGGGTATAATATTTAATTAAATTATATTCATTTTTTTATAGCAACTTGATGAGTTATAGGCCCCAACTCGCCGAGTAGATATTGAGATGGCCGCGTGATTTTTAGAGTCTACTCGACGAGTTGGGGGGACCAGACTCGACAAGTAGGAGTTCAGTATGAAAAACCTAATTTTCAGGGTTTTCACCATATTTAAAGGACCTTAAGTCCTTTACCTCATCTCCCTCATCACCTTAACACGTTGAGAGAAACCCTAATCGAGTTATTACCATATGAGAGAGAGAGAGAGCGTGTGTGTGTGTGTAACACCCGTTTATTTATTAGCTAAATAAATAAATTAATGAACGAATAGTAGCCTAAAATAAATAATTATATATGCAGGGTGATGGGTTCTAGGAGTTAATTACCACAATTTTAGAAGTTGAGGGTTAAAAGTGTAAATTCGGACTTAATTTGTAAGTATTATGGAAGGTAGGGACTCGATGGTAATTATTGGGACTTCATTGATGAGATTTTGGGGGCCTAAGGGCGGTTTGGTAAATCAGGTATCAAATTTGAAGGGCATTTCCAAAGCTACGGTAGAAAAGGTAAAATTTGGGCTTAGTTTGGAAAAGATATGGTAAGGAGGGACTGGTTGTGACAAATCTGTAGAGAGTTTGTATGGGGTACGGGTATTTAACCCATCACCATGCACCGGTCTCCTAAAACCCTAACTCTAAACACCCTCCTAGCCACCACCTTATCACCCCTTCTTCTCTAGCCGCCATTCCTCCACCGATTTAAGCCGGAAGCCCCTATCCTTTCTGTTACCGATGAAGACGAAGAACGAAGATGACCAGCATCTTTCTACTCCGTTGGAGGCGTGAACCACCGCTGATGAAGACGAAGTCCGCCTTGGATCTCCATGACAGTTGACAGTTGGAGGGAACACACCCGAGGGTGTCGCTGTTGCAGTTTCCGATGGATGTAGCGCTGCTCCTCCACCTGCTATCGCGTCGACGAGCATGGTCTCTCCGCCGCCTGATGTCGCGGTAATGCCATGAGCGGCTGGGAAACCCCACCGAGACCAAGAGTGGCACGTGAAGGAAGATGAATATCAAGCTGTTAATGACCATCTCAAGTGTTCGACATCGTTCATGATCCTGTTGTCACCGGAAGTGGCCCTTGGCCGCCATTGCCATCGTTTCGTACTTCTGCCATTGCCACCATGTGCCATTTGGTGGCTGTGAGTTGTGTGGGTATGTGATTGTGTTTCAAGTGTGTGTTTAAGTGTATTTGGAATGTTTGTGTCGCCGGAGATCATGTGCACCACCATGGCAGCCAACCATGGTGGTTGTCGCTGGTTGTAGCTTCTCTGCCACCGTGCGCCACCATCAGCCACCATTAGGTGGTTGTGTGTGTGTGTGTTAGCATTAGTGTGAGTGTGTGGTATTGGAGATTGTACTTTGTAACTGTAATAGTGTTGAAATACTGAAATGAAATCTCAAAACCACCATCGTACGGTGGTGGCTACCGCTTCCTACCACCACCGGCCGCCGTGTCGGGTGGCGGTGTGTCTTGCCTCATCAAGTGTGATTCGTTTGGGGTGCTTGGAACCCTAATGGGCCTTGTTAGGCTAATGGGCGCAATGTAGCCAAATGGGCCTAATGAAAACCCTAATGAGTCTAATGGACTCTAATTGACCCAATAAAGCCCTAATGGACCTAAAAGCCCAATAAATTGATAAATGGTCTAACATTTGGGACGAAAGAACCACAATGCTAATAAAACCCTAATTTGGGGAATTAATCGGGACACATGGGAATTATTTAATAACTAAAGATGTTAAATAATAATCGTTGTCAAGAAATTAATCTAAGTAATATTGGACTTAATGGATTAAGTCCTTAATGGATTAAGTGAGAGGACTTAACCCTAATCATCATTTTATGTGAAAACCCTAATTTCACTTGGGTGTATTGTTGGACCTTTTATTGGACCTTGATGATTGGGTTATTAATTGGCCATCCAAGATCAAACAAATGAGCTAGAATGATTAACGGGCTTTGGGGTAAGGTCCGTATGAGGAGTTGGGCCTAATTTGGAAAATTGAGCCATAGATGGGCCATAGTTGGGCCTTAAGGATTATATGATATTGGGCCATTAGAAGGTCAAATGTTGGACTGGACTTTTGGTTGGGCCTTATGGTAAGACCTCATGAGATATGCTTATGTTATGTGCTTATGAGATATGTTTATGTGATATGCTATGTGTGTTAGTGGTAGTAGCAGGGAATAGTTTTTCCCTGACTCGGTCGTTAGGATTGAAGGGTAGGTTAGTACCCCAGAAATGCCTGACTGTATGATTATATCATGATATTATATGTTAGTGGTAGGGGTGAAATAGTCCCTGTTTACTGGTTGAAAGATACTGATGGCGGATACCGGTTGAAAGATACCGATGGTAGATACCTGTTGAAAGATACTGATGGCAGTTACCGGTTGGAAGATACCGAAGGGGTATACAGAACCCATGAAATGTTTATCTGTATATTTATGATATGATGTTAGTATGTGACCAGTATGATACGATGTTCGTATGTGATCAGTATGTTATGATGTTAGTACGTTATCAGTATGTTATGATGATAGTATGTGATCAGTATATTTGATGTTAGTATGTTATCAGTATGTTATGATGTTAGTATGTGATCAGTATGTTTATAATGTTAGTATGCAATCAGTATGATCAGGATACATTATTATGTGATAGTGGTAGGGGTGAAATAGTCCCCAGCTACCGGTTGAAAGATACCGATGGCAGATACCGGTTAAAAGATATCGATGGTATTATATGGTATGTGGTATGATGGCGGAACTCACTAAGCTTCGTTCTTACGATTTACAGTTTTGGTATCAGGTACTTTGTTTCAAAGGAAAGGAGTCGGCTTGGTCGCAGCGCATCACATTATGTTTTCCGCACACGAGATCCTTGGGATGATACTCTAATATGGTTTCATAATGTTATATTTTGGATTATTAACACTTGGGTTTTATGTAATAACCTACTTAAAAATGAAATTTTTGGCCTTGAATTTCGGGATGTTACAAGTTGGTATCAGAGCCTTGGTTTGAGGGATTCGGACATACTCTCAGGTGTGTCTGAACTCAAACTAAGGGCTTGGTATGAAAATTTTCAAAAGTAAAACCATTTTATAAAAATGAGTTTGAAAAGAACTTGTAAATAGACAAGAAATTTGAGAACAAAGTATGTGATGCGTGCAATCAGCCGAGCTCAAGTAAGTTTTCCCCATGATACCCATGCATGTCATGATATGTTATGTTATGATACGATTATGAGAACTGCATGCTAGATTAGGGCTGAGGACCTAAGAGGATGCCTTATATGCCTATTGTATGTGCTTGTAGACTTGCATGCTAGTACTGACCAATCAGTAATAGGATAGCTTGTTTAGGTTATGCCTAATTGTATGAGCTTTTGAATTGTATGTATAGATTCCCGAGTAGAGGATCGAATGGTTAGGTTCTCCATTGTCTGAATGCTGCTTGCTTTGTGCTTTATGGGACTTTTAGTAATGTGAACTAGCTATATTCATGAGGTAGCTAGTTGACATTATTGAGAATCTTTCGGCAGCTGAGGACTAGGTGAGTTCGGGAACCTAGGAAAGCCTAGGATACATTTCAGTAGGTTAGTAGTGAGGCTAAGTGAGACTTGGGTGTGGACGTGGCTTGGAGGATTTGGGAGGATTACTGAGGAAAGTATAGATAGTTGTGGAAGGTAGTATTGGGCCCATACTATTGAAAGCACAAGATCCATACTCGAATTAGTGAGAGTCTTGGAGAATCTAAGAAGCTTTTGGGAAGAGTTTGTGACCCAGTTTGGGGACAGAGGATGTTCCAGTTGTTGCAGATTTGCCATTGGCAAGCGAACTAGTGAGTGTGACAGGGTGTCAGACCCTGAAGGATATGATTTCCATGAAGTTGTTGATACTGTATCGATTTAGAGCACCCTGGAAAAAGAAGGTTTGTGCCAAATGCGTATAATAGAGGATCTCGGGAAGAGACCCATGACTTCTGATCATCGGGTGAAAGGCCAGCAGGCCTGAGTCAGTGCAACGCGTATGAGGAAGTACACGAGGGAGTTTATCACTCCAAGGGTTTAGGCTGCTACAGATGTGGCAGGCTTGATCATGTTAGTTGGAGGTGACTAGGATTCCTCCAGATGTTGCAGGTATGTCATCTTTTACTGCTATTAGAAGGATGTTGGGAATACGTATCGCTTTGGAATTGTGAGCGACTTTGGATAAGTCGGATCTCGGGTCGGTTTTATGGTAGTGTCTGGATTATCAAGGATCATATATGCTATCCTGCATGTCGAAATGTCCTTGGTGAATCCACTGAGGGATGCATCTTACGGAGTGGGTTCCGCGCATACCGTCATTACTTCTGATCTTTGTCGAGATCTATGCAGGAGTATTATTTAGAGGATATTTGGTCAGGATTGGGGTGATAGCTCTCTAGTGAAGTCAGTGTTCAGGGGTTCTATCATTGTCCAGGTATGGTCAGTAATTGTCTATGGAAGAACTTTGGAGTTCAAGCACCACCGTTACTAGGAAAGGATTGGTAGCATGAAGAGGGTAGTGTTAGTCACGGGTGTTAGATGCATAAGTGGTTGGTCATTGGATGTTCAAGAGAATTGTGCTTTCGCATGGGCTGTGTTCGGTTAGAGTTCAGTGGTACTGCAAGATTGGGAGTGGGAACGAGGATGCGTCAGCTAGAGTGAAGAGTAAGGTCTTTAATTGACAGCATGTGAGATGGATTGAGGTGCCATATTGGACCAGATTTCAAGAGTACTCTTCAAGATCTCAGAGGATTGGCGATCTTAAGGTTTGATTGGAGATGGATCGCTAGCACTGGTAAGTACATGTTATTGTCAATGGACTATTAGGAAGTAAGAAGGATTGGGAATCCTTCGATTCTCACATACTGTGAAGACTTAGTCGAATCTAAGTGGGGGAGAGACCTTTTATACAATCCTCCAAATGTGAGTTCTAGTTGCGCAGGGTGCAATCTGTTGGGCACCTTGTCAACCAGAAGGGTATTCTAGTCGATCCGGCCGAGATAGAGGTCGTGATGCAGTGGGAGATTCCGAGGTCTCCATCCGAGATTCGGAGTTTCCAGGGTCTAGCGGGTTATTACCAGAGATTTATTCGAGACTACTTCGAAATTGAGGTTCCCTTTGACCCGACTGACCAAAAAATCGGTGGCCTTTTGTTGGGGACCTGAGTAGCAGGCAGCCTTCGAGACTCTCAGACAGCGGTTGTGCGAGGCACTTATTCTCACCATGCCAGAGGGTGTAGATGATTTTGTGGGTTACTGTGACGCTTTGATCATGTGTGTGGGTGCGGTACTGATACAGTGGGGTCACGTGATAGTAGGTTTCGGGAACCAGGTTAGAGTTCCGGTTTGGATTCAAGCTCAGTTGTGTGTTAGGTCGAGTGCGTGTTCGATCGGTATGGAATGTGTTGTAAGACTACGGGGGTACCCGTAGCATTCACTAGCAGTCAGATAGTATGGGAAGTGTTGTAAGACTACGGGGGTAGCCGTAGCATTCACTAGCAGTCAGATAGTATGGAAAGTATTGTAAGACTGCGGGGTTAGCCGTAGCATTCACTAGTGGTCAGTTAGCATGGGAGGTGTTGTAAGACTGCGGGTGTAGTCGTAACATTCACTAGCGGTCAGATAGTGATAGAGTGTTGTGAGACTACGGGTGTAGCCGCAATATTCACTAGGTTAATAGATAGTGTGTACGCGTTGTTAGGACGCATAATGAACAGTAGTACCCACCAGTTCGGGTGTAGCCATAAGGATAAGGAAATCCATGGATTGGATTTCGGAATTACCCAGATGGATTAGATCTGGTTGAACCAGTGATAGGACTGTAGGAGCGCCACTACAGTTATGGGATCAGGAAAGCAATGGACCGTATAAGATTGCTTGTGATGTAAGGCTACCGTTGGCTTAGTGGCAATCACTTTTAGCCTTGGGTTTGGTGACGTCAGGATTCGACGCATGGAACCGATCGGTTAGATCAGAAAGTTTTTAGAGTCACAGTGGCATGATAACTAGTTGCAACTAGTTCCAGGGAAGTATTTCGTTCAAAAGTCGTGTGAGGCAACTAAGTGGGGAGTCCTTTGGCTCTGCAGTTGGTACGGAACCCGGCATTTCAGATCATTGGTGAATGAATCGAGACCAGGCAGGTCTTGGTAGATTCTAGAAAGTAGCCGTGTGACATCATACTGCTTCAGGCAGTTCAGTGTTCGGGTAGTGACATTGTTTGGGCAATATTAGCATTTGTGTTTTGGGTTGCAAGTACGAACGAAATAATAGATTGCTTGGGTTATGCTGAGTGACCAGCAGGGGTAATTAGGTATGTGCTCTTATTTTATAGGGGGAACCTCAAACTATCAGAAGCTGAGTAGCCTATTGAGGGATAAACAGATTGAACTCAACGATTATGATTTAGTATGAGTTGTCTGTCAGGTATTCAGACCATCTCTAGACAACAGATTTCAGAAGGAGTTGATGTGATCTAGTTGTGGGGAATTCGTTCATATGAGGATATTAGGGCTTTGCGAAGTTTGGTCACCGCTACCCTGGGAAGGATAGGGTGTGCCCAAGATGGTGATCATGTTGCTGGAAGTGGTAAATCAAGTATCAAATTGGAAAAGATATGGTAAGGAGGGACTGGTTGTGACAAATTTGTAGAGATTTTGTATGGGGTACGGGTATTTAACCCATCACCATGCACCGGTCTCCTAAAACCCTAACCCTAGACACCCTCCCAGCCACCACCTTATCACCCCTTCTTCTCTAGCCGCCATTCCTCCACCGATTGAAGCCGGAAGCCCCCATCCTTTCTGTTACCCGTGAAGACGAAGAACCAAGATGACCGGCATCGTTCTACTCCGTTGGAGGCGTGAACCACCACTGCTGAAGATGAAGGCCGCCTTTGAGCTCCATGACAGTTGACGATCGGAGGGAACACGCCCGAGGATGTCGCTGTTTCTGTTTCCGGTGGATGTCGCCACTCTGATGTAGTGCTGCTGCTCCACCTGCTATCGCGTCGACGAGCATGGTCTCTCCACTGCCTGATGTCGCGGTAATGCCGTGAGCGGCTGGGAAACCTCACCGAGACCAAGCGTGGGTCGTGAACGAAGAAGAATATCAATCTGTGAACGACCATCTCAAGTGTTCAACGTCGTTCATGTTGTTTTTGTCGTCGGAATGGCCCATGGCCGCCGTTGCCGTCGTTTTGTACTTTTGTCGTCGCCACCATGTGCTATTTGGTGGTTGTGAGTTGTGTGGGTGTGTGATTGTGTTTCAAGTGCATGTTTAAGTGTGTTTGGGATGTTTGTGTCGTCGGAGAGCATGTGCACCACCATGGCAGCCAACCATGGTGGTTGCCGCCGGTAGTAGTTTCTCTGCTGCCGTGCGCCACCGCCGACCACCATTAGGTGGTTGTGTGTGTGTGTGTTAGAATTAATGTGAGTGTGTGGTATTGGAGATTGTACTTTTTAAATGTAATAGTGTCGGAATAATGAAATGAAATCTCAAAACCACCACCGTAAGGTGGTGGCTACTGCTTCCTGCCGCCACCGGCCACCGTGTCAGGTGGCGGTATGTCTTGCCTCGTCAAGTGTGATTTGTTTGGGGTGCTTGAAACCCTAATGGGCCTTGTTAGGCTAATGGGCCCAATGTAGCCGAATGGGCCTAATGAAAACCTTAATGAGTCTAATATACTCTAATTGACCCAATAAAGCCCTAATGGACCTAAAAGCCCAATAAATTGATAAATGGTCTAACATTTGGGATGGAAGAACCACAATGCCAATAAAACCCTATTTTTGGGGAATTAATCGGGACACATGGGAATTATTTAATAACTGGAGATATTAAACAATAATCGTTGTCAAGAAATTAATCTAAGTAATATTGGACTTAATGGATTAAGTGTGAGGACTTAACCCTAATCATCATTTTATGTGAAAACCCTAATTTCACATGGGTGTATTGTTGGACTTTTTATTGGGCCTTGATGATTGGGTTATTAATGGGCCATCCAAGATCATACAAATGGGCTAGAATGATTAATGGGCTTTGGGGCAAGGTCCATATGAGGAGTTGGGCCTAATTTGGAAAATTAGGCCATAGATGGGCCATAGTTGGGCCTTAAGATTATATGATATTGGGCCATTAGAAGGTTAAATGTTGGACTGGACTTTTGGTTGGTCCTTATGGTAAGACCTTATAAAGGTTTGGGCTCAATTTGGGATAGGGATGAGCATATGGACCGAGGAACCGGTCGGAACCGGTACCGGAACCGGAACCGGAACCCGATGGAACCGGTCGGGTCGGGACCGGGACGTTATTTTTGTGGATTTTTGGAACCGGGAACCGGTAGGAACCGGAACCGATATAACCGGAACCGGTAGAACCGGCAAGAACCGGAACCGTATGATGCTATTTTTGAAGGATCGGTTCCAACATTTGAAGACACGACAAGAACCGGTAGGAACCGGGAACCGGTAGAACCGCCGGGCCGGTTCGGTTCTTGATTTTGGCCGAAGCCGGTTCCCGGTTCCGGTCCGGTTCGGGCCGGTTCCGGCCGGTTCGGTCCTTTTGCTCATCCCTAATTTGGGAAATTAGACCATATGTTGGGCTTTGACTCATAGTTGACTTTGGGCCTTTGGATTAGGCCTTGGGCTTGAATAAAGCCAACCATGGGGTATTGTTGTAATTATCCAAGTATGTATTTATGGTTATGCGTTGGGACCCAATTATTAATTGGGTGTTATTTTGGTGTCGACAGTTTGGGAATCTGTCATCCAGGAGCTGGGGCTGGGTCTGTGGGACTTCAGCAGTTTAGGATTGAGTCTGCGGGACTTCAACAATGTAGGATTGAGTCTATGGGACGTTAGTAGTGTGAGGTAAGTTACCTTCTAGTAGGGGTGGGTCTAAGGCCACAATGCTGGCCCACCAACAAGGGTAGTTGGTAGATAACTGTCTTTGTGATAATTATCTTGGTATGTTTATGTGATATGCTCGTGAGATATGCTTATGTGATGTGCTTATGTGATATGCTTATGTGATATGCTATATATTTATTTATGATATGATTTTAGTATGTGATCAGTATGATACGATGTTGGTATGTGATCAATATGTTACAATCTTAGTATGTTATTAGTATGTTATGATGTTAGTATGTGATTAGTATGTTATGATGTTAGTATGTTAAAAGTATGTTATGATGTTAGTATGTGATCAGTATGTTTATAATATTAGTATGCGATCAGTATGATCAGGATACATTATTATGTGATAGTGGTAGGGGTGAAATAGTCCCCGACTACCGGTTGAAAGATACCGATGGCAGATACCGGTTGAAAGATATCGATGGTATTATGTGGTATGTTGGGGGAACTCACTAAGCTTCGTGCTTACGGTTTACAGTTTTGGTTTCAGGTACTTTGTTTCAAAGGAAAGGAGTTGGCTTGGTTGCAGCGCATCACACTATGTTTTCCGCACACGAGATCTTTGGGATGATACTATGATATGGTTTCATAATGTTATATTTTGGATTATTAACACTTGGGTTTTATGTAATAACCTACTTAAAAATGAAATTTTTGGCCTTGAATTTTGGGATGTTACAGAGAGGCTAAGATTGTATGTTTCAGTGCATTCTTGGAAGGAGTTTGAAGAGCAAAAGGCTTGGAATGAGAAGGAGCCCTTGGATCCAGTATTCTTTCAATGTTAGCTGCCATTTGGAGGTAAAAAGATATCACCTTGACCATTTGTTTGTTATATCTCTTCACTAGGGAGTTTATGATCATTTCCATCTTCTCTTTGAGTCCTTTAGTTGTTTGAGCATTCCTTGAAGATGAGACTCCAGATCTGTACAGTATAAGGTCCCCTAGGCCAAAAGATTCAAGCTTTATCAAGCTATTGGCCAACTTTCATGCATTAAACCCTTTATTGAGCTTTGGTTTGGCAAACTTAGCCCTAGATTCCATGCATGGACGTAAAGCTTGTAGATTTACGTGGTATTTCAGCCTTAGAATGCTAGATCTAGAGTATGGGGCCTTAGTTCTGCTTAAAAACGTCTGAATGAGAGAATCGAATGAAGGGACTCGACGAGTTGGTTAGGGTTTTCCTTAATAGTCTGGACGCGTTACAAACTTGGCGAGTCGGTGAGACAACTCAACGAGTTGAGTTGGATTTTCCCGATATTTCAGAGAAACAAAGGAACTCAACGAGTCGCATAAATGCACTCGACGAGTTGGGTCAACATGGACTATTGACTCGAGTGTTGTCTTCCATTGACTTTTAGGGTTTAATCAAGTTATGGATTATGGAGACCATGGAGGGGTAAAATGGTCTTTCACCCTTTCTGAGAGTTAGAAAGTGGCTAGCTTAACATCTTTAGATTTTTTGTTATAAAGTATTAATTAGAGATGATTATGATATGTAGGCAGAGTCTAGACCGATCCTTGAGTACGAGACTTACTTGCTTATGTACGAGGTGAGTCTTCTCACTATACTTATCTAAGTGGTAAGACTGTGTGACCGGAGGGTCTTATTTGAGTTATTGATGGAGGGTCTTATTTGAGTTACTGATCGAAGGGTCTTATGTGCTTATAATGAGTTATTTGATATCTTGCATTTTATCTTTGTGATTTATGTTGTGTATTATTTTGTGCCTTAATAAGTAGGACCTGAGGGTCCAAATCTAGTTGTGAGACCGGAGGGTCTTCACTGAGATACCGGACTGGAGGGTCCAACCCAAGATGTGAGATCGGAGGGTCTTCACTGAGACACATGACCAGAGGGTCCTTATCAAGATATATCCATAAGAGACTAATTATTTGTGTGTGGTGTTTTGGGGAACTCACTGAGCTTCGTGCGTACAATGTTGTGTGAAATGTGTTTCAGGTACCTCTCAGGATCGCAGGAAGGCACCGACTTGATTGTACACACCAGCTAGGGATTATATTTTTGAGGATTCTAGGATATTATAAAACATTTTGTTGCCTTGTGTTTTGAACAACTTATACATTCGTGCTTTGAGAAATGTGAGATTGTGTTTTATGTGGTTTTAAAAATGAAATTTTTATTTGAAAATTTAGAGTGTTACATCACAACTTATGGTAAAAACAACCAACGTTTACAACACATAATACTCACTACTTATACTAGACAAAGAAGATAAAAAGGTGAGATATGTTTTGAATGCTCATTATACTGATGCATAATTACACTCATAAAACTCATAATAATGTTTATTATAATTGTCACTAATTATAGAGAGTGATGGGGGATATGGGGAATCCAATAGTTATTCACTAAATAATAATTCATAACAAAAACTAATTAATGACATAAAAAAAATAGATTGTTGAAAATAATTAAAAGATCATCCAAGAAAAAAGATCATATACCAAGTATTTACATTTTAAATCATAAAAAATTTCATTAGAATATTATCAGTTCAAATGAAGCTAAATAGAATAACCTACTCTAAGATGAGAAGAACAATTTGAGATGGAAAAATTGAGTAAACAATAATGGAGAATGGAGGAGAGCATCAGCAAAATAGAGGTGGAACTAGAAAAAACCTCAAACTATGGTTCCAGATCAAAACTGGAGTCATCCTTAAATTATATTGTACAGAGAATGAGAGAATCAAAAACATAATAAGAAAATTCTAGGATAAATTGTTCCAAGGATATCTGTAAGGTCAAACCGTATAAATTGATGAAGTGAAACCAAGTATTTGATCTACAAAGTTGAAATGGAGTGATAATGTTAATATTTTGTATATATATATATATATATATATATATATATATATATATATATATATATATATATATATATATATATATGCGTACTTACTTAGCATATTCGATATCTTAGAGATATCAGATCTTCTTTTTATTTATGTAGATTAGGTGAAATCCCTCAATTATATGGATTCTTACAAACTTGATTTACTAGAAAGCTATGTATTCTGCGTTCGTGATTCATAAGCCCTAGCTTTGTTCTTGTTGTCTTTGTGAAAAAAATTTGTAGTGAAAACCTTTGTTATAAACCATTTTGTGTTTTATACTTTAGCTTCTCTGTCAATCGATTCTGATTAAGGAACCTAAAATATCTCCAATTGATTTCGAATTGTTTATTATTCGGATCCTCAAGGGTTAGGTAATCAAAAAGGTTGAATCCATCAATAAATTTTGTTTGATACCTAACTATCGCAGGAGACAATGGTCATTGTAAAATATGCATCAGAGGTCGTGAACGATGGTGGAAACATGCACCTGCTCATTTAATTTCTTTTGGTGATAAACTTGAAGATTCAATTTTGTGGGTAATTTTTTATTCAATTCGAACATAGAAAAAACACATATGTGGCTAGGGTTCATGGCACATGAGAGAGAGAGAGAGAGAGATAGTGCGTGTGTATGTGTGTGTGAGTTACCATAAATATAGACTTCAAATTAAAATATTTACCATAATTAAAGGATAACATTTTATATTAGTTTATACAAACGGACTAAATTGAGCTTAATTAATTATTTTAAAATCAATAAAATCAATATTTAATGATTGGCCAGGAATTAGTTTTACACTTACACAATAATTTTTCATATATATATATATATATATATATATAGACACACACACACACACAAATAGAGAGAGAACGAGAGTGCGAGAGAGAAAAAAAAAGTTCAATAATGAACCATTTTAAACCAATGAACCAATCTTGACCACTAGAAATAAAATGATCAAGGGCCAAAAAAAAAGATGCACATTAAAATGTTGGGTGCACTTTCACCGAATCATAACAAAAAACTCAATTTTTAGGACTAATTCTTATCGAAAAAAATCGAATATACCAAAATTCATAATTTTTTATCCTCTTTCCATAGACATTAATATTGATGCAAAATATATATTTCCAAAAAACTCACTTCCTTTTGTTATTTTTTTTAATAGATAGGCATATTTATATCGAATAAAATAAAATAAATATATAAGAATTCATAAATTTTTTTACTCTTTAAATATACATTCATATGATTGTAAAAAAAACCGGAACTATGAACAAACTCAAATTGTGAATCAGATTTAAACTGTGAACAATTTCACACTGTGAATTTGATTTGCATATAATTTTGCTTTTAGCATTCACAGTGTGAACAATTCACTTGTAAATATTTAGAAAACCAATTTATGCATAAATAAATGTTAAAATATTATAAAACCACAAGGAAGTATACTTCGATGCACATTTAAATTTCACTAAATTAATTTGTGAATGATCAAAAGTGTTGAAATAGTAATTCAAATTCACATTGTGAGTACCAAAAACAAAATTATATGCAAATCATATTCATGGTTTGAATCTGATTCACAATGTGAATTTGATTCACACTGTGAATCTGGCTAGTAATGTGATGTAAATTAAGAACAAAAACTATAACTATAAGGCATGGGCCTTGTTTGGTCAACATTGTGCTCATGATAATAAAATACTTAGTATGATTACTATTTAGCAAGTAAAATTCAATTCCATATGGTTTAAAAGTATTTATCTCAAAATTCAAGATCAAAATAATCTCTACCCACTCATTTTATGTAAATAAGATTGTGTATCATTTTTTTATTTTATCTTATTTTATTATTAGTATAGTTAATTTAATTTTAATGCCCTCTTTCGAATCATTACCCATTAGGGTGTGGGCGATGATATGTAGTTAGTTTGGGCATTCAGAATTGGTTTTGGTGCCAAGGGGAATTTCTATAAATTGGCAGCGGGCCTTTATGGAAATTGGATTTTGTTTTCGGGGAACTTTAATTCAAGTATGAGTTGATAATAGTGTAGACCTTCTCGATACCTTTTCATTGATATAAAGATGGTCAGAATCAGATTTGTATCGAGGAAGTATGGCCTTCAAAATAAATTAGGGTTTAAGGGAAAACCCTAGTATGCGTGGCGTACTGAGGCGAAGACGGTTACACCATGCGTAATGGAGTGTACACTTAGCGTACTTCGGAGTTGGGATCGGGGTACACGACCTCATACACTGGGCGTACGAGGAGTACGCTGGGTGTGACAACCATCAAATTCTGGTCAAGTCAAAGTCAAATAAAGTCAACAAGTCAACCCGGTCAACTCAACTAACCCTTGTGTACTAGGGGTTACGTTAGGTAATTACTATACAACTCGCTATGTTAATGAGAAATCATCAATTGAAAAGTTCGTATATCTAGATTTCCTTAACCTAAAACTGTGGTAAGTAATGAACCAAACCGATAAAAAATGTTGCATACTCGTCGGGAGTGTGTAAGATCCTTAAACATGGCTTAACGGGGCTTACGGACCTTGCGTTATGAAGCCGAGCACTCAAAAAGGTCACAAAAGTAGCCTCTCCCAATCTCTTTGAATCTATCTCTCACTATTTAAAATCTCTCCCAATTCTCTCTCTGTATGAGAAATCTCTCCAAGAATGTCAAATCTCTCCCGATTCTCTCTCTGTATGAGAAATCTCTCCAAGTATGTGAAATCTCTCCAAGTATGTGAAATCTCTCCCAAATCTCTCTTTGTATGAGAAATCTCTCCAAGAATGTGAAATCTCTCCCAAATCTCTCTCAAACTTCTTATAATCACTTGGGGCATCCCGACCCTCGAATTAGACGAAACAGCTCGAAAACGGAAGTCTACATGAAAAACAGCCTCTCAGGACCAAACCTTCTTAGGGCCGAAACCCTAAGAAGCGAAACCCCTAAGAAGCCTCTTGGACCGAAGCTAGCAAGGACCGAAACCATGAAGGACCGAACCTCCTGCCGAGTCGAAGCCCCAAGAACCGAAACCGCCCTTCAAACTGAACCTTGACTGAGCATCGAACCCTACCTTCGCCTTCGCCTTTTACCCCCTTTCGCTCCCTTTCGCCTTCAGGCCCAGCAACATTAGGACCGAACCTCGGCCCAGAACCGAGAGGTCTCGCAGGTAGGCCAAATTCACCCGGTTTTCGACTAGTTTTGCATTTTAGGATCATTTTTAATTATTTTAACGCGGGATTTTCACCCAAAACTTTATTTTAACATATAAGGTCCCATATTTATTAATTAATCATGTTTTTGGGGATAAATCTTATCCAAGAAGAGTAGGTGAAGTACAAGAGGTGGAGTGTTAACTTATCATTAGTTCATGACACAAGCAACCACCCATACCCACTCTATGACCAACCCACACCCCTCCCCACCATCCTTAGTCACTTCATAGTCCTTTCCCACTCATTTCCCAGCCATACTCACGCTCTAAGAGCTGGAAAAGTCACCCTCTCTCCTCATTCTCACTCATTTCTCTCATTTCCACCCAAAGAGCAAACACTTTTCTCTCAACTTCTCTCTTTCAATTCCTAATTTTCCAAGGCTTTTTCCAAGACTTTTCTTCTTCATTTGGTAAGTATCATCATCTTTCATATGATTATTACACTTCCTTTTAACTCAAATCATAGACTCCTTACACAAACTCCATCATATTTGTGTTAGATTCTCGAATCTTCAAGGCATTCTCCTAAGTGTTCTTGGGTAGAACACTCCTTTTCTTCAACATCCATCCACTAAGAACATACAAGGTGAGTTCATACCCCTACATTTTCATGTTTTCTTAAGTTTTAAGGGGGGAATACAAGTTAAAATACCAAGAACGTAACTAAACTTGTCCAACAGCTTTCATCAGAAAAGTTGAACTCCATTCACGGAATGTTTTGGTCAACTTAAACATTTTAGTTTTCAAAAATGTATTAGATTCAAATATTTCAGGTTCATATCTTTAAAATTACTACTTTCACATGCTCATACGATTTTTATACAATTTATGGCGATTTTTACAAAACTGCCTATCACTGTAGGTACGAATCCAAACGAGTCTGTGAATATGGATATTTTCATAAAAGTTAGAGACATCTAAAAATCATGATAAAATTTATGAACAAACTAGAAACATTTTCTAAACTCCCAGAGTTTACAGATTTAGTTTTCGACTTCGTATGATTTTTCTGTGATTTTTACCAAAACAGTGCAGAATTGTTAAAAACAAGTTGACAGCTTACAACTTTCATTACACTTTGTAACATGTTGAGCAAAATGTTAATCTTTGATGGTTTCATATTTTCTCTATATTTTCCGTTGTGGTATAATTATATAAAAGAAAATACTCACTGATTTGTAAGAGTCCATTGTCATTACAAATAATACAAGATAAGACATGATAAACGTAGTTATGTTTTTGCTACACATTCGACTCACATAAAATGAGGTTCATTTGCATTACAAACGTATTGGATAAACTATATTAGGTATAGTTTATGTTTCATATACATTACAAACAGTCATGATAAACTATAATAGGTATAGTTTATGTTTCAATTACATTTCAAACTCATTACCAAAGGTTTTCAGTTCATATAAATGGTGTACGAATACAAAGTACGGGTTTATACAAAAAGGTTTTCAGTTCATATAAATGGGGTACAAATACAAAGTACCGGGTTTATACAAAAAGGGGTTTTCAGTTCAGTTCACATAAATTTTTGAGACATTCGCTTCGCGTTACCTCCAAAGTAACAAAGTCAAAAGTCTTGTAAATTATAACTAGAGTCTCATATAGGGAGAACGTGATAGTTGTGTATAGATCTATACTGGATCTGACAAACCCGCACCTGAGCTGCATGCAACAGCTAGCCGGCAGGTCTATGGTGACAAGTGTCATTTAACTGGCGACGCCTGAAGAATGTCGTATTACGAGGCCGATGGGTCATAGTATGGGTATAATAACTCACATGGGGTTTTAACAAAATATAAGATTTATGGGTTCTTACTTTTAAATTTAACAGGTTCAAGTCGATTTAAATTTGTATAAAAGTTCTTTAAGTATGGGAAAATACTTGTACATTTCGGTCTTGAATTTTAAGACTACTATACATTTTATAAGGGAAATATTGGATTTTTCTTGTACAAACAACACTTTTACAAAGAAAAGGATTTTAGCATCAGTAAAAGCTTATGAACTCACCAACTTAATTTTTGACACTTTTCTTTCAAAAATACTTCTATTCTCAGGAAATCAATGATATTAAGTAACCACAAGCTTTTGAGGATGGAACGCTACGACGTTGAATAACTATTTTATTGTCATGTTAAAATAAATCATTGAAATATGTAACACTTGCAACCATGTAATATCATTTTTAATTATATTTATGATTGGTTGTATTGCTTTGATCACTATTATACCTGTTGTTATGATACAATACATGAAGTCCGCCACCCCCGGACGTTTCCGCCATCCTTGGTTTGGGGGTGTGACATTGGGCGTACAAGGAGGTGTTCTTGAGCTATTAGGAGGTTTTGATATAGGTTGATTTAGGGTTGTTAGTCCCTTTCCCATCATTTCTAAGTCAGCCTCCAGACTCTAAAAATCCTAAATCAACCTTTGAGCCTCATGGAGGTGTTCTTGAGCTATTGGGAGGTTTTGATGCTTATTTTTGCCCTTGGGAAGGAAAGAAGAGAAGTAGAAAGTTGTTTGGCTTGGAAGGAAAGTTTAGGATCCAGAATCATCACCTTGTAGGGAATTTTTTTGAGGTAACAAGTTTGCATCTTGGCTTATGTATAATTAGATCTCTTCATGGCTAATTTATTATGATTTTGGTCTTCTTTTTGAGATTATTGATGCGTTTGGTTGTTTAAGGGGTTCATCTTTTTAGATATGAGTTTTTTTTGTATCCTTGAGCATAAAGGTGCAAGCTTTCTATGTATTATGGAGTCATGCACGTATTAAGTCAACCTTTAAGTCCCTTTTAAGCTTAAGAGCTTCTTTTAACCATGTATGAATGTAACGTTGGCAACTTTACGTGGTGTTCCAGCTTAAGGAGGTCAGATCTGTGTTTTGGAAGCTCTGTATTAATGGATTAAGTGAAAATTAGGTTTGGGCTGAATAAGGGTGAGTACGTTAGGCGTACAAGCAAGTATACATAGCGTACTTTCCTCTAAATGAGTACGTTATGTGTACGTTCCTGTACGCCCCACGTACGCGGTCTGAAAGGGATTGGTGTGTTTGGGCTTCAGTTTAGGCTATCTTTTGGGCTTGGATTGCATGGGGCTTTGTTGGGCCATCTACAACATGTGTTTGGATTGCGGAAATGTTAATGGGATTTAGGGTAAGGCCCATGTTAGGGTTTGGTCCCAATCTAGAAAATTTGGCCATAAATGGGTTTTGGATGATTATTGGTTGGTGGGCCTTTATGATGAGGATTTTGGGCCTTAGTCTTGGACTAAACTTGGTGTGACTAAAATGGTCTTTTAACCCATATAAGGATTATTGGATTCAGTTTGAAACCCAATTGCTAATTAGGTGTTAAATGTTTGATAGCGCAAGCATTTTAGCAAATCAGCATTCAGAGAGTTATTTGGGGGTTCAACTATCAAGGTGAGTCTTCTCATTATATCCATGGGTCGAAGGCACAAATTTCAGCCTATTACTTGTTATGTGGGATGTTAGTTGTCTCTATGATACTTGCATGGAAGACTATGGGTAGAGCTCATGGCACTTGTATATTAGATCATGGGGGAAGCCCACGACATTCCTGGTAAAGACATTGGGGGTAAGCCATGGCACTTGGATATCAGACCATGGGGGAAGACCATGGCATTCTATGTAAAGACCATGGGGGGAGCCTATGACAACTATATGTATGTTGCATGATATTATGTGGTTGTATGTTATATGGTATTTTTTGGGGAACTCACTAAGCTTTGTGCTTACAGGTTTTCAATTTATGTTACAAGTACTCTGGTTTCAAATGGAAGGGGTCGGGATGATTGTAGAGCACATACCACATGTTTCCACATTCTGTGAATTACTCTGATTTGATGATGTTTTGCTTAAAACTTGTTTACCTTGGTTTTATGGGAAAGATATGTATTAGCGATTTATTAATCTAAAAACAAAAATATTTATGTCATGATTTTGGGGACGTTACAAGTTGGTATCAGAGCCTTGGTTTAAGGGATTTGGACATACTCTCAGGTGTGTCTGAACCCAAACTGAGGGATTGGTAAAGTTTTCAAAAGAAAAGTATTTTTTTTAAGAAAATAGTTTTCTAAGATTAGAAAAGGGTGTGATGCATGCAATCAGCCGAGCTTAAGTTAGTTTTCCCAAAATACCCATACATGTTATCTGATATGATTTGATTTATGAATCTGTGAATCTCATGCTAGCTAGGGCTAAGGATCTTCTCAGTTTTTTCATTATATAATACTAGGAGAGATGCCTTTGTATGTCTATTGTACGAGTTGGTAGATTTGCATGCTAGTGCTGATTAGTTAGTTGTAGAGCGACCTGATATGTGATGCCTTGTAGCCTTGGGAGTATTGGATGCTATGCTGAGATGGGGATATCAATTGGATTCAGAAATTGCTAGGTGTATGTTTTAAAAATTGTATACAGTTAGGATCATATAGCCCTAGAATAATTGATTTGGCCTTATTTCTTGTTCCTTTTCTGGTTCTGGTTCTAGGGTAGAGTCTTTTATTCGATAGTCTATTTGATCCTGTTTTGTATATAATTTGCATGCATAAGGAAACCGGCAGTAAGGGTGGAAATTTTTAGTATGAGTGGTGGCATGGGTTGAATGTTCTATTATCGTTCTATGGTTTGGAGTGTTTTTGCTCGAGTGTTGCTTTCTTTGTTCTTTGTGGAATTCTTAGGTAATAGGAGTTACATACTAAGTGAATATGAATGCATTCATGAGGTGGGTGAATGGCATTATGGGGAGTTCTTCAGTAGCTGATGGCAGGGAGAGATTAGGAACCTAGGAAAGCTTAGGGATTGGTTCAGTGGGTTTTGTAGCGTTGTTTAATGAGTTTTTGGTGCATCAGTTTGAGTCGGCGACTTAGAGGATTCAGGATGATTCCTGAGGAGAGTATGGATAGGTGTGGAAGTTAGTATTGGGCACGTACTACTAAAAGCATAGGATTCATACTCGAATCGAGGAGAGACTTGGAGAATCTAAGAAGCTTATGGGAAGAGGATTCTTGGGTATGTTCTGATCTTTTGCATGTTGTATTTCAGTTTGGTCATGAGCTTCCAGGAAGCAGGTTCAGGTTCCAGTTCCGGCTCAGGTGAGGGTATTAAGCTGATTAGCGAGCAAATACAGGAGTTCATCTCATCGACGATTACCCGAAGTATTTTGGAGCAGACTCTTGTGATCTTCGGTTTAGTTAAGGAGGGGATTCTGGAGATCTTAGTTAAGCGTCTGGGCGTGATTCGTGCTAAGGTTATGGCGATCATTAGATCTCGCACTCTATCACTCTGTGAGAGAGAGATCGATTTGGAGCATCTGGGAAAGAAAGGGCCAGATCAGGTGCAAACAAAGGAGGGTCTCAGGAAAAGACCCAAGACTTCAGATCAGCGATTGGGAGGCTAGCAGGGCTGGAGTCAGTGTGGCACGTGCGGGAAACCACATGACAGAGCTTGTCGTTCCAGGAGTATGGGTTGTTACAAGTGTAGTAGGATTGATCATGTCAGTAGGAATAATCCCTGGGGGTCAAGCCTGTTAGGTTTTCTCTGCTACCAAGTGGGCCACAAGAGGGTCGTCTGTCTGTTGAGGAGGGGAGGAGCAGTGAGTGCACCTGCTCTTTCTATTTTGTGGATCTCTGGTAGTCATGTAGGCAGGTGTGACATCTCCATTTTTACAGCCAGAAACGACCGATTTTGTTTATGCTTTATAAAAATCAGAGTACCCTTTTTAATAAAAATGTTGTGGAATTTGTTCCCAGTAAAACATGATAAATACGTTATCAAATAATTTCCAAAGAAAAATATTTTTATTCATTTTAAAACATTTGGCATATCATCGTTAATACATAATTATAAGCATAAACAAAACTTACATTCATTATCACTAGTGATTTATATCTCCTTAATCTCTCAGTGTAATGTGACTTCATATCAACACATGTGATATAAATAAATTGAGCGGGTCAAGTTGGGAAACCTAGTGAGTACATAGGGTTTTCAACCCACAATAATACAATTATTATGTTTAAACATCAAACAATCAACCCCATTACCCATCCCTATTATCTTCTTTACTCTTACGGATCCTAAGAATCAGCTATTCCTCGTTCATTTATTCCAAAGGATCGTCCTAAGAAATTGGCACAAAGTTCATTGTTACAAAGGTTTATATATTCCAACTGGTGAACACGTAGTCCAAAACATCTGGTACACACTTAGTTCAAAAATAAGTAGTGAACACACTTAGTTCAAAAATACCTAGGGAACACACTCAGTTCAAAATACCTAGTGAACACACCCAGTTCAAAAATACCTAGTGAACACACTTAGTTCAAAAATACCTAATGAGCACCTAGTTAAAAAAAACACCTACAGGTTACGAGCCTGCTAGCGTTCCACTAGACTGTCTAGTATAGTCTGTAGTCGTCATCTATACTCCACTAGATGACAAGATCACTGTCAACATTGATGTCTTTCATCGTGTTATCACACAACAACTATATCATCTACCCATGTTTTGCACAACACATTTTGTAGATATAAAATACATACAACTTATATCATTTAAAACGTGTATAAAAATCTTTCTCCCATCATAGACAACAAGTATTCAGACAACATGCACACATAGCACGTAATTTATATCAAAATACTTCATATCTATGTGTAAGATGAAAGGGACTATGCACTCACTTGTTAAGGTGATGATTCTGAACTCGGAGAGCGCTTCGTTAACCTTAACACAATTTTCCTTTGACAAAACCTAGTATCATTACTACCAAATTTTAGTCTATTATTCACCGAAACTAATTAATACTCTAGCTATTATTACTATTATATAAGCGTTAGAAAATACTTATATAACCCATAATAATAGCCCAAGTATTTATTATAAGGTCCTAATAACATTACTATATTGAATCATAAGCTATACTAAAGATAGGTTAGACGTAGCTCACTTACAACGGGTTTTTTCTCAAACCGGGCGCCGCTGGAGCAGCGTTACCGAGCCGAAAGACTCTTTTTTTCAGAGCCGTCGGCTACTCCGGGGCTTCCGCCTCATGCTAGGGAGGTTCCCTAGGCTTTTCGGGGGGGGGGGGGGGGGGTAGATAGAGAGTATAGAGAGAGGAATGAAGGGTTAAGGTGTGAGGAATGAAGGAGAGGGACGTTTCTATTTATAGGAGGTTGGAGGAAGGTTCACATTGTGAATTTTTTATATTCACGTCGTGGGCCAGGCTGGCTACAGCCAGCCACAGCCTGGTGCTGACACGTGGCATCGCACACAGGGTGGAAATCAACCGATTTTCAAAAATTTTTAACTTTCGCATACGAGCTCCGTTTTCGATGTTCTTTTTTTCCTCCGTTAGCTAATTTTTGACCGGTCATAAATTTAACAGTACGAAGAGATTAGACTGTAAAATTACATTGAAGAATTCGTAACTCCTTCATATGGACTCCGTTTTCGTCTGTATTTTTACCGTTGAGTTCCTATTAATGGGATATTCAACTCTCATTTAGGTCGCGTAGGCCAAAAACCGCTCGAACTAGAATTCGAGTTTCGGGTCGTGCACTGCTATGCCAAATCTTAGAAAATTCATAACTTCCTCATACGAAGTCAGATTTGGCCGTTCTTTTTTTTTTTGTATGTTCTCCGTTTAACGTATAATACAACTTTTGTTTAGATTACTAAGGCTAAAAAGTCCTTTATCAAAAATTCACTATTTACGTCTCCCGATGTTGTGCCGGTTTTGCCGTAAAACTTCGACGGGCCATAACTTCTTCATTATAACACGGATTTCGGCGTTCTTTACATGTATGTAACCCTTGCGACATATTCTACAACTTGGTTAAGATTATTTATTATAAATAATATTTTTTTTTAAAAAAAAGTCATTTTCAACCCCTATTATCTCTAAATTAACTAACCCAGATCTACGGGCGTTATAGCAGGAGCCCCAACAGAGAAGAGTCGGTCATTTCAGTGTTAGACAGGGAGGCTCGTGCCCCAGTAGTCGATTTTGTAGGTATGTTACCCTTTTGAATTCTCTTTGTTTGTTATCAGTATTTTATGTTTCTTGGAATTTTATATTAGTTTAGGTAAGCGTTATCTTTGGTTCAGTTCTCTGCTATTCTTGGTATATATCTTCGAAGAATTGTTATATGCCTTTGCATGGCGTGATCATTAGCGGGTTATTAGGGGGAGTTGTATATTGTGTAGCGGGTTCCAATGCGTTCGGTTGCTATTCTTGTTTTTGGGTCGAAATCGGTTCAAAGGTTTTTTGTCGAAGATCTTTGGTTAGGATTCAACGGGATATTTTTCTAGTATCATCAGACTTCAGTGGTTTTTGTACCTGTTCTGGTAGGAGTGGCAATTGCCTATGGAAGAAGTATAGGGTTCAAACACTACCGTTACTAGGAAAGGAGCGGTAGAAAGGAGATTGTGGTGTCAGTTGTGTGACTTGTTTGGTCATGGGAAATTTTAGGGGAGTTTTATATTCGTTTAGGTTGCAGTTGATTAGGATTCAATGATTCTTTGTGAATGGAAACTGGGGTGAAGATTAGCCAGTTCAGGGAAAGGGTTATTGTTTTTAGCCGCCAGAATAAAAACTCAAGGAATTGGTATATTATCATGAGAGGTGATTTGGACTATCAAATTTGCTAATATTTCAAGAGCATTCTTCAGGATTTCAGGAGTTGGGCGATATTTGAGTTGGATAGCAATGGAACGCTAGTATTGATTAGCATACGTTTAGGCAGTTCATGTTATTTGTGGTAGGCGGGTTGGAGATCCGTCAGAATTAAGAAATAAGAGAATTCCATCGAATCCTAAGTGGGAGAGAATCGATCAAAAATTCTAGAAGTTTGGAAGGGTATGGAACAAGGGCAAGTTTTACATCCTGGCCAAGAAGAGAGACGACCCAAGCGGCCATTTTGATTGAGATTCGGTAAGTGGAATTTCATAAAACTTCGAGCCGTTTGGCGGCAACTTCATTATTGTGCATAGCAGGATTGTAGTTAAGTCTAGGTTCAAGGCTTTGGGATTTGAAGCGTGACCCGAACATTTGTTGGGATGCAGGATTCGACTCAGGATGCATGGGATTGTGGTGGTTAGGGATTGATTAGGGCATTGGTGATAACCATGGTTGGTTAGAAGTGTTGTAAGACTCGGATGGGATCATAGTATCCATGAGTTCAAGGTAGACTATTATTTTAGGTGGTTATGAGTTCAAAGGGGAAATCAGTTTGTGCCGTGGGAAAACTGGTTAGGATTATTGAGGAGTATTGCCCTGTTCTAGATTGAGGACCATTTGTGTTCAAGGCGGAATTGGGCCCAGGTAGCACTTGATGAGTAGGACCCGTGGGTGAGGCCCATGTGATTATGGTAATTTGGGTGGGATCTGGTCAAGACCGTTGTGTCAAGGTTTTGGATCTTGAGTTTCAGGGTTCAGTGGGTGTTCAGTGTGTAGTGCAAAGGGGTTTATAGGCTGAGTAGCCTTGTTATTTGGTCTCTTGGGTACTTGGTGGTTGGACCAGGTGCGAGACTGGTAGCCTAAACGATGGTTGGGAACCTTTATATCTCGGTCTAGAGCTAGGTTGTCATAAATCATAAGGTTTGGGGTAAAATACAAGGATATATATATATATATATATATATATATATATATATATATGTGTGTGTGTGTGTGTGTGGATCTAGAGTAATGACTGAGTATCAGGTCGGTTTTTGGGTGAGGTATCAAGTTGGGAATCGCGAGTATTTTCAAGCATGATTTTCTTTTCAGTGGAATAAGATTTGGGGTATCTTATATCGAGGACATCAATTGAAGTCTTCAGGGGGTAAGGGAATGGATTTAGTTTTGATGTTAGATCAAGCCATTATGTTTGTGTCTTGAGATGGTTCTATCTGTGGGAGGGCCACAACATGTTTGGAATCAGGAAATGGTAGGTCGTTGGAGACCGGGTATGATATGAGACTACAGTTAGGCATGTAGCATTCTTTTAGTAGTGGATTTGGTGGCGAGATGGTTTGGGCAATTATCTCCAGATAAGGTTTCTCTCAGGATTCGCGCGGGGCGATTGAGTTGTTGGTTCTAAATTTATGGTTTATACTTTGCTTTTCTAGGCATATATAGTTTTCGGTCCGGGGCCGAAAACAGTCTTGGGTTTTGTCGTAGTTTGGACCAAAATCATGTGTGATTTCGGTCATGCCTTTGGGTTTTCGGCTTGGGTGTTCGGTATATATATATATATATATATATATATATATATATATAGTTTGGACCAAAATCATGTGTGATTTCGGTCATGCCTTTGGGTTTTCGGCTTGGGTGTTTGGTATATATATATATATATATATATATATATATATATATATATATATATATATATATATATATATATATATATATATATGGGGGTTAGACAATAGAGGAAGGACTGGCCAAGAAGGGAGAGACGTTCTAGAGAGAGAGAAAGTAGCGAGAACGGGTGACTGTGTGTGAATCTTGCGTATTGGATCATATTGAATATCAATGCATTCATTGAAGATTCATCTTGTGTTTCTTCTTCTTCTGTATTCTATCTTGCATCATCCACTTGATTGGGATTCCGCACCATCAAGTGGATCGGATTAATACATCAAAGCGATTTAGGGACTTACAAGTTGTATTAGAGCTTGGATCATATCAATTAATTTGGCAAGATATTGAACGTTTTTGGACTTTTTCTTGAATTTTTTGGCATTTTTGACTTGTTTTTGAAGAAATATTGGGTGTTTGTTCTTCGTGTTCTTCATAAAATTGACTTTTTGATCAACTTTTGCACTAACAAGGTTGACAAAATGTGTTTTTGGTCATAATTTCTGAGGGTGAGGCGGCCATTTTCAGTCTCGGGGTATTTTCTGAGGTATGTGCGGTAAGGAATGTGATTGCGGTCAGAAGTTATTTCGGCCGAAAGCGAAGTTTGCAGTGGAGCGTGGTGTGAGAGTTCTCGGTGGAGCGTGCGAGGGTTCTCGATAGAGCGTGGCTTCAAACGTTTTCGGTGCTCAGATGTTCGGTCCACGTGTTCGGTCCTCACATTTTCGGTCAGAAGCGAGATTTTCGGTGCACGGATGTTTTCGGTCAGCAGCCCTTTTCAGTCATAAGGTGATTTCAATGCGAGACTTCTTGGTTGGAATGAGAAGCCTCACGATTTCGGCCTAAAACTCATTTTTTTCAAATTTTTTTACTTATTTGATCCAATAGCCTTGTTTTCGATATTAAACCTTCATATTTAGTCAACAGGCCATGTATTCCGTCAAATACTCTCGTTTTTGGTTAAATATTTTCGTTTTTTATCTTAAAATTTTTGTTTTCGACCCTAAGTTTTGACTTTCGATTTTTGGCTTTCAAGCTTGACTTTTGAATTTTAGTTTTGACATTTGACTTTTGAAGTTGACTTTTGACTTTCAAGTTCGACTTTTAAGTTAGACTTTTCGGTTTGACTTTCAAGTTTGACTTTTTAAGTTTGACTTTCCGCTTTGACTTTCAAGTTTGACTTTTTAAGTTTGACTTTTCAAGTTTGACTTCCAAGTTCTATTTTTACGCGTTTATCCTTTTTGGTAAAAAATGAGTTCCTCAATCACCAAGAGTAATGAAACTTCATGTTCTCAGTCTTGTGAAGCTAAAGTTTAACTATATCGTGATCAACATGATTTGCTAAAAAGGGAAATTGAGGACCTTAAATATGAAGGATATACACTTAGGAAGGCCCAAAACCCTTAAAAGAACAACTAGAGGCCAAAACCAAGGACTTAAGAAATCTTCAAGAAGAATATAGTAATAAATGTGAAATTATAACTATGCTAAAAAGGAAATTGCCAAATTAACTGCCGAACTTGATGCATTGAAAGCTAAATATAAGGATGCTGAATTTAACTTTAAGAAATTTGATGTGTCAAGTGAGGTAGTTGCATCAATGATAGAAAAACAACTAAAATTTAAAGATAATCAAAGCAAGGGTCTAGGGTATCACAGTTTCCCACCTCCCTTTAGTGACAAGGGTCTAGGGTATCACAGTGTCCCACCTCCCTTTAGTGACAACTATCCCCCTCCCCTTGAAATCAATGAGGAAGAAATACATGCTCAGTATGGCCAACCCCCAGTACCAAATTGAGTTAAGACTGAACAATCAGGCCAAATTGAGAGTGTTGACATGAAAGATACTGATGATTCTACTTCATGTGCAGGTAAAGTAGTGGAAGATGAGATGTAACGATCTAATTTTCATGTCCGGAAATTTCATTTTAAAATATTACTTTAGAAAACATGAATAAACAAAACCTTGTTTTAAAAAGTCAAACCATACATCCCATCAAAATATCAGAGTACAATCCCAGTGAATCTCGTAAATGCGGAAACCAGTGTGTATGCATGATGTGCCGCTACCGCGCCGGCTCCTTCCCCTTCGGTGAAGAGGTACCTGAAAACAAAACTGTAAACATAAGCACAAAGCTTAGTGAGTTCCCCCAACGTACCACATACCATACAAACACATAACATACGTACTGCCAGGCTATTCTGGGGTGCCTGACTACCCGGTACAGCCATTCTGGGGTGCCGACCTACCCATACGGCCATTCTGGGGTGCCGTCCTACCCGTGTCAAGCCATTCTGGGGTGCTGACTACCCATGTCAAGCCATTCTGGGGTGCTGACTACCCATCGGTCCTAACAACCGATCCTCGGGGACTAGTCCCCTCCTGCTACCTCTATCGCATAACATAACAGGCCAACATACAAACATATCATCACATACTGTCAGACGTTTCTGGGGTATCTGACTACCCTGCGGTCCTAACAACCGAACTCTACTACTATCGCATATAACGTATCATGATAGCATATAACATATTAGGTAATAGCAAACCTAGATGATATCACAAAGACAATCATCTATCATACGTCTCCTACTGGTGGGCCGGCATTGTGGCCTTAGACCCACCACTACTGGAAGGTAACTCACCTTAAAGTAGCTGCTGAACTGATCGGGAACTAACTGACCGCTGCTGCTCCGGAAATCCTTCGGCTGCAATTCCCACAACATACTCAATCAAACACTGTTAACTGTCCTTTGGGTAAAATGACCATTTTACCCCTGGTCTAGCTCTAAGTCAAAGTCAGAGTCAACTTTCAGTTGACCCGACTCGCCGAGTTGGCTCTCCAACTCGTCGAGTCCCTATCAGACGATTGTCCTGAGTCCCTGTTTCTACTCGTCGAGTTAGGCTATGACTCGACGAGTTCATCTTCTAGACTTACGTTCAACCTCTTCATCCTACTCGCCAAGTTGTATGAACAACTCGTCGAGTTCATCTTCATCCGAAGAACACTTATGCTAAGACTCGCCGAGTTGTATGAACAACTCGCCGAGTCTGTTCTTGATCTATGAAGATTGCCTTGGACTCGCCGAGTCAGGGCATTAACTCGCCGAGTCCTATCATAGGTGAGTTCAGCTTCCAACTCACCGAGTCACCCCCTGTGACTCACGGCTCAACTCGATACTTCATAAAGGGACCAATTCAGTGACTCGCGACCAGACTCGTCGAGTCACATATACGACTCGCCGAGTTGCAGCCATGCATCCATCAAATACACCGATTTACTCGATTCCAGTTCATGCCATTCACAGATCTGGGCTTCTAGGGCACAAATCACACGTAAAGTTTCCAACTTTACGTGTATATATTCACCAATATGGATTTTAAGGCTCAAAGTGCACCAAAAGAGGTAGATCTAGGGCTTTCATGCAATATGACCCCATAAAGGCATTAGATCCAAGCTCCAGGGACTAAATCATGCCTAGATCTAAAGGCTAACAACTTATTACAACCCACAAAGCACAAACAAGCTTGGGGAAGAGCCCAAGAAGGAATCCCATGAAGCTAAAAGAGATTACAAGCTTGAAAACAGAGGGGAAGCGAGCTATACCTCAAGGAAAACGTTGAGATGACACAAAGATGCCTGGTCTCCTTCTCCTCTTCTTGATCTACTCTTCTTTCTCTTCAAAATCTTCAAGAACACTCCAAAACACTTCAATCTCTCAAGGAAATAAGGGTAGAAATAATGTTGGGAGTTCTGGGGGTGAATGGGGACGAGTTTGGGGCGGAATGAGGGTTTAAATAGGGTGCAAACCCTTGAAATTTAGGGTTTCATCCAGCAGCGGTGACTCACCGAGTCCGGGATATGGACTCGCCGAGTCGCCAACTTAAACGTGTCCTGAGTCTCGTCCCTACTCGGCGAGTCGGACCTATGACTCGCCGAGTCCAAGGCTAAAATAGGGAAATATTCAAATAAAATTCACATACCGGAAACCAGGTGCTACATGAGAACAAGGAGAACATAAATAATTCAAGTTTATTGATTCTATTGAATGTCAAACAAATGCCTCCTTGAACTCTAAATCTGTTGCATCTAATAAACCTGATGTTGGTAAATACAGGTTACCAAAACACGCGAAAAAGAATGCTTGTTGTAAGTGTGATTGTGGGAACAATAAGAAACAAGGCATGACAACGCCACCAGGGGCAGGCAGAAACAACTCCTACGTGAAGATACATACATGTTTTCACTGTGGAACACCTGGACACATTGCCAAAAATTACCCTAATCGTGCATATGTTCCCTACTATGCACAAGGTTGGCATAATGCGTCAAGAGGGGGATCTTTCAAAAGAAACCCTTCGAGGCCACGTTCAAACAATTGTGACTGGAATGCCAAGAAGGTCAAGAAGGGAATGTCGGAAAAAGAATAAAAATTCAAGAGATGGTCCAGTTAAACCAAAATCGGTTAGGTCAAAGTCATCTTGACGATCAGGCTCAAATTCTAAAGCGAGTGATAAGGCATCCATCCAATCAAACAAGAAATGGGTTAAACCCAACTACAGATGGGTACCAATGGTTCATACTCCTAAATCATCTAATGATTCTAACATTTCTTCATCTTCTGTGTGTGATAAACAAGATATGTCATGGGAGAGGGTACCTTGCACAGATGATAAAGGTCAACCCAGTTTCAAAATGGATTGGGTTCCAAAGACCAACTAATCTCGTACTCTATGTTAGGTAGCTATGGAGGAATATCATCAGTCTTCGGTTTGTTAATGGTGGTTGTTCCAAGCACATGATAAGGGACATATCTTATCACTCAGAACCTTCATTGAGAGTATGTGTCCTTTGCGGGAAAGGAAGAAAGAAAATGATCACAAATGGGGATTGTACTTAATGATGTGAAGAATTTTTAGATCTATTCCGAGATTGAAACACAACTAAGGCTGAACATGTTGTTGCATATGCGTGATGATAATGAATTACAGATTGAGTTTTCTTCTTGATACTCCTGTGTAACACCCCGTTCCTGGTACACATTTAAAAAATTATTTTTCTTCTTATTTTAGAAGCTAATCGACGAGTCAGTGGCCCTAACTCGTTGAGTAGTAGCGGGTCAGCACGTGAAGTTGGCGTGGCGACTCGACAAGGCTGGGATTCCCAATAATGGTTTATGGTTGTTCAAAACTGACTTCAAATGCTAACCAGATACAACAACTATAATCTTGTGATTAAGTTGTTTTCTGATAAGTGTAAGATGGGTGATGCCTTAATTGTTAATGAATGAGTTTCAATAATCTTCATTATGATAGGTGATATTTGTTAAAATGGTTAAAGGGTTTTGTGGTTTAGGTAGGATAGAAGATACTCACAGGCTGGTCAAGATTGTAAAACAAAGATGTTTCAAATGTTGTTGTATATTCTGCTTTTGTTGATAGGATTTTCAAAGTTGGTGAGTGCAATGGCGGTTAAAGCTATTAGAAGGGGGAAAAAGTGAATCGTTGGGGTTTATATTTCAATTGTTCTGACATACACATCAATAATCTATAGAAGTTTCTGAAAAAGGATGGATTCAAACACTGTTAATGCGTTGTGCAAGAATGGGCTTCAACGACCTGCACGAATGCTTGTTTTGAGAATGGTGAAACTTGGTTTTAATATAAATTTTCATATTCTCTTTGGCTTTGGAATATCTTTTGACATGTGATCTCAAAGAGGCCTTCTAAGAGTTATATATAATTTGAACCATAGATTATTGTAGTTCAAATGAGATAACTTCTATGACATTGGTTCGTTGCCTATATGAAATGTGTAAGCTACAAATATTTGAGTACTTGAAGAACACCTTATCACATTTATATTAGGTATTTATGTCCCTCTCGATGATCTACCCGATCTGCCCCTCCCATAATTTTTGCCCATTTAAATGCCACAACAAAAAGCTATGATTTTAAGTTATTCCTTTACTTTGATTATTTTATGTAATTATGATTCTTTTATTGGTTATCCATGGAAAGTTTATGGTCAAATTGCAATCTTTTTAAAGTAGATTGAAGTTATACATCAAATAGACCATATACTTTCTTACCACCTGATCGTCTGGAGGGTATAATCGTTAATAGTCGAAAGCGTTAGAATAAGGACAAAGAGGGTATAATCATCAGTAGTTGGAAGCCTTAGAATAAGGACAACAAATGAACAAATGTATCATACATACATCCCATCAATATAACTTTTCCTGTAAAAAATAAAACACAAACAATGTTATCATAAAGCAAAATTTACATAGAAAATAGAGTCATTGACAAAGAAATGCCACTATACCATTATTTTTTTAACTGAATTTGGTCATTTTTGATATGGCATGAAGGTTATGTTAAAAATTAACAATAGAGCATAATCGAGCCAATAATTATACTCCAATGTCAAACCGACATTGATATTGAATATAAAGTTCATGAGATATGTATGTTATTCTCACCATTATTTTGTGTTAATAATTTATAAAACTAATTGCTTAAAGTTTGTGTTCCATTCATATAATATCATTTTTTTATCTTTCTTATGTACCTTCTTTGAAAATACTGAGAAAAATATGAAGCTTTTCTTATCTATATTTTTTTTGTTGTACAATCTTTAAACTTCTCTAACGGCATTAGCTTCACTTATTAGATTTGGTTACCTATATATGTCAAGTGTGCTTGTTATCAATGACCCCAAGGTGTTACAAGGTCAATGGTCTTATTAAATAAAAAAGAATTTATCATTTATGTAAAATTCAAATTTGGCTATCAAAATTTATTATCATTCATCTGGGGTGTTTTTTTTTTTTTGATGGATTGAATCAATTTTATTAGTTTTGTGTGGATCTATTGATTTCCTTTCTTGTTTTCTTAAAGTTAATTGAAGTTTACATTAATGGGCATCATAATTGTTTCTCACTATAATTGACCTCATTTTGGTGATATAACAAACTCATATAACAAGTTTGTTGTTGGTATTTCTTTGTATGTAAAAAACAACAATAATAATTGAGGTTAGAAATAGGTAAATTTTAAACTATATCTCAGATTATTTTTTATAAACTGCTCATCTCCTAACTCATTAAAACTTATGAAGACATTACACTTTAAAAATATCAAAATTAATCTTCGTGGGTTGTGCTCAACATGGCCCTTCGAACATTACTAGTGTGTGTGTGTGTATATATATATATATATATATATATATATATATATATATATATATGTGTGTGTGGTTAAGATTAAATATAAATTACAATTATTGTGTGAATGTATGACCATTTCTTGTCCGTTTGATTTAAAAAAAAAAGGAATGGGTGTGATTTGAGGGTACATATGATTAACATAGGATAGCATGTACTATACAATTACACTTATTTAATTATAATTGCATTTTAGTCTATTAACTTATATTTAAAAAGGAAAGATTACTAATTAATTGCATAATTTAATGAGTTTTTTATTAAATACTTAGTATTTTACAAAAGTAAACATGGATAATTAACCATCATTTAAAAAAAACGTAAGTCCATAAAACTATTTTCATACATATAATTGATTTCATTTTTTAAGGTGTCTAACCATGAGTTTCTAACCAGGAGGTCTTGGGTTCAATCCCAAGCAAATACTAACATTGTCGTTAAAAAAAAAAAGAATTTCATTCTTTAAGAATGATTCATGAATATTATATATCATATTCTTGAAGAAAATACAATATTCTTTTACGCATCCAATATAATAACATCAAATGGGAATTCTTGAGGAATATAAAATAACTTGGATACACACAAAATTAATCGTGGTAAAACAAAATATATTCTTAAAAAATGTGTTCAGTTTCACATAAACTTAATTAAATATATAGTGTGTAGTAAAAATAAATATATTCTTAAAGAATGTGTTTGGTTAGACACAAAATCAATTGAACCTACTTGTAAGTAGTGATAATAAATAAATTCTTTAAGAATCATCTAATCCACTACAGTTAACCTCCAACATCGGAACCATAGTCGTGTACGATTAACCTCCCAAATCGAAACCCTAATTCATATTATAATGATTTTTTTTTATTAAATCAACATTCATTCTTTAAAGAATCAACATTAATTGTAAACATAAAAAATAAAAAAATAAAAATAAAAAATAAAAAATAAAAAAATAAAAAAATAAAAAAAACTTGATTCCTCTAATTTTTGAAACAATCAACGTCCAAATCCATGGAGGTTGAAAATTTCTTTTCCCATTCTATAGTTGATTATCTCCTTTTTTTAATTGTTATGGTGAGATTGTTATATAAGAATGAATGCGATGAATATTTGGAAACAATTGTTCAAACGGTAATTTTATTAATTCCATATATATTGCTTAGTAATTAATGAAAAATAAATAAACTAATTATAAGATTCCATAATTACCCTAAACTATTGGATCAAAATTGGTCATACATTCACATAATATATATTGGTTATATATGATCATGACTCTCTCTCTCTCTCTCTCTCTCTCTATATATATATATATATATATATATATATATATATATATATATATACACACATAGAGAGAGAGGGGACTGATCATTTGAGAACTCATATATTCCCGAGAACCTGAGAACCAAACGATGATAGTTAGATCAAAATATACGATGGTTAGGATGCTTTGTGGCATTTTTGTAAATACATGGAAAAGAAAAGGCACGGGGGCATTTTTTTGAAAAAGAACCAGGGCATTTTAGGAATGAAAAAAAAAGAATAACATAATTCATACCTAGTAATCGGATTGAATCACGTCAGCGTCTGCCCTCTCTCTCTCTCTCTCTCTCTCTCTCTCTCTCTCTCTCCATCCGACCTCCCTTTGATCTTCATTCCACTTCCCTCAATGAACACTTCAGCCCCCATCACCCCCTCTCCATCGATCGCCTCCCTCCGCCCTCCAACAACCAACCTACCTCTGTCAACAACCATCGCCTTCGACAACTTACCACTATTTCCTTCATCGACCATCATTACGATAACCTAATATCTCCGTTCTCTCTATCTCTCAATCATTGATTTCCTACCTAATTACCACCGCCTAACACCACTATCTAAGATCCATTTCGTCGATCCATTGTATCAGAAACTGATTTTCATTGGAGCTCTCCGACCACTACAAGATGGAAAAGCCCTATGTTTTCCTATGTTCTGTACGTTATATCCAATAAACGTAATGCTACGTCTCATTCGAGAGGCAAAACCCTAACCCAGAACAAGCTTAAGAGAAATGGAATCGTCGGTACGATTGACAACACCCCTCTCATTCGGATTACTAGTCTTTCCGATGTGACAACACCCTTCTCGTCCATTTTTCATTTTACATACATTAGTTTGTGTTATGGTTTTTGACGATGATAATCATGCCTTTATAATTCCTTGTTAACCAGATTCTTGCGAAAGCGAATTTTTTGAATCCTGGTGGAAGTGTTAAAGACAGAGTCGTTGTTAAAATAATTAAAGAGGTTAGGTCGATCGTCTCTATTAAATTTAGGGGTTCTAACATGTCTCTTTCTCTAAATATGGTGTAAGATATCATCATCTTTATCTTTGCTTCGACTCAAAGAATTTACCTAATTTAAAATTGATTGTTCAACATCCTTAATACATGAAGAAAAGCTATTTTAACAATTTCGTTTACAAATGAAGAAGGAAGCGAACCATATAGCATATTCTCATAGTCAACCCACATCAACGAGTTCAATTTACTTCAGCTTTGAAGAAATCGATAGAAATGGAATCTATTCTTCCTAACTTTATCATACTTTTACTTATAGTAACTACATCATAGGGTGTTCCGAGAAACCAAATGATTCGGTTATCATGAAATAATCAGACAGAAAATAACTCAATACTGTTCAATTCAAACTTCATCCAAACAACCGAATAGATTGGAACCCAAGTACAATATTCTCTTCTCGAAAGAGCAAATTCAGGCACAGGACCCGATGCTAATTTTGGGCTTTCTCAATGCTATGGTGATCTTTCTACAAGCGATTGCATCATCTGCTATGATTCAGCACATTATCTTGTCTCTTGTTGCTTTCCTTATACTGGTGCTAGGGTTTATCTCGATGACTATTTTATGCGATTCTAGAATTACAGTTTCATTGATGAGTATTATGGACCTAACGACATTGATATTTGTGGGAATACCATAAGGAACAATGGATTTATTCAAGATTCAGTGAGGCATGTTGTTTTGAAATCTGTGACTGATGCGTTGACTAATGTTGACTACTTTGCAAGAGAATTTACAATTTCGGGGACAGGAAATGAGTCATTTTATGTTATGGCAAACTACAGAGCTCATTATGAAGGAACCGGGCTTGAGATATGGGAGAGACAGGATACAAATTACATGCTTTTGTTGCAGCTGTAGGGACAGGTGTCACTATGGCTGGTGTTTCTTGCTTTCTAAAGGAAAATGATCCAAGGATAAAATGTTATCTTGTGGATCGTCCTGGTTCTGGCTTGTTTAACAAAGTTACAAGAGGAGTGATGTATACAAGATAAAAGGCTGAAGGGAAGAGGTTAAAGAACCCATTTTGATACTGTAACTGAAGGAATAGGGATCAATAGATTGACTGAGAATTTCAATATGGTTTGACTTTATGGAGCTTTCAGGGGTATCGATATTGAGGTTGTGGAAATGTCAAGGTACGATTGAAAGTTTGTCAAAATTATTTTGTTTTTGTGAGTTGTAATACTATTTGTTTGTTCTTTTTTTATCATCAGATTCCTTTTGAAGAATGATGGGTTGTTTGTTGGATGTTCTTCAGCAATGAACTGTGTTGGAGTTGTAAGAGTGGTTAAATTGTTGGGTCCATGTCATACGATTGTAACGATTTTGTGTGATAGTGGGATGAGACATTTAAACAAGTTTTGTAACCCAAAGTACATCTCTCAACATGGCTTGACACCCTCTGTAAAAGGATTACAATTTCTTGATTGATTGTTAAGGTCCTCTCACTCAGCCATTCATGTATATTAAGTAGACAATGAGAATGATCCGGGAATTATTCACAAAGTTGTCAAAGATATTTTTGCCAAGATTGACATGGTATATGACTATATTATTATAATTTCACTAATATATATATTGGAAATTACAATATGATTTTTGTTGATTTTGGTTTTGATACATTTTCAATCGATAAAAATATATGACGTCACATGTGAATTAATTTGGATGTGATTCATATGTTTACATGTGATTCACATGTAAATCACATTTGAATCACATATGAATCACAAGTGAATCACATGTAGATCACATGTAATTTACATGTGAATCACATGCAATTCACATGTAAATAACATATAAATCACATATGAATCACATGTAATTCACATATGAATCACATTCATATGTAAAACACATTCACATGTAAATCACAAGTGAATCACATATGAATTACATGTTATTCACATATAATTCAAATATGAATCACATGTGATTTACATGTGAATGTGATTCATATGTGAATTATGTGAATTACATGTGAATCATATGTAAATCACATGTAATTTACATATGAATCACATTTGATTCACATGTAAATCACAAGTGGATCACATATAAATTACACGTGATTAACATATAAATCATATGTAATTCATGTATGAATCTTAAATGAAACAATAACATGTGAATATCATATTATATAATCACATGTGAATTTTACATGATATATACATATGTATTTTTGTGAATATTCTCACATTAATCAATTTGTTTTAATTTTCTTATAGATTGGAAGATTTTATGGAAAATATTGAAGAGATGAAAAGTGATAAATAGAAGAAAATATGAAAATCTTGACATGAAGATATGAAAACGTTTTGAAAATATGTAGCATTTTTTGTTTTTTATATCTTATTTTGTATTTTTAATATACTTTGACTATTGTGTTCATAGGTTAGTAAATAAAAATGTTTTTTTTTATGATTTACTTATAAATATTATAGTATACGAAATATGAATATATGCACTTAAACGTTGATTTTTTTGTTAAAAAATTATAACTTTTTTTGTTAAATATTCCAAAAAAAAATTTTAATCTACTGATTTTTTAAATTTTATTGTTTTAAAAAAAATTGTATTTTTTTTTTCAGAAACAAAAAGAAGATTTTCCCCTTTTTTTTAAATTTTTTGTTTTCTAAAAAAGTTTAAAAAAACTGCATATTTTTAAAAATTCGAAAACTATTATTCAAAAAAATCCAAAAAATTGTTTTATTATGATAATTTTTAGACATTTTATTAATATTTCCAATAACACAAAAAATCAAACATTATATAAGATTGGTAAGATGAGGATCATGCTCTTAATGAGTTAATTTTGATCTAACTCTCCACCTTTAGTTCTCAGGTTATCGGGAAATTATGAGTTTTCAACGGAGCTCAACCCTATATATATATATATATATATATATATATATATATATATATATATATATATATATATATATATATATATATATATATATATATATATAACACTTGTGGTATAGTTGGCTTCATAAATAAAGCCGTCGAGGTTTTATGAGCTTCCATAACACATACTCATGGGGATATAACATTTAGTGCTAATGGGGTATCACTATGGTTAGGAAATATAGATGTTTCTTTTCTTTTAAAATAATGTTATGCTGTCTCAACTCAATTATTAATATTGATTTATATAAAAAAAATGATGCTTGACAAAAAATTGAAGACAATAGTTCGAGGAGAGATGAAAATGTAACAAATTGTTAAAATGTCATCATAATGTTATTAGAAAGTTACGTCATCAATACAAATAACTTGTTCTATAATTTTAGATCTGTTCATGCATTGTAAATGTTGAAAATTATACATTTAAACCGATTAGAGTGGGTATTACAAACGCTCGTGGCCTGTGGTTTCAACGAAAAAGATCATACCACTTTCAATAGCAACATTTTTATTAAGGAAATGGTAGTAGGGATGACAACGGGTACGTATATATTGGGTTTCGTGTTTCTCATCCAATCTCCATATATGATCCAATTGCCATCGGGGATTAAAAATCTATATATACATTCTCATCTCCAATGGGGAACGGGATCCCCAATGGGTAATCGGGTATTTTTCCCCATTACAAACTTTTGAATTTTTATGAAAAATAACGTATAGTTTTATATTAACGACAAAACAAAAACTAATTGAGATAGTATAAAGCACTATAATCACACACTCCGTTCAAACGCGAACAATAATATTCAAGTTTACAAACAAAAAAAAATATTCCAAAAATTACAAGTTTGATTGTTAAAAAACATTATTATAACTACTACTTACTTATGCTTATGTATTATGATTTATGTATTGGTTAAAAATAAAAACATAAATAATACTATATATATATATATATATATATATATATATATATATATATATATATATATATATATATATATGGTACATATTGGGGTCGGTTTTGGATATTAGTATGAGTACCCGACAAGTATAACCATCCTCATCTCCATCCTCATTCCCAGTTAAATCGGGGATTTATCCGGTCAACTCGGGTTAGGGTTTCGAGTACCCATCGGGTACGAGTTTTTTTGCCATCTCTAAGGTGTTGTTTATTTTTTCGGAGACAATATGTCTGCAGTCTGCGGAGCACATCTGTAGACCTCTACAGTAAAAGAGGTGGTCCAAACATCTGCAGTCTGAAAAAAGAAGACTGTTTGTTTTTTAATATTTGTGGGGTACTAAAATAAACTGAAATTTAAATAAACTGTTTTTTTTAAACTTCAAAGTGATTTTCTTTTAATATTTTTATGACTTTCTTATAAATAATTAACAAATCTCGATCAACTTTTATGTATTATTGTATAAAAAAATGAAAATAAAAATCGTATGAATTAACGTATATATTTAAATAAAAACCAACAACTTTTGTTGCAAAATTATAACTAAACATTATAATCAGAGATCAAAGAATTTGATACATAAATTGATGGAAATAAACTTCGATTTTTTCAATTAAATCCATTAAAAACGTACAATAAATAATTTTCTTGAAAATTGACGATATTGTATTAAATAATGTTTTACAAAATTTGGAAAAAAAAATATAAGAATATATATTATGATTTTTTTCATATTTATATAAACAACTTCAACGATCATTATTGTAATAAATTCTTATTTATAAATTTGTCAAAAATATAATGTTTGTATCGTCAAATGTTTTTTTTAAGTTTTGTAAATTTTTTTTCAAAATGTTTATTAATAAAGTTGGAAAAAATATAAATTAAAAAAAAAAACTTAAAAAAAGTAAAGATATATGTGTTTTTTTAGGTTAGAAGATGTCTGAAGATGTTAGAAGACTCTGGTCCACATCTGCGCCAAGAAGAGGGCGCGCAGACATTTTTAGGTCTGCAGTCTTTAAAAAAACAAACAATCTGCGAAGGCTAATGTCTGCGCGTGGTCTGCGCTGCACAGACAAAAAATGTCACGCAGATCTGCAGACAAAAAACAAACACCACCTAGGTGTGTGAAAAGGCCTATCGATATAGGAGTGTAGTAACTTAGAAACATTGGGAAAATTCTTGGATCTAGTCTGGATATGTGTGGGAAGTAGTATAAGCCCGTACTACCGGAAGCACATGATCCATAAAGGAATCAAGAAAAGCCACAAAATTACTAAGGAACTGGAAAGGGTCTGGATGTTATTATGGGTTAGACATTCATATTAATTTTTACCCATTTTATATCTCCAAAATGGTAATGATCACTAGAGTAAATGGTTTTGGTTCTGGAACGGGAACGGATGGGTTAGGTCCAAGCGAGACTGATATACACAATTGGATAGACGCAACGGTATCAACAACTGTAAGGGAGATGATTCCAGAAATGTTCAGATCCATCAAGACCAAATTAATATCCCTATTTGATGAACTGTATGATGTGGTTGCTAGTAATGCTACCAACACAGCCACTACTGTTGTTTTTGCTGCCACGCCATCTGGAGACAAGGAAATGCCTTACTAAGAGTTCAACAACACCAAAACCCCAAAGTTTGATGGTGTCAAGGATCCAATCGTTTCCATAAGTTGGATTTTAGATGTGGACTTAGGGTAGAATCATTTATTCGATTGTATCTAATCCTGGATTATGTATGATTCACATATACAAGGCGACTATTGATGTTAGCAGGTATTTCTAATTGTACGGTTAGAGAGAATCCTAGAAGAAAGTCTAGGGAAATTAGTGATTAGGCCCTTCTAACACTAGGTGTGTGAAAAGGCCTATCGATAGAGGAGTGTAGTAACTTAGAAACATTGGGACAATTCTTCGATCTAGTATGGAAAAGTGTAGGAAGTAATATATGTTGGGTTTTGAGCACTATAACACTTCCCATGTGCACATGCAACCCTAAATGCTTTGAATCTATGTTTTCTCTAACTATACATGCATTTTCTTTTTCCAAAGCATTCACCCTAGCTAGCATACAATTGAAGCTATATAATTAAACGTAGTTTGGATGCTTACTGCTTGAGTAGGGTAGAGTTCTTGACCTTTGAAAGCTTGAGCACCTCAAGTGCGATGCCTCTAATGGTTCACAAACACCAATATGCAAAAGGAGGCTCTAAGAGAATAAATTACTTGTGTCAAATGTAGGTGAAACCGATTATGGTTTGTGGAGGGTTCTATTTATAGTTATGGCAAGTGCTAGGGTTACACTTCGTAAACCCTAATGATCCATAACTTTCCATATTCCTATGCTCCATGGGTTTAACCTCCATGGACTATCCATGGGTTATATTATTGTTTTAGCCCATCTACATAATCATGGATCACTTAGCCCATACTATAAAAATCATTGATTTACATAATCAATCCCTCTATATTTAATTAGTCTGTTTTGACCACAAAATTAATTACAAATTAATTCTTGGACAATACTAATTAAACAACCATATTAATATATTATACTTATAATATATTAATAAATCATAAATAATCTTATTCTCAAAAAACCATCCTATCAAATTGCACTGGTGAAGACAACCCAAAAGGACCATGCTACTATCGGTTGAAGTACATACCAATTATAGTTATGGGCTTGGACACCAAATCCAACAGTCTCTCACTTGGATACGCCTAATAACTATAGTTGCCTACGTGACTTCAGGATCCGACTTAGCAATCGTAAGTTTCCAAAAGTCACTGTCAACTCTGACCCATTCAGTGACACATCTTTTAGATAAGGGATCATATATTCCTCTGTTCTCAAGATATCAGCTGGAAAAATATATGGAACAATGTCATACTCATTGTCCAACAGTTTGTTTCCCGATTTCCGATCCGTCTGACATAGAACATAACTGAACACATCAATTTAGTTCTGACCGGGCCCGACACATAAGTCAAAACAGAATCATCGAGGGGCCCAAGATATCGCTTTTAATCCTCTTAGGATAAAAGGGAACATATAAACTTCGACATTATATGCTTGTACTAACTACTCATTAAATCATGCACAACGATACGTTTTATAACAGCAAGTTACTGATGCGTTTTCGTATCATCAATGCACAACCAACTCGTAGTCAACAACTCATATATCTTAGTTTAAAGACTGTATGATATTATCGTCACACGATCACGCGTTATAAATTCATGAAGTGATTCAAGTGAGTGCTGGTTGATCCAATACTTAAATCTTATTCCGGGAGCACTCATGAATGGTGTAGCAACTGTTGCTATGCCTAACGCCTTAGAAAAATCTACAAGCCAACTCATGACAGTCTTGCTTCATACCTACTTCCAAAGTATTATAGACTATGGATAGTTTGACTAATATTATTATTCTAGAAGTCAAAACATGCAAAGTGAAACACAAGAATAATACTAATCCAATATGGCCCCAAAACATGTGAGCATAAATAAAACACATTTTATTTAATCACCATATTGATTACTCATTATTCATTCTGAATAATCAACTTAATACTTGAATTAAAAACATAATTATTCCATGCTCCAAGCATGCACACTATGGTCCTTACTTTGTGAAGTAAATCAATTGTAAACATTTTCAATTAAACTCATTTCACAATTTCAAATCTTTAAGTGTAAGAATACAAAATTTTGGCCACTATTAGAATGTGTTAGTTCTAAATTATTATGCAAATATTCCTTTTGTCATATCTACGTACAAAAAGTCACAGAGACTTTACCAACGGTATTACAAAGTATTCCTTTGGAGATTGTTACAAGACAATTCCATGGAAAGCGAAGTCTCACATTCAAAGTACATTCTTTTGAACATCCTTCTTGCATAAAAGTTTCTAACTTACACATAGATTCTTGATATTCACCTCTCATTATGGAAACTTTTGTATAATTGCCATATGACTATCTATTCTTAACAGAATCCTATCTATTCGGAGTTATATAAATATGGTCCATTCATTACTATACTTCCAACTATCCATAAGCAACAAATCCTTAGCGGACCTTAGATTGTCCTTGATAGTTTTTAACTACTTTAGTCATATTTAGTTCTAGTCCTTTTTTCCTCTTAATGCCCTAGGCGTTTGGAAAATTTGAACACGAGAATATTATAACATAGGCAATCAATTATATACTCAAAACATATGGGACACGATTCATAATGTCTTACATAAAGACATGATACTTGACCAGTCTTTTGCTATTATATTTCTATTTTCCATATTCTCATAATTCGAACTATGAAGAGGGATGCCATAATCATAATAGAATTTTGAGAATGCAATTAACATTTTCATATAGAATTTCCTTATGTCGAATATTTCACCACATCCAACCACTGACGTTGCCTTATATTCAGATTCAGCTGACCCATCAAGTACCTCAGGCTCTTGTGATCCATGTAAATAGTACATCGGATCCCATAGAGGTAGTGCACCAAATCTTGAGGGAGAAAACCACGCCCCCAACTCCAAATCATGCATCGGATAATTCGCCTCATAAGGCTTCAGCTGCCTCAAAGAGTAACCCAACCATGAGATCGATGCATCACAATATACCACGAAATCCTCAATGCCCTTTGGCAGGGTCAGAATCAGCGCCTCGCACAACCACTACCTCAAGGTCTCAAAAGCTGCCTGCTGATCAGGCCCCCAGTGAAATGTAATTGTCTTCTTGGTCAGTCGGGTCAATGAATCTCAGATAATAACTAGCCAAACCAAGAAAACTCTGAATCTCACATGGAGACATTCGAACCTCCAACTGTATCACGGCCTAGACCTTGGCCGGATCAACCAAAATACCCTTATGGTTGACAAGGTGCCCCAGAAACTGCACCTCGCGCAACCATAACTCACACTTGGAGAACTTTGTGAAAAATCTCTCCCTCCTCAATGTCTCCAACACTTCCCTCAAGTGCTCCTTGTGCTTCTCCTAAGTCTTGGAATAAACCAAGATATCATCAATGAATACTATCATAGACCAATCCAGCATCGGTCTGCACACGCAGTTCATGAGGTCCGTGAATGCGTCTGGTGCATTGGTGAGCCCAAAAGACATCACCATGAACTCGTAATGACCATAATGAGTCCAGAAAGCGGTCTTCTGCACATCCTCATTGCTTACCTGCATCTGATGATAACCCAATCACAAATCAATCTTGGACAACCAAGATGAACCCTGAAGCTGGTCAAAAAGATCATCAATCCGTAGGGGTAGATAACGCTTCTTCAACGTTACCTTATTTAGCTCCCGGTAATCGATACACAAATGGTGAGACCCATCCTTCTTCTTCACAAACAGAATTTGTGCTCCCAAAGGCGAATTGCTCATCCGAATAAATCCCTTATCTAAAAGCTCCTGCAGATGTGTAGAAAACTCCTGCATCTCGAGATGAGCCAACCGATACGGTGCTTTGGCTATCGGATTCGCACTTGGAACCAGATCAACCCTAAACTCCACCTACCTCTCTGAAGGCATCCCAAGAAAATCCTTTGGGAATACATCTGGGTAATCTCGCATAATAGGTATATCATCCAGGGTCGCCTTACCCTTATCCCGAGTATCCATGAAATAAGCGACAACACCAGAGAAACCCTACTGAAGATAGCGTCCGACCCTCGTTGCTGAACATAAAATCAGCCCACGTTGAGGTCTCTCCCCATGAACTACTATCTATCCCCCAGTAGGGGTCCGAACCCGTACCATCTGCTGCTCACAGTCGATCATTACCCCATTTGGGCTCAACCAATCCATGCCCACGATCACATTGTTCTCACGCAGAGGAATGGGAACCAAGTCAACCAGATACTGCTCACTGATTAACTGGAGAGTACAACCCCGATGAACCCTCGCAACCCAAACAGACCTATCATCAGCAATCTCGACATCTAGATGACAATCTAGCTCCCCTGGAGCTCCAACAAATCTATTTCTCAGTGCAAGTGATACAAACGATTGGGTAGCCCCCGAATCCAATAATACCATAGCAGAAATAGCATTCACAAGGAACGGTCCTAAAATAAAACATATAAATATAAGCAAGCAATTCATATATGAATAAAGAGACTAGGAGAAGATACATACCCGTCACTACGTTAGGAGCTGCACGCGCCTCTACGACCATCAACTGGAAAGCCCTGCTCTTCACCATAGGTGCATCTTCCCGACCGTAGCAGCCGTCATAAATCTGAAGAGTTGTAGGAGCGGGTGTTGACACCGGTCCTGCTGCAGCCAAAATCAGACAATGGGTCTTCTTATGGACCCTCTGATTGCAATCAAAGAAAATCAGATCAAATACCGGGGTGATGGTGGTGGTAGCAGTGCTATCTCTGCTAATATGACGAGTTCGGTCGCACTTGAAGCAGCCAGAACCACCCACCTTGCACGCTCCCTCGTGCACCTTGCCGCACTTGCCATAGTGGCTCCGACCCTGATGGCCTCTCGATCTGGAATCAGATACCTTGGGCCTCTTGCTCGAACCCTCAACACTCAACATAAAATCAGGCTTCCTCTTCTTCTCCATCTCCAGATCTATCTCCCTCTCCTTAGCTCTCTCTATCATATCCTTCAACATCTTGCAGCTGGATTGGCTAAAAAACTGTCGAATGTCGCTCCTCAACATATCATGATATTGGGCCTTCTTCATCTCCTCATCTTCCACTTACTGTGGAACCATAAGTGCCCTCTCCTAGAACATCGCGATGATCTCATCCATCGTCTCCGTAGTCTGGCGAAGATTTTGAAACTCTCTTGCCAACTGCTGCACCTCAATCACTGGTGCAAACTCAACTCGAAACCTGGTCGAGAAATCATACCATAACATTGTATCAACATCATCATCACCCATTGCATGTCCTACCTCCTCCCACCTGTTACATGCCCTATCCATCAAAAGGTAGGAGGCTAATCTAACCTTTTCCTCCTCGGGACAACTGTTGGTGCAGAAGGTGTTAGCAACATCTGCGAACCACCTCCTGCTCGCTATCGGGTCCTTCGCCCCGTGATAATTCAGAATTCCACTTGCCCAGAACTCCCTGAAGGTCAAAGAATGCGCCCCCACTAAGGTCATCATCTCTGCATGAAAGGCGCTCAACCGCTTATCCAGAATCTCTATTATACCCTCCTTGACCCTACCAAAGATCACAGGAGTCTGATCAAGGATATTGCACGTACTCTCAGATGAGAAGAACTCCCTCGTCTGTTCATCTAGCTGCCCAGCTCCATATTTTGAGCCTGAGCCCTCTCTAGTACCAGAACTGCCAACAGGTCTGCCTCGTAATGTCACCATACTAAAAAATAGACCATATAAACCATCATAATCCACATCAAAATATACATATATTAGGGAATCACAAACTCCACATGCTCCCTGGTTTCATTGTAGCCGTCCTTGAATCGAGTATTGAACCTCTACTTACAGTAGTACGGGCCCACACTACCTTCCACATTTATCCGTACTTTCCTAAAGGATTGTCTTGGCTCTACCAAGTCACTTTATATCCATACATTTATCCCCCTCGGATAAGGCTCCCAACACTCGATCTCATCCTAGGTTCTCCTAGGGCAAACTCCACACCACTCTCCACCATTAGTTGTAGAAGAAACTCCCACTAGCTTCCTCTAACTAGTTCACAAATACAAGATAATTTTGCGATTGAGAGGTCTCACACTACAATGGTTAGACTCAAACAAGAGCTATGCAATAGAGTTTAGACCTCACCTTCTCAAATTATTTAGTTCTCATAATATGTAACTTAGCATATTTACTTACTAGTTACCTAAATATAGTTAGAACTCCTATAAAGCACAAAGAGAGCAACATTAGGCATCAAGTAATCAGAACCAAGCGTCACCAAATCAGTCCATCCTATCATTTACTGATCAGTATTAGCATGCAAGTATACAAGCTCATACAATAGGCATACAAATGTATCTTTTCTATCATTCTATTATGCAAAAACTGAGCAGATACTTAGCCCTAACTAGCATGTGATTCATATATTCACAAATCAAAGCATGTCAAATAACATGTATGGGTATTTTGGGAAAACTTACTTTAGCCCGGCTGATTGAATGCACTACACCCTTTCTTATTTTAAAAAAAAAAAAAAAAAAAAAAAAAAAAAAAAAAAAAACTCTTTTTTTTTAAATATTTCTTTCTGAAAAACTTCACCAAATCTTTAGTTTTAGTTCAGACACACCTGACAGTGTGCCCGATCCCTCAAACCAAGGCTCTGATACCAACTTGTAACGTCCCAAAAATATGATCCAAAAATTTCGTTTTTAATTCAAATAAAACATTATTACAAAAATATTATCCATACAACCCAAATGAAAATAAGTATATCAAACATCGTAACCATCAGTGTGATATCTCAAAAGCAGAATCCATGCGGTGTGTGCGATGTAATCAACCCAAGCTCTTCCCCTTGGAACCAAAAGTACCTGAAACATAAACTGAAAACCGTAAGCACAAAGCTTAGTAAGTTCCTCAAAATACCACATACCATACATAAATAACATATAATGGGCCCCGCCTAGCATCGAGCCCCGCTTGGTATATATTTCGGGCCACAGACAACATATATAATACATATAACAAATAAATACATACACATGCAATAATCACAAACATACATAGCATACAACATGGTTATCGGGGCCCAACCGATAAGAATATAAGTACATAACACAAGCAAGATTCATGCAGACAACTAGCATACTAACATAGCATAATAATGGGCCAATATTGATGCCTTCGACCCATTAAACATAGTGAGGAAGCTCACATCGCACTGCCGAATCACACTGATAATCCTTGGTTGTTGGTCCGACGTATCCCCAAGCTATCAATATCAAATAACACCCAATTAATAAATGGAATCTACATCCCTCAATCCATACGTAGGGAAAAAAGAACATTTTAGCCCTTACCTAGATTGGTCCAATACAAAATTCCAAACTCTCAATCTAAAAGACCCAAAAACCAACTATTCATCCAAGGCCCACATATGGCCAAATTTTCCAAATTGAGCCCAAATCTCTACATGGGACTTAACCTAAGGCCCAACAATTTTTCCTAGTCCAATATACTTGAATTCAGGCAGCCCAAAAATACCCCAAGCAACAAAGCCCAAAAGATAGCCCAAACCCAAAGCCCACACATGCGAGGCCCAACAAACTGAGTACAAGGGGCATACTCACCACGTACGCACAACGTACTCTATTGAAGGATTGTACGCTAAGTGTACCTGCTTATACACCCAATGTACTCACCCTATTCAGCTAAAACTTGATTTTAACACTTAACCCCTTAAGACAAAGCCCCAAAACATAGATCTAACTTGCTTGAGCTGGAAAATCATGTAAAGTTGCTAACTTTACGTTCATGCATGGATAAATGAAGCTCTTAAGCTTAACTTGGACTTAATATGGGACTTAATGTGTGCATGACACCAAAGCTCTGATAAAGCTTGCGCATTTAAGCTTAATGAGACCAAAACACACTCAGATCTAAAGTAAGAAGCCTTCAACGACCTAATTGTTCCATTAACCCAAAAAGGGACCAAAAGCATGACAAACTCGCTGTGAATAGATCTAAAAATATAAACGCCAAGATGCAAACGTAATACCTCAGAAGACTTTCCCACACGATGATGATTTTTGATCCAAAACCTTCTCACCAAGCAAAACAACTTCAAGCTTCTCCCTTCCTTCAGAAAGGCAAAAAAAATGGGCACCAAAGTCTTCTTAATAGCTCAAAAATGCCACAAGTAGGTTAAGGGTTGAATTTAGGGGTTTTGAGGCAATAAAGGGTGGTAAGGAGGCCATCCATAAGGACTTAAGGCCTTTATATAGGGCACAACACCCTAAATTAAGGTTTCATCATAAGTCACATATGCCCCGCGTACATATACGTACGCCCAACGTACATTACCGGAGTTGTGTCGCACCTTCACATGAGTACGCTAATCGTTTATTATAGTGATTATATCATTTAAACATCAAAGTAAAAAATCATAAATAGCCAAGACGAAAATATCTAGGGGATGCAGTACAGTCACACCGTCACCTTCCCTTTAGAGCACGAAGTACCAGAAACCATAAACATAAAATCGTAAGCACAAACCCTAGTGAGTTCCCCAAAATACCACATACCATGCATTCAATAGAGATTGCTATGTGCCAACCATAATCTAACAATTACCATTATGCCATGATCGTATCATGGTCTTTCCTTGCCTTTTCGAGGGCCATAACTCGGGCCTTACGAGCAAGTTCCAAGAGCCACCTGATGGTTTTCCATCCAAGCATCATAAAGACAACTAGCATACCACATATAACTATCAGGGTCCAGACCCTGGTCATGCATACAAATTTTCGGGATCCATATCCAGGTATTTCAAACAATTTCTAGGGCTACCACCTAGTATTCCTACATAATATAATCCAATGGGTCGGCATTGGTTCCTTCAACCCCCAAGTACAGTGACGAGACTCACCTGAAACACAAATCCAACTAGAACTCAGCTCGATGTCGTATCGATCACATCTAACAACTCTGACTACCAAATTATGGATGTTAAACACCTCCTAACAATCTAAACAAGGCAACCCCTAAGTCTACCTTATAAAAATAGAAATTGAGTAAAATTCAACCCATGCCAAAAGTTAATTACCAACATTGACTTTAGTCAAACCCCATGTTGTGGCCCTCCTAGGCTACATCATGGTCATCATATGTTCAAACAGATGGGAATTTCCAAGTCGCCACGTTGTGGCGACCTATGGACACATGCGTGGGAGATGAGATTCCAACAACGTAATGGATCAAGCTATTTTTTCCGAATGCAAGAGCTCTAAAGCTCAGATCTCATCCATTTTATGGTCTAAATGGATAAATTTTGCAGCTTTATCCATTATGGCACCTAATGAGATTAAGATCTCTGACCCTAGGTCAAAATAAATCCAAATACCACAATGTCTTAACCATTAATCCCTTATTCTGAAAAAGTCCTTAGCACAACCACTCCAGAAGGGTTTATAATATTAGACCTATCATAAATGTGGAAGCTTTATAGACATGCATATCCAAAACATGTCTAGAATCCAATTTAGGTCATAATAATAAAAATTGATGTAATGATAAGAACTCCAACCAAAGTATAGATCTGAAACATATGATGCTCTTGGGACTCAGGAGAGTCATAAAGTTGCTAACTTTATGAGTTCCTTCCATTCAAATGTAACGACCCATTTTCTCAACCAATTATTTTTCTCTTTATTTAAAGTACAAACTTCCCAATTATAAAACCATTTTAAGAAAACCCTCTATTCCCAATTACAGTTACTAAAAATCAGAGTATTATAATGAACATGAAATCCTCAATGTCGTTGCTAAGTGTGTACAATCCTGCCTTCGCCTTCCTATAGCCATTGATGATACCTGAAACAATAAACAATTGGGTAGATCTAACACCCAAAACTAGCTAGATCTAACAATTTCATCATCAAGATTCAAACTTTATACATCCATAAGAAAGATCAAGGTGAACAAGGTCTGGATATACAAGCTCCAATACAACCAACACTTCTCCAATGCGCTCCTTCTTCTCCAAGATGCAGCAAGAACATTCCAAATCACTTAAAACACTTTTTTTTCATAAGGATCAAACTAGGGTTAGGGTTTCAAGGGAGGATATTAAAGAGGTTTAGGTTGAGAATGGAATATGTTTGGGGAAGTTGGGGAGCTTAAATAGGACTCAAACCACGAAAATAGGATTTAGGTTCTGATCGCGTACACACAGCATACTCCTGGTACGACCATCATACCAGGGATGCCTAGTATGCCCAGCGTACTCCTCGTATGCCCAACGTACGCGGCTAACCCAAAATCATCCTAACTTCAAACGGTCGTAACTTCTTCTTTCCAACTCCAATTTCAATGTTCTTTATATCCATGAAAAGGTGTTGAACAGCCCCATGTTATTATCTAGATATCTTAGACTAAAAAATTCTTGAACAAAATCCACATTTCATGGAAGAACCGAGACTATGAATTTTCCCTTTTTACCTTTCGGCCCAAGACACAATACAAGGGTTAAATCTCTCAACCATCATTACTTCATTCCACAAGGTCTAATCTATACCTCTTTAAGGCCTAAAGCCTTTACACAATTGAATTCTGGCCTACGACCCTGAAATAAAAAATGACGGGAAACAAGATGTTACAACTCTCCCCCACCTAAATTAGATTTCGTCTGCCAAATCAGCTCTTGCTTGCACTTCATGATGCAACCCCTCACATCAACCAAACTAACTGAAAACCTATAGATTTGATAGGCTCTAAACCTCCTCAGCCAAATTTCATCATGCTAATCCTGCACAGAAGTGCAAAATCACGACGAGAACCAACTGGTCACATACCAAACTAGGCCATGCTCCTACTTGTCTTCGACAACCCTTCTTAGCTACCTAATGATAACACTTAGGCTAGCCCTTGATCTACTAACCGAGAATGGCACTCAGGACTACCCCCGATCCACTAACCAACAACAACAATCGGGCCTACCATCGATCCACTAACCAACAACAACACTCGGGCCTACCCCCGATCCACTAACCAGTAATAAAACTCGGCTCAACAATACTTAATTGGTACTACTAGGTCTTCGGGCCATGACTCAGAGCTCCAAGCCCTAATCAACCAAGAACAGAATATGAAGCCCTCACCACATCCATCAACATGGGCTCCTAACACGCTAGAGACTAAAGAACAAGCACAACCTACATACGATGTGACAACTAAAACCAATATGACTTGAAGGGAAATCCAACGGCTAACGATGATTTTGATGCGAAACCGGAAGACTCAGTAGTTATGTGAAAGTCATAACCTGGGAGAAATCTGACTGAGAACCAAATCTTGGCATAAGGTATTCCTGATACGAGGTTCCACTCTCCCTTACTTGAGATATGCTAGAATCTGACAACTTCACAATCCTTCGATACTTAGACTAACTTGAACTCTACCACTTGATCCCAACCACCGATATCCACATACATAGGAGAATCAAAACCCACACAACATTCAAAAATTATAATATGCATACATTTGAGGACAAATATAATTAATCCATTCATAATAAGAATTCAATTAGAATAGAACTAATAAGACAATTCCATTTGATTGATCATCCAGGGTTACAGTTGAACATCGAAACATAAATAGAAAATATAGACGAATACCAACACTGCAACAACCGACTAAATAAAAGAACTGGCAACTTAAACCTCAGCCCCCGCGACTCCCACTATCCCTTTACAACCTCCGGGTAACTGCTAAGCTACGGGTTCATGGTCCAGCACCTCACCAAAAACAAGAAAGGGATAACGAGCTATGATGTGGCCCTCCTGGCCATAATGGAGACAAACTCGCGCACTCCGTCTGCAATCTCTACCAAAATGACCCTCCTTTCCACACTTGTGACATAGAAAATATCTACACCTCTCTTCAGATGATCCCAAACTCTGAACGGTGGACTTGAACTGCTTTGATGCAGGCAGGGACTGAACCGGAACCTGATATGGCTCCTTCGTCTGGGTATCTATCTCAATCTCTTTCCACCTTGCGGTATCCTAAAGCTCAACAAGGGTATTGTATCGCTGGGTAGACACAAACTGCCGAATATCCTTCTTGAGCATTCTCAAGTATCGAGTCGTCTGAGCATGCTCTAAAGTAGCAATCTTAGGACAAAAAAAAAACCCTCTTAATGAACATCTTGGTAATCTCTATCATGGACTCGGTCGTCTGTCTCAGATCCAGGCACTCCTTAGCCAATCGCTACCACTCCACAAGAGGTTTATACTCTACTAGGAACATGTCTAGAAACTGATCCCAAGTCAATATGGCTCACTCAGCCTACGAAAATCCCTGGGTCACAAACTCCCATCAATCCTTCACACCCTAGAGAAGAAGATTCAGTGTAAACTTCACCTTTCGGTCCTCAGGGCATCAAAACATGAAGAAAGAGCCCTCCATGTAAAAAATCTATCTCCAAGCGATGATCGGGTCCCTGTAGCCTCTGAACTCTAGAGGCTTCATGTAACTAAACTCTCAGTATTGTATTGCCTATCTTCCCTGAGATCCTATAATGGTGGTGGCTGTTGTAGCTGTAGCTACAACCACTTACAGAATGGCATCATAATGTCTGTCAAACTCGTCGATAAAAGCAGTCTTGACCAACCCAAACAGCTCTGAAGTCTCATCCTTGATCTCCTCTACCACCTCGGAAGCAATTATCCCGAGGAACTCCTCCTCACTTAGACCTACTCTCCTAGTGCCACTTGCAACTGATCATGAACCTCTAAACACCCCATACTAATAATATACCAAGGAAATATCAGACATTTAAACATAGTGCTCAACACACCATGCCACACTCCTATTAGTTCCTTAGTAACCTCGAGGTTCCTCCTGAATCTCATATAGATCCTGTGCTTTCAGTAGTATGGGCCCATACAACCTTCCATACCTATATGTAGTCGATTTAGAATTCATCCCAAGGTCCTAAGTCACTGCACTAGACTACTCCTAGCAGTGCTAATATCTACTTCTCCTACAAGCTACAACTAACTTCCTAGGCACTATTCCTAGGATTATCCTCACTCCCGCACCACCGGTTGCTTTTGTGCATGATTTTTGTACACAATACGAGATCAGATAGACTATCGAATAATCGACTCTGCACTAAGTCCACAACCAAAAAAGGAACATGAAGTAAGGCTAACTCAATCATTCTAAGGCTATTCAATCTCGACCATATACAACTAATCGAAGTACACGCAACAATAACAACTCAAGAAATATATATCACACAAGCAACTCCTTATATCATAATGCATCACATAAATTCGACATTTCTATCCAAAAATTACTAAAAGAATGTTATCTTATCCTTTAACATGCTTTCCTAACAGTTCACAAATCAGCAACATCAAAACTCAATACATATAACAAGTATGGGTATTTTGGGAACCGCTCTCTTGTTCGGGCTCTGGCTAACTGTACACAATGCATCTTCTTGTAAAACCAAATTTAAGTCAAGGTCCACGTTTCCTATCCGAAGCCAACAATCAAACAAGAACATGACAAGAGACAGAGTCTGACTCCCTAACCCAACCCTTTTATTATAAATTCTTTTTCAAAATGTTTTGTGAAAATTCTCGGATTCTAGTTTAAGATTGGAATCAACCAATGTTCCTCCAAATCTGTTAAACCAAGGATTCGATACCAACTTGTAACGTTCCATTTTCATGACCAATAAATTTTCATTTTATTTAAAGTAAAAACCTCCCAAATATTAAACCATTTAATAAAACCCTTTGTTCCCAACTACAGTTACTAAATATCACAGCATTATAATTAACGTGAAATCCTCAATGTTGCTAATGAGTGTGTATAGTCCCCCCTTTGCATTCCCATAGCTACCGATGATACCTAAATCAATAAACAATTGGGTAGGTATAAATCTTATTGTTTTTCCCCAAAAATACCCCATACGATAAACATATAATCATGCATAATGACCCACAACCTCCTGGTTAGAATGCTCAGGCCCAATCAGTCATTGGATTGGAATACCAACATGCAATGGTTCCAATCAGCAATCAGGCTGGAATACCTAGGTTTTGTTGGCCTACCACCTAAACCCAACCGCTCTTCTCAAGCCTTGGTTCTTACGGATTATAGGCGGCCCGCACCAGGTATCTTGGCCTACAATACAAACAGGACCGCCTCAACCCACTACTACCATATGTCGACATATAAACAATAAGGATCAAATAGGCACATAATATAGGCAAACAACAATTATACAACTCACCACCACCTACTAGTCCTCTTACAACAGACAGTCTCACTACCAGCTAACCTCCATGAAATGTGTAACCATAAGTACCTAGAGGTGAGATAGCCACCCGAACAGATGATCCTACTCTATTGTCATAACCAATCAAGGAACAGACAAGAAAGCCTATATCAAGAGTTCGCAAGCTATCCTACATGACTACATATAGTCCATAGGGTACTCCACTAGATGATAACAAGCAATTACTAGTAGACATACAGATCTACATATCACTATCACATAGCAACATCATATGCACCAGAATATATATCTAACAAATCATTACAACATAACAACATCCTATATACCAGGATACATGTCTAACATATCACTACATCATTGCAACATCCTATATACCAAGACACATATATAATAGATCACTATAGCATAGTAACATCCTATGTACCAAGATACAGATCTAACAGATCACTACCACATAATAACATCCTATATACCAAGATACAGATCTAGCAGATGACTACAACATAACAACATACTAAATACCAACAATTCAAGGAATGCACAACCGTATATATTTATATGTATGATAGACACCTAAGCAGGTGATCGTACTCTAGAGCCAAAACCAAATAACGAACAGGCAAGAAATCCTAGATCAAGAGTGACGATGGTAACCTAATTTGCCCTAACTTTAAACTGTCGTAACTTCTTCGTTCCAACTCCGTTTTTGACGTTCTTTATATCCACGGAAATGTCTTGAAGAAACCCACATTATTATCCAGATATATTGGACTTAAAACTTCTCAAACAAAAATCCATATTTCATGCAAGAACCAGGACTATGACTTTTCCATTTTTACCTTTCGGCCCAAAACATATTTCAAGTGTTGGATCTCTCAACCATCATTACCTCCTTCCATAAGGTCTAATATTAACCTCCTTAAGGCCTAAAGCCTTTACATAATTGACTTCCGGCCGACGGACCTGAAATAAGAAATGACGGGAAACAGGATGTTACATCAAACTTGCTTAAACATGAAGAACATGGGAAAATATTCTAGATCTAGCAAATTTAAGCCATAAAGTTTGAGCCTTTAACACTTATAAAGGTCCAAAGGATATGATAGATGATGATGGCATTGGTTCCTTGCAAGTTCCACCAATGGAGCATCTTCTTCTCCTTCTTCTCTTCCTCTCAAAGCCAACAAGGCTCTAAAAAGGCCACAAATCATCAAGAGAATAAGAACACGGGTTTCTCTTAGGTATAAGGATGCTGGAGTTGGAAATGAACCCTAGAAATGGATTAGTGGGGTTTAAATACGAAGTAAACCCTAAGAGAATCATGGGCTTGGACCATAACAGCTTCCACACCATGACGGTCCAGTAAAACATGCGATTCTCCAAACCATTACTATGTCATGGGCATCCTTGCTCCATGTCGTGGCACAAAATGTCCTCCAAAACATCATATTTAGTCCTTTATAAAAGTAAGCTTAACCCATCTAGAACATGGGTGTTACAGTTGTAGTAGATGTCAATACGAATGTGTGGATATAAAGAACATCAAAAATGTAGTTTGTATGAGAAAGTTACAATATTTCGAAGTTTTGAAAAATTCTAGAAGCGATGGATGTAGGATTCCGCATTTAAATGATCTGACATTAGTAGTCAAGGTTGATAACAGAGGTTGCATCTACAAAAGAAAATGTGAGGCCTGGTGTAACACCTGCAAATTTAGGCAAGACATTTAAAATATAATTAAATAATCTTAGCTAAAGATGCAGTGGTCGTAATGGCTATCTCATGGATATAAAGAGCGCTTAAATTCGATGTGGTTGTGCGCATCATAAAAAGCAGATCGAAGATAGGATGATTTTTAGCCTAAGTAATCTAAATGAAAGTTGTAGTAATCGCAAAGCAAACTTGTGCATATAAAGAATGTCCAAAACTAACTTCAAATGAAGAAGTTATAATTTCTCGAAGTTTCAACATAACAATGTACGACACATAAACCAAATTTTAGATCGGTCGATTTTTGGTGAAAGCAATCTAAATGAGAGTTGAAGATCTTGTGAATATGAATTTGTCGAGATAAAGACATGTGAGAACGGAGATCATGTGAGAGAGTTATGATTTTTATACAAACTTTAATAGTCTAAGACTACTAAAAAGATAAATTTAAATATAAATTTAAAATTATTCGATCGAGTCTAAATACAAGTTGTAGTACTCGTCGATATCTACAGATGGATATAAAGAACATCGAAAATGGAGTTCGTATGAAGAAGATATATATTTTTGAAAAACTAGAAAATTTGTGTGTGTGTCACTAGGCACGTCATGCAAACCTTCTAGAAGTAGGGGGTATGGACCAGGGCATGTTTGGCATGTTGCAACATTTGGGAGGAGCAATGTAGACGAATATGTGCGGCGTGCACCCTGATAGGCGTCACACGCCTGCTTAATATCCCTATATATAACTGTGAAATCAGCCCCATTTCTTATATTTACCTATAAAATATCTTTGGTCCTTAAGGTCCGACTTTTACCAACTTCTGATCATTTTAGCTAGGTTCTAGAGTAGATAGGATCCTAACGAAAAAGAGTTATTGGGTCAAGATTCCGCCCATAACTTTCCGGTCTTTATGCTAAAATTCATGTAAGCTAAGCTATATTTACTATGCTTCAAGGGTAACTTATATTTATATTCATAGTCATTACTATGAATCTATAAATAAGATTTATTTTCTTGATTCCAAGTCATAATACTATTTGATCTACTTATAGGAATGTTTAATAGGCTAGATTTAGTGAGATGTTTAAAGTGAGATTTTTAAATAGTATACATTGTATACTAAATGGACCATACCTCTGATAAGATCTTACCTGGTTGTTCCTTATCAAATAAAGATCAATAAACATTAGGCACAATGAGGAATCTAGACTATCATTAGTCACAAGGAATATAAGACAAAGACTTAGGGATGTGATTACCTAGGTCACATCTAGTATAAAAAGCTAAAAGTGCTAGGTAAAGCGATGCCCGCATTTCGAGTCATCCACTTTTAACAAGAGATTGCATAGTTACTTTTAACTTACACATATATACAACTATTCTAAATACTTAAATGTTATGTGTGTTGTGATTAATATATATGTACAAAAAGATATGACTATTACATGATTAAACTATATATTTGGCATACTTAAAATATGATTGGGTAGTGAAGGGCAGCGTGAAATAATAATTGAGAGGTTGTGATAGCTTAGTGAAGGGTTGTGTGAAATAATAAATAATAGGTCGTGATAGGTTAGTTAAGGGCTATGTGAAATAATAAATGACAGGTAGTGATAGGTTAGTGAAGGGCTGTGTGAAATAATAAGTGAGAGGATGTGATAGATTAGTGAAAGGTCGTGCAAGATAATATGTCATGACCAATATACTATTGTACTGATGTTCTCACCCAAAGTACGATTGTAGTGTTGTGCTCACCTAAAGTACTATTGTACTATTGTGCTCACCCAAAGTACTATTATACTATTGTGCTCACCTAAAGTACTATCATACTATTATGTTTACCTAAAGTACTATCCTACTATTGTGCCCAGTCATTTAGCGTGGTATAGATGATGACCAGTGCTGATGAAGACCCCTTTAGGATAGGTCCCTCGATATCATTGTTTTATGATTATGCAGTAAGCATAATGGGAAAGGGTAATTGGGTATTTGTTTGCTGCAAATTATATAATTAAGATTATAACTTGTGGATTAAAACCCTATGTGCTCACCAGGATCCCATGTCTGACCCACTCAGTTTATGTGTATCACAGGTAACAATACAAAGGTACATAGATAGCGATGTTTCAACCTGATAAGAGATTCAGGGAGATGTATGCCATTAGGATAATAAGATATTGTAAGGCCTATAAAGAATATGTTTATGCTTATATTTCTTATATCAGTTGTGACATTCTAATTTTCTAATAATCAATGAAAAACATTTCTTTGAAAATACTTTTATGGGACAAATTCCACAATATAAAGAATACCCTGGTTTAAAAATAAGCATAAATAAAATGTTTTTAATTAGCCGTAAAATTGAGGATGTCACAATTGGTATCAGAGCATTTGTTTAAGCGAAATAGGAAGTTTCAAGGATTTCTCAACTAAAACTTAGAGTGCTAAGACACTGATAGAGGGGTAGAAAATGTGAATGCTACTATGAAATAATTTTCCATGTTTGCATCATTACATGAGGTATCGTGATGTCTAGGAGAGTGGTTCTGGTTTGGACCCAAGTGGACATGATAAATCAAGTTCGGGTAGTGCAGACCTTTGTGAATGAGTAGGTTTGTTCTGAGGTCTAGATTGTTCGAGGTAGTTCCGACTTTGGTCGCATAATTTTTAATATGAAGGTAATCAAGGTGGTTGACAAGAGGATTACAGCATTCGTTCGTGCTGGACAACGAGTCGCACGAGTGGTTAGCTTATATGATGTGGTTATATGTCGACCTCTCATGTTCAAATAAGGAAGGATTGTGTTGTTAGCATAAAATGGATAAGGGAGATGGAGGTGTCTTTTGCTCTTCTTTTTGTCTCTTGGAGGCAAGGGTCCAGTTTGTTATTTACCTTTTTTTGTCTGCAACAGGGGATGTTGGGATATAATCTATTAGTCTGTTACTGTAGTTGAGATAGATCTGTGTTGTGGGATGAGTTTGCGATTCGATTTAGGAAATAGATCGTGCCTCCAATGAAACTCAAGTGTGTCACTTGAGAGTTAGGACTGAAGGTTGATCGAAGGATGAAATAGAAAGTGCAAGTTCAGGAAACACCGATAATTATAAGGTCCTTCACGAGGTCATAGGAGGAGCAACGGTTGTTTCGGGGAGTACGGGAAGACACATGAGGGTGTTTATCATGCGTCAGTATCTGGGTGTTATAGATGTAGGCATGAGGATCATTATAGTTAGGATTGTAATTAGAGGGGTCAATTGAGGCGTGTCAAGGTTGAATGTCCAAGAGGAGTAGGAAAAATGGTATTGAGTCCAACAACCGTCGTTGTTTCCAGGCAATTTCATTTATGTTAACATTATCCTATTATACCATTTTATTATGCATGTGTGTTGATGCATTTCTAAATGAATATGTGTTTGTTATGGTCTTGTTCGATTTTTGGATGAGTTGTGCGAAGAGAACACTTGAGGTGAGCACGGGTAGTAATGCTACTTATATAGCTATACCATATTAAAATTATATAAGCAGTGATAGCTCATGACTTAGTGGGTAGCAAAAGATGGTCATTTAAAGCTATTTCGGGGAGAACTGGGCAGGAGTGCAAGGGATAGATCGAATTTTTTCAAGGCCTAGAAGATTTTGCGGCACAAGTATATAAGATTACTAGTTTTAGATTTTGTTATACGGATAAAAATAGAAATAAATTTTCTACCAGAGTACCCTTATGTTATTAGTTTTCCTAATGTGCTTTTCAAGGAAAGGTTAGACTTTCCATCCAAGCGTCAGGTAGGATCCAGGAATTGACTGAATTCCCAGGTATAGTTCGGTTAGCCAAAAGATTCACATCGGTCCGTGCCTTCAAAATCATAGCACTTATCCTCATGGCATGGAAGTTATTGGACAAAGAGTTCGTTGAGTTGAGTAGTTCAATATAGAGAGCACCAAGTACTTTCAGGTAAATGAATGATGGACCACACATGGTATGAATCATGTTTATATAGAATAGTAAGCTCGCAGTAAGGATATAATTATCATGTGCCAAGGATTGACAGTTGAAGGATTGATGCTAGAAGGAGAGCATATTTTCCTTTGCATAATCTTTTTATGATATCTTCTTATGAGTGTATATTTGGAATAAGGGATGCCTAGAAGGGGATTTCTAGGATAGACTATTTCCATTAACAAATATGGTAATGCCCATCAAAATTTGCGAATATATCAGTAGAATGCATAGGGAAGGTGGATCGAGTCATTGATCCATGTTCGATCGGTCATTCGTGATCTTGTCATCAACAACTGGGGTTACTTGAGGGTCACTATCGTGAAGTATTAATGTTTCAGGTAAAGCAGATACTTATCGTTAAAAACCTATATAAGAGGTTGTAGTTGTGGGAGATTCAACATTGGATACGCCTCATCGGTTAGAACGACATTATAGTAATGTCAGTCGGGGTGCAGACTATAATTCAGTGAGAGGATCCAAAGAATCACTTTAGGATTTAGAGTTGTAGTGATTTAATAGGGTATCAACAAAGATCTATTTGGTTTTCCTAAAGTTTTGGGTATCCTTGTTTCGGTCGATGTGATAGTTAATGCATTGGATCATAGGCGACCTATGTAAGCTTTCCTAGACTTGTTTGTTCAAATAAGGGTTATGTTAGATTGATAGATCATCGAGTTATTATCATAGCGGATTTCACGTAATCTGAATGAGATAGCCTGAGAACTCTTGGACCAACTTCATTTCATGGTTCTTATCTGATATATTGCTTTCGATTAGGAACAAGTGTTTGATTGTCTATCTTGTTTCCTAAGTACATGCAATTATGTCTTTGTCTAGTGATGCTTCAATATTATCTTAGTCTTGAGGACACACTATGTGTGTGGTTAATGGTTATTTGTGTGGTAGACGTGAATTTGTGGGTTGACGTTAGACTATAGTTGGTCTATAGCATTCATAGGTTGATGTAAGGTGGAAATTAGACATAAGCATATGTTGTTGTATTGATTACACACCTTGGTTTAGTTATAGCCTCAAGAGACTATGTAGCATACGCCTGTTGTGATTGATAGATATCAAAGGAAATGATGATTGGGTCCCTTTAGGTTAGTGGGATGACAATCATGTGCCTATAGGCCCACCGATGTGTTGGTTGTGATTTTTCAAGAAAAATGTAGACTAATGACAATAATAATAGTGTGCCATGAATCTATTGATGTAGTTTGATGGTATCGCGACATATCATGAATGTGCGTGTGTATGGATTGCTTAACGTCAACCTGAATTCGAATGTGGTTTGGGTAGTTAGAATCTTGCAAGAATTGTATTGGTAACCTAGTGTTTGGCAGGTTATGGTCAGGTGTTTTGAGAAGTGATTGATTTGTTGTAAAAGTTATGGATGTACTCCAAAAGTTCTTTTTTGGGATTTATTCTTCTTGTTAAGAAATGAAAGCCTTTATCGTGATTCGGTTATTTTTCGTGGAGTATTGGTTTTGGTTTTTGAACCATTAGGTTCTGTATAGTAATCGTTGTTGATTTTCAAGTTATCGAACACCTAAACTAGGTGGACAAACTAGTTGTGATTTGATATTGTGAGTCATTAAGGGTATGACTTAAAAGGATGAGGTCTTTACAAGAAGTCAAAACGGTGTACCATAAGACCTTCTTGGGCATGATCTGGAATGTGGATTCCTTTGAGATGTTGTGAATGAATTTTCGTAAGTACTCGCTTCATAGTAGGATTGGCGGTATACCTCGTCAAAGGAATGAGTCGATAATCTGTGTCAGGAAGTAACCATTAGTTTTAAAATATCAATTCTAGAAGTTCAGACCAACGAGTTCCCAATTTTGTGGGACTTCGTGAGGAGTTTATGGGGGTGGAAATGAAATATTGCAATTGGATAAATACGGATGGATGGAATTGATGTGGCAGCATTGGCTAGGTTTCGATTGGTCTCAAGAAACCCAATAAGATGGTGTGTGGGAATTATCATTAAATATGCCAGGAATAAGATTTCGGGGACTAAATCCTTGTAAGTGGAGGGGAGTTGCAACACCTAATTTTCACTTTTCGATATAAAGATATAAGCATTTGTTTATAAACATAAAATTGAAAATATATTGGTTTTAGTTAAATCGCTCAACATGAAAGTTGTAGTAGACATATATACGAACGAGTGGATATAAAGAACATCGAAAACAAAATTTGTATGAGAATGTTATGATTTTTCGAAGTTCCGAAAAATGCTGGAAGCATTGGGGCGCCTATCAAGGGTATGAGGCATTTTTAAAGGGCACGAGGAGCCACATTGAATGCACCTGAAATCTATAGTTGAGGTTACATACATGATAACTGAGGTTTCATGAACAAAAGAAACATGTCAAGCTTGATTACAAGGCACAACACTTTCATCGAAAATCAGCCTATAAAAAGAGGGTTACCCCTCCTCATTTCCTTACACCATTCTCTTTCAAACAATCTCTCTCTCTCTCTCCCTCTCTCTTTCTATCTCTCTCTCTCTGTCTGTCTGTCTCTCTCTCTCTCTCTCTCTCGCGCGCGCGCGCGCATTTCATTCCATCATGATTTGACTTCTCGTTCTATTGTATCAGTAGTGAAGCTTTGGAGGTTTCAGAAGGATATAAGAAAGTAAGTGTCGAAGTTTTGCTCGCAGTTATGTAGATTTCACTAATTGGGTAGGTTAGACTTTCGATTAAGTATAATTTGATATGGATTATACCGATCTTCGTTATTATAAACATGTGTATTAGATTAATCGTTAATCCCAGTTATTATACATATTGATCTGCTTACGAGTGCGGTGTCTAGGATAGACACGTTGTCCTGTTGTTAGATTTTAGAAAAGTTATATGCTGAAATGATCATGCGTCCCGCCTGTCTTGACTGCTAATCCTTATTTGATAATCTTTTTAGTTATTGGATTAGCGAATGATCTAGATATCAGCTTCTATATTTCAATGATATTGATCAGCTATAATATTAAAGGTTAATACTTGTTTGGCGTGTCTGTTCTCCAACTGGACTGTTGATAGTTGTTCGAGAACTTTTCAAGTCAGTTTTCTCACTATACTATGTATTACAATATATATTCTTTGTATGTTAGGATTTTGTTATGCTATAGAGTATTGTTAGGAAAGTAGACAGGTTCAGTGAGTTGCTTGTTGTGTTGGATTGTTTGGTTGTTGTATGATATATATATATATATATATATATATATATATATATATATATATATATATATAGACATATCATGTTGTGAGCTAGGGTTGTCCAACATTATGCTGAAGGTCGAGATACTCAGGCTGACCAGCACCATGCTGAAGGTTAAAAGGGACGGTTTGGCTTTATTTTGAAGGTCAAAGGGACATACCAACTTTATGTTAAAGGCCAAGGGGATGGACCAACCTTGTGTTGAATATTATTATGTATATGTAGTGTATGTGTATTTTGTATATGGTATATTGAGGAACTCATTACGCATTGACTTACAGTTGTTGATTAAACGATTTTAAGTACTTTTTTAAGATTATGGGAATAGCAAATAATGATTGTACATGCGTATCAACATCTTTTTTTAAGATTTTCGCATGTTAATTTTATACTCTGATTAGAATGGTTTGGTTTTGATTATCAAACAATGGTTTTATTTGGAAATGAGTGAAAGATTATCATTCTGTTTGTCATATGCTTTGATATTTCATTGTGAGAGAGAGCTACAATGTTATGGTTTTGATCGACATGTTATGGTTTGTAATCTTTCATATGTTCTTGTAGAGTTCAAAAATTTTTGGTTTGAAGTTTATTCTTCTATGTTATACTTATGGTATCTACATATTGTTTTTATTTCTAAATCAGTAATCTTGTTGTCTTTATTTTTGTATAGATTTTATTTTTATTTTTGTATAGATTTTGTAGAATTCAACTAGAAACTTCTTAAAATAAAAGATTTTTAGCAGTTAAGAATTTAATATATGAGTTTCTTCAAGTCTTTATTATAACATATATTATGTGCTATTTGTTGTTTATTTTAATTTGACACACTTAATGTATAGAAAATATAGCGGTTTCAACTTTCAAGTATATATAATTGTTTTTTATTTTTTATTTAATGTTTACAAAATGCCCTAATAAATTAAATTAGAAAATAAACTGTCTTTTGAGATTTCATATTTATTGTTGGAGAATTACCTTTATCTTTCCATAATGCAATTCAAAATTTCCCCCAAAGTAGAGATCTCTCAACGAATATTTGGATTTAATTTTATTATTTAAATTTATTTTTAAATTATGTTTAATTTGAGTTACTATTCATGTTATCTTATTTAAAGTATTAAATTCGTTTTAATACGATGAATATAAATATTAATAAATAAATGGTAATTTATTAGAAATCATTTTAAAATAAAAATAAATTTTCACTTATTAAGCTAAAGAATATTGTAAAGTTTTTTACCTATCAAAAATATATGCCACATAAGCATGATGTAAGTCTTTCTCTTTCTTAACGATCTTTACCTACAATAAAGGTGTAAAGGTGTGGTAAATTTTTTACCTATGAAATTAAAAATTAAAAGAATAATAATAATAATAATAATAATAATTAAGTTTCCAATGGACCAATCAAAAGCCAAAATGGAAACATAACTCAAGTTTACCAGACAACTGAGCTTACCATCGGTAAGAACTTTATGAAACCGTAAAACCTTATATATAACATTAATTGGGAACGGCTCATGAACGGTTCCTGTTTTGAGTAGGCTCCAATACCAAATAGTTTGGAGCCCGGGTGGTTTTCATGGGGACTTCTTGACTTCACTGCTATTGAGATTAAAACAGAGCATTTATATCAAAAAAAAAATAATGGTAATAGTATATTAATAACACCATATCTACTCATATATGTTATCATCAATTCAATACGGTATATAAATTGCAGACTAGGCCGTACTTCCTCTTCGATAACTTATTAGCTGGTTTTGTTTAAATTTATCACCATCTTTGATGTAAATTACCTTGTTTCTTCTATCAAAGTAATTCATTTTTAATTACATTTGTTTTTTTTTTTTTATATTAAAAATATTCCACTGAATTTCATTTTTAACAACCGAAATAGAACTTTATTTATCTTCTTTTACTATAAATTATCTATGAATAATAGTTCATTAACCTTATTTTATTAGACTCCGTTACCCAATGGAGTGCAGCGGGAAGAGTGGAGTGGTAAGGGTTTCCGTACCTCGGAACACAATACCGAAGGTGCGGAAAACAAGTGAGAGGAGGGTATTCCTCCCTCTTTCTGTTTTCTTTTTGTATGATTATATATATATATATATATATATATATATATATATATATTAAAATTCATGTTTTTTAATTTCCTACAAAAACAAATATAATATGTGTAAATATTATTTTAAACAAAATTAAAGATTATAAAAGATGATTTTTTCTTATCTTTTAATGAATGAAAGGAGAGTGAAAAAAAAAACTAATGGGACACTTAAAAAATGAAGATAATTCTTTACCATACCTATGATTTTAAGACATAGAAGCAAATCGTAAAGCTTAATTGCTTCATGACAGTGTAGTCCCAACATTGATGACGGGTCGAACTACTCTTTGAACTTTCCGGTAGAGCCCGTGTCGGTGTTGACCCAATCTAAAGCATGATACCATGTACATATATATCTACAAAATATATGTGAGATTAATTAAATAATATGACATCGTTTCAATTCTTATCATAATTGTAAAAAAAATCTCAAAGAAATTTGTCACATTATCTTGGAAAAATAGCAGTTTTCAATAAAAATTTGAAAAGAAAAGAAAATTCCCTCAAATTAACCTTTTTTAAAACAACCCTCAAAACTTAACTAATATATGGGGCTATGGGCAGATGAAGTTTTTTATCATTTAATACATGCATCTTGATAACAATAAATGATGAGGATAAATTTTAAAAAAATCAATTTCATTAGATTGCATTTTAGCCCAAAAAAATAATAATTGTGTTCATGTATAAGGTATATGTGACAAAATAATGGGATTGATATGAATATATGTCTAAATGAGTTCTAATAAAAAATAATTGTAGATGTTGTTCGGGGACCACAACACCGTTTTTTTTAATTAACATTTGATAAATGAATATAAGTACAATAATTATGATACAAAAACGTCTATCTTTAAACCAAATTAATGTTCTGATTAGTTAAAATACATTTCAAAAAGAAAAAACTTAGCTTTCTTTTGAAACTTTTTGATGTTATTTATTATATATATATATATATATATATATATATATATATATATATATATATATATATATATATATATATATATTATAAATAATACATAGCTCAAATAAATTCAACTATATTTAGATATATGATATTTTATGAAATAAAACCTTTTATTAGTGAAAAGAACTTTATCCAGCTTTTGTTATTTGACTTAATCAAGCAGATATTAAATTTGATAGTAACTCCCCAACTAACACTTCAACGCCTCGCATGTCCATGCAACATTAATGAGTTTACGTATACTAGTGAGTTGTGAGTTCTAGTGTTAAGTTGCAAGTTGCAGCACATTGTTGTATATATATATGGATCGATCCTTGGCCGGAGGAAGAAGAACAAATCTCAGGAAAGTTTGAGCAGAGGCATCAATGGGTTTCTCTCAAAAATGGGGTTGTGTGATTCTGTTAGGGCTTGCCATTGTCTTCCACTTGAGTGCATTTGCTCTTGGAGATGGCAATGATGATACAACTCGGTGGGGTGACGACTGTCGGTTTAGTCGGAGGAGAGATTGTAATGATCGTGGAGGAATTGGGCGTGGTGGGAGGGGGATTGGTGGAGGAGGCGGGTTTGGTGGGGGTGGAGGGAGAGGTGGTGGAGCGGGAGGAGGTGCTGGAGGTGGAGGAGGACTTGGTGGTGGTGGAGGAGGTGGCGTTGGAGGCGGGTCTGGTCATGGTGGTGGGTTTGGGGCTGGGGGAGGAGTAGGTGGTGGAGCCGGAGGTGTTGGTGCCGGTGGAGGAGGAGGAGGAGGCAGCGGTGGTGGTGGAGGTGATGGTGTTGGAGGTGGTTCCGGTCAAGGGGGTGGGTTTGGAGCTGGAGGAGGAGTAGGTGGTGGAGCTGGAGGAGTTGGTGTCGGTGGGGGTGGAGGTGGTGGTAGTGGAGGCGGCGGTGGTGTTGGAGGTGGATCTGGTCATGGAAGTGGGTTCGGAGCAGGGGGAGGAGTTGGTGGTGGAGCTGGAGGAGTTGGTGTTGGTGGGGGTGGAGGTGGTGGTAGTGGAGGCGGCGGCGGTGTTGGAGGTGGATCCGGTCATGGAAGTGGGTTTGGAGCAGGGGGAGGAGTTGGTGGTGGAGCTGGAGGAGTTGGTGCCGGTGGGGGTGGAGGTGGAGGTGGTGGTGGTGGAGGCGGTAATGGTGGTCTTGGAGGTGGTTCCGGCCATGGAAGCGGCTTTGGAGCTGGTGGAGGAGTAGGTGGAGCCGGAGGTGTTGGTGCGGGTGGCGGTGCTGGTGGTGGCGGTGGCGGTGGCATTGGAGGTGGCTCCGGTCATGGAGGTGGCTTGGGAGCTGGGGGAGGTTTAGGTGGTGGTGGTGGATCAGGTGTTGGTGGTGGTGGTGGAAGAGGAGGAGGTTTCGGAGTCGGAATAGGCATCGGAATAGGAGTTGGAGTGGGTGCCGGTGCCGGCAAAGGAACCGGTAGTGGCTCCGGTAGCGGTGGCGGTAACGGTGGTGGAAGGTGAAACTGTTGCACAAGACGAAGGAAAACAAAAGGAGACAAAAGGTCAAGTTTTGTCCTTGGAAAGATATAATTGAAGTGTGTAGTGTAGCTGGATTATGTTCCATTTATTTCGGTAATAATTTTGTATTAGAGTTGCTATATAATTGAATATGCATTTGCTTTTGATACAGCTATAATTATTATATAAATTCAGTTTTTGTACTGCATAAATTATTAATCGTTTAATTTAAAACAATTAGAACAGTTTTATATTCAAGCTTTTAATTATTATTTTAAATACATCGAAATCCCAAGACAATGTTACTATTAGAAAATCATATCAAATCTGTGTGAAACAAAACAATGATGGGAAAAAAAAAAATTGAGACAAACGTGTTAGCAATACTATATAAGTAGAAATGTAGAATGGTAAAGTAAAATCGAATAGAATATGAAATAAATTATATAAAATTTTATAATATCAAAAGTTTGAATAACTAGAATCTATATAAGTAGAAATGTAGAATGGTAAAGAGGATGTGTATGTTGAAATCTATACTCAAGCCCACATACTAACGACTCATGACCCATTTTTACTCATTTTAATTTTTAAAAAGTCACCATCAACTTCACAAGTAATAATGTTGGAAAAAACTAAAAACTGAAACCGAATAATCCATCCATTCCAAATGAGTTTTGGAATATTGGGATTTCAAGGTTAATCGGTCGGTTAACCACATAAGAGATTCCTTATTCAATTCGATTACGGTTTAATATTCAAAATTTCGAGTATACGCAAATAACCCATATAAAAATATATTATTATTATATATTTATATTTTTAAAAAATTTAGAAACGTTCCTATATACTTTGTCGTGATGGGCTTTAACTTTATTAGAATTTAGAACCCAAAAGTCCTTTCTTCATGTATAATGACCAAATTGGGCCATTCTCAAATTGGGCCAATTAGGATAGTTCTTGGTTATTGGTTATTGTCTTATTGATTTATAGCAATTTTGAAAGACAAGACAAAAGTGGAGCTGCAGTTTGGATTATCGTAGAAAGAATAAGAGGAGCCGTCTTAGGAAATGACTTAACTGTTTGAGAAAAAAAAGTGTTTGCATGAATAAGAAAAAATACAATTAGTGCTTCCTATTGTTTCATACATACTTGAAAGAAATAGAGTTTTGATTTTGTTCGGGTTAGTTTTGAAATTAAAAAAAAAAAAAAAAAAAAAAACGACAAACCAAATAAACCATAAACCAACCAATTAACACCCGATATTAGCCGTATATTTCTGTTTTCTGTATTGGGTTTTATATATTTGTATGGAAATCACGATCAGTATATTTAAAATTTTTATATAGATAAAAAAATAATAAATGAAAAAGAAAACAAAGATATTGTCAATTGTAAATAATTATAAATTAATTTGTTAAGCAAAATAACATAATAATGTTATTAAAATATAATTTTATATTTTCAAAATTTGAATTGAATTTGATTTGTTAAAAAAATAATAATAATAATAAAAATCATTAAAAAATATCACATGTCAAAGAGACATTCTAAAAACTAACACGTGTCATTTTTAAGTTTCATTTATTAGAAGAGGTAGATTGTATTTTAGTGTAACTTAGGGGCTGTTTGATAATATCTAAATTCTTAAGATCTGAAAAATTAAGAGGTCTGAATTTCTAAGAGGGTTTGAATATTTAAAATCTGAATTTTAAAAGTTGTTTTATTGGATCCTCTAAATTACAGATCTGAATGATAAAAATGATCATTTTACTTTTATATATTATCTTTTTATTGAATTAAATGTTTTTATTTATAAAATAAATGAATGAACTTCTTGAAGAATAAAAAAAATATAAAAACCATATAGAATCCAAATTAAACATAAATAAAAAATTAGCACATAACATCAAAAATTAACACATAACATCAAAAATTAGCACATAAACAACACAAATCATCACAAATTAGCACATAACAACACAAATCATCACATAAACATCACAAGTCAACACAAATCAAAGATCAGCAACATATTTCAACAAATGAACTAGAAATCAGCAACATATTTAAGCAAATGAACTAGAAATCAGCAATATATTTTAGCACATAACAACAAATCATCACATCATCACATCATATTTTAGAAATCAACCCATCTATTTCAGAAATCAACATAATTTTAGAATATTTGATTAAAATCATTGCGTTTGTTTTCAACCTTAGCTCATAGTACCATCCAAATCATGTTAAAATCTACTCAGATATTATACAATTAAATCAATACATTGCTTTGAAAATCATCTAGAAGTACATCATTTTAGAAGGTTAAATGATCAGCCATTGGAACTCATTCATTCACAAGAGGTAACAGCCCAAGCAAAACACCATTTGTTCTTCTTCTTTCTTGTCGAGGTAAGAACAACTAGAGGCTGTTGGAACAGCCCATGACCACATGTTCACGATGAACACATCAAAACCAAACATTACATGCCCTCTTTTGATTTATGTCAAAACAAACAAAAAAAATGAAGCTAGTCGCTACTTACCTTGCCCAATCAAAGACTTCTTTTTGGTCTGCCTTCGTTTGCCCTTCGTGACCGGCCAAAGACCGGAGACCCCCTTCCCTTCGTTTTCTTCCTTTGTTGATCATATTTTAGACAACACGGAGCATCTTCTACACTTGAAGAATATGATTTGAAACAACGTCAAAAAAAACGAGAAAAAAAAAGGATAAAAGAGAAGAAAAAAGAACGAACTTGATGTCGATGTTGCTGGAGTCGGCGACGGTGAGGGTTGTGACGGCAGAAGATGGCGTTGGGGAGGGCGGCAATGGCGGCGGAGGATGAGGGAAGGAAGGTCTTCAGTGGCGAGAGTATCAACGAGAGGATGGAAGCGAGAGAAGCAAGCAGATAGAGAAAGGGTTATGGCGTCTTTTTTTTTTCTTTTCAGATGGGCTTCCAAGTCTGATTCAGTAAGTGGTAAAATGCAGATTAAAACCACAAAATAAGAGGTAAACAAACAAACTGAATCTTACAAATTCAGATCTACCCATTAGTAAGTGGTATTAAGATGCAAACAAACGGGGACTTAGTTAGCCCACATGCATTTTGGCTCTTAACATTAGTTGTAATTATTAGGGATGTCAAATCAGGATACATATCTGTTTTTTTTTTTTTCCCTAACGCAACACGAAACAACAAAGTTTTATATAACACATGTTTATTTTCATTAACACGGAAACAAATGGATTAAAACACGACAAGTCAAAGATAACATAATATTTTTTTTAATTAATACTTAATCATATATAACGTGACAAACACAGAAAATTATATTAAATCGCATCAATTTCGTGTCAAAATTTTAACATCAACACGACATGACATCATGTTTTTTACATTTGACACTAACACGATGCTAACTCGAATTTCGATTTTGTCCTAATTTCATTTCGTATCGTGAATTTTGGTCATGTCGAGTTATAAATTGACACCCCTAGTAATTATATAATATTGGAATGTAAATAGTCACTTATAGGAAAATCATTTGTTAACATGGTATCACATTTTTTTAAAACCTTGGTCGATCCTACCCTCCCCCTCTTTATTTTATCGACGACTTCTTCACCTATCGATCTCTTCTAATCTTCCTCTTACTTTTTTCCTTTACTGCTTTACTTCTTCTTTCAAGACAACCTCCACTCCTACCAATAAGATTTATGGTGTTACTAATATCAAATGATACATCCCTCTAATCTTGGATTTGAATCGTCTCAGTTACGATTCATGGTGCGAGCTCTTCCATATCCATTGTGTTGGTTATTTAGTTTACATCATCTCTATGGGTCTTCCAGCAAACCCAACAATTTGGAATGGTGCAAGGTTGACTCCATGGTCAAACAAGGCTTTACGGTATTAACTCAACATCTACTCCAAACAATTATCACCAATGATTCCACCGCTCGTCAAGTTTGTTAACAAATAAATCAAAAAAGGTGTGCATATGGTTACTTTAATCCGACAATGAACAAATCAATACTAAATTTGTTTTGGCCAAAATCCAACTAAATATGTGTTTTGAGGTTTCTTCAATTTACTTTTATTTTTTTAAATCGAACAAACAGTCGCACCAAACCTATTGGTTCGGTTTGGAAAACCTAAAAACCAATTATTAATGTTACAAATAAAATCCAGATGTCAATGTTTCATATATATAATTTGAAGTTTTAAATATATATATAAAAAAAATCCAACATGAAATATGAAGTTCAAATCACACAAAAAATAAAAAGTTCCAAACCAAACAAAAAATACAAAGTCGAAACGTAAGACTTAACTTCCAAACATAACCAGATTTATAATTCATGAATGGGCATCTCGAAAATCTCACTCTTAGTTATTTTAGGAAAATGTGAAAAGTATGTTAATCCATAGAAGTACACATTATACTTTATAGTATTTAGTGGAGCACGTGTGGTTAACCGGCACACTAATAGTGACTATAAAGAGCAATAATGGGAATCTTGAAAATTATCGTTGAGTAATCGAGCATGTGTGATTAACCGACATATTAAAATGAGATGATAAATGACAATGAGAGTGTCAAGCTAATTTGTATGATTATTCACATATTGTTTGTAATCCTTGGTATCTCAGTCACAAATAGAAGAACATAATCTGAGATTAAACATGTCATTGATAGATTCAATGAATCTTAAAAGATCTAGGAATTTCATAGTTCGAAATTGGTGAATTGCTTTTACACCTACCTTCATAACTTTGCAATAAGATTACGACACCCCTCTTCTTAGTTGTGAAATTTTATTTTGGATCCTAGCCTTAATCATTTATTATGGGTTAAAACATTAAGGATAATTGTCATCTAACTAAAATTGTTCTTCTTTTTATGTATAGATGTCTACTCCTGTTGATGCTACTGCTCCATCATCTTCTACCCACCACTCGGGTTTCTCCTTACTCTCCATCGTCTCCAAAGTGACTTTTGATGGCTCCAACTATAATGATTGGATGTGCAATATCAAAATGGCTCTTCGCTTCGAGGGAAAAGAATATGTCCTTGAAGAAAAACTTGTTAAAGTCGATGAAGCTATTGCTACTCCTGAACAACTAGCCTCCTATAGAAAACACTACAATGATGCAACAAAGGTTGCTTGCATCATGATTGCCACAATGACACCTGAATTGCAGAGGTTCTATGAGTACTACTAGCCTTTTAAGATGAACAATGACCTTGTGGAAAAGTACTACAAGAAAGTTCTTCAATAGAAGTTTGAAGTGGTAAAGCCCCTCATGGCTTGCAAAATGAAAGAAGGAGAGTCTGTCTGAAACCACATACAAAGAATACAAAGATACGTGGAGTTCCTAATCAAGCTTAATGTGAACTTTGATGATGAGTTGGCCATTGACATGATCCTAATCTCCTTGCCAAGTTGTTATTGTTGTTAGAGCATGAAAATGCTCTACAATGATGAGTGTTTATTAGGTTAGAATATTTCCTTGTAAGAAAAGCATATTCCCTCCACTGATACATAAAGTGGAGGTGAGGGTCATTTGTATGTATGTTTTCACTATGTAGAAATCAGTTTAGAGAGAGTTTTTGGGTGGGGATTCTTCCTAGCCATGTGTGTTGTTCTTCATGTATCATGTTTATTCTCTCTATCCATCTTTTACAGTTTACTCACATATTATGTTCATCGTGTTTATACACGATTATCTTCTTGATATTATCTTTCCACACTAATCTAATCGATAAAATGGGCACCTACAAGTTGTATTAGAGCGTAACCTTGAAGATCTCATGATTAGTTCAAAGGAACTATCCCGATTGGTTTATTATCTTGAAAATTTTCGTCATTTATGAAGCATTGCTCAGCCTTCGCAACTGAAAAATCTTTTGTGACGTATTTACTACTTTGTTGGTGATGTTGCTAGAAAAATAATTTTTGCTAGACTGTTCATTCATTTTGCTGTTGTTACATCTGAGTTTATGGAGAAAATAATTTTGTTGAAGAAAATGAAGTTCCGTTTAAAAAAGGTGGTTTTTAGATCTTGTTATCCCATGCAAAAAGGTATTTAGAAAAAGATAAAAATATGGTTATGGGGTAAAAGATTGAACAAAGGGTTATGAGTTCGAACTATGTGATTTTTAGAAGTGTTGGGATATTTATTTCGGAATATACAAATCATTTGAGTTGTGATACAATGCTTTTATGCATGATTTTTCCGAGATAAAGTGGAGTTGTGGACATCATTTTTCGAGATGACATGGCTTTTAATATGTTTGGGTTTCAAACTTCCGAGAGTACATGTAATTTTCATGGTGATACAAGTCTTTATAACCTTAAATGCATGTGTGTGTGGATATCCAAAGTGGCTGACATTGTTTGTTGTAGATCTGACGCCACTTTCTTTGTTCGATTTTGACACAGCATATGGTCCCACATGCATTAAAGACGCAACCGAGCATCCTCTCAACAATCGCCATGTCATCAGCGCTTGAAGACCATTCTACTTATCTTCAATGTTTGCATGCCACGGTCCATCGGATTTTAGGCAGATCATCAACCAAGCTCACCTCCATGAAATACTCATATGTGCTTCTTTAGATTTTACTCTCACCCTTGGCAATTGAGAGACACACTCCTCTCTATATTTTACACATCAGTTATCGGGTCCACTACAAATTGAAAGAGGTTGCATATCCATCACCGATTCCAATGCATCAATGGTCAAACCTTGCTTTTTCTCTCCTCTACACACGTTGTCAGTTGGCATGCATCTCAATAGATGTTGGGCCTGTGTATTTAATGCAGTCAATCAAATGTCAGCTCAACAGATGAGATTGCAAGATGCCTTCTCGAGTTTTGTTGTTTCCCATGAAACACCCATGCCACATTCCAAGATTACCCTTTCAATATGATGCCAACCATGAATTCCCTATGTTCACAAAGTATGTCTCACTACCCTACACCTATTTTGTCGCTTGTGCATCATAATTCCGAAATGCCCACCTGTCCGAGACTCACTAATATACCCCCACCTACTTGCCTTTTATTTCCAAGACCATACTTGATCCAATGTGAATCCATTTACCTGGTTTTTTAATCCACTTTCCATGTTTGGACTCACATGCATTTCGGACCCATTCACATTTGTGAATCCATATTCCGAGACTTCGGATCCAAAACTCAACCCATACCCATTTTGGACCCATACTCATTTGGAACCACCTTTACTCACCTTTTTATATATTTCGAAATTCCTTTTTTTTTCATTCCTTTTTAAGTTTTTTTATTATAACCAATATATTCCTTACTTTTATTTTTAAGCCAATTAACTTTATTTAACACCAATTATTTTTTAACCCATTATTTATTTAATATGAAATTTTAATTAAAATCAATTTTTAATTAAAACCAATTTTAGCTCCATGGTTCAAGGCTTCATTCTTCTTGCTGATTATGAGTGGAGACACAATTTGATTCAGAGATTATTATGTGTGTGCTCTTTCTATTTCCAAGCAACTCGCATTTGCAGCCTCATGCTTATGTGATTCAGAGATTAGGATCCACAATTTTTTTGAAGTTTAGATCTTTTCTGAGGTTTGCATTTTTACTCCATTCAGACCATTATTTGGGAGTTCGGGTTTGCATTTCGGTTATCAACGTTACTTCGGTTCAACATTATGATTCTTCAGCAACGGGTTTATCGTATATATTCTACAATATTTTTTCAATTCGGCAATACATCACCAAGTCTACCCTTGACTCGAAATAATATCCTCGTTTTATGGGTAGATGCTCACATCAAGGGGGGGGGGGTGCTATGCTCCATCATATCCGACATATTCTCTTGCCCAGTTTCATGATTTTTTTAACTTTATTGCATGGTCGATCAAAAATAGGGGGAGAATCATGAGCATCCATTCTAGTTTATTATTGACTTTTGACGTTAGAGACATTTGAAGATGGAGATTGATTTAGCAGTATGATGTGGCACTGATTTTTGTTCTTTATAGATTGAATTTTTGGCATTACTAAACATTCTTTGGAGTATGATTATTTATCTTCAGACTCTACATTTTGGGATGTCTCATTTGTGTTTGCATCTGGTTCAGATCTTATGATTTCTCGAGTTTGGATTTGCGATATTTTGAAGACGAATATTATTTTGGCGATGTGGCGTGACACTTATTTCGATCAAAATTTTGACATTGCTAGACCATGTCTTCGGATTCACATTATTTATCATTCAGACTTTTTTTTGGATGCTTCACATTTTCAGCAGGTTATTCTTCATATATTATTTGGTGCATTATCACTTGAGTTTAGAATATTGTAACCGTTGTGTGATTCGACATTGTGCTCTTTAGTTCTATGTCGAAGGGGAGATTGTGAACATGATTGTTTTTTAGGGATTGATCACATTTGAAGATTGGGATTTCATATTTTTATTCAGAGATTGAGTTCCCCATTATGTTTTTTGATAGAGATTCCAATGCCAGATTCTAAGATCACAACAACTTTAGTTTTCCAAGACACTTCAGCACCAGACCTACCGGACCTGTCCGTCGGATGTTCTGCCTTTTATCACTGATTTACCCTCACCATTTCCTAGAATTTATGGGGACATTATTGGAGCATGAAAATTCTCTACAATTATTAGTGTTTATTAGGTTAGAATATTCTCTTGTATGAAAAGCATATTCCCTCCACTAGTATATAAAGTGGAGGTGAGGGTCATTTGTATGTATGTGTTCACCATGTAGACATTAGTTTAGAAAGAGTTTTTGGGTGGGGATTCTCCCTAGACATGTGTTTTACTCTTCATGTATCATGTTTATTCTCTCTCTCTCTCTCTCTCTCTCTCTCTCTCTATATATATATATATATATATATATATATATATATATATATATTACAATTTACTCACATATTATGTTCATCATGTTTATACACGAGTATCTTCTTGATATTATCTTTCCGCACCAATCCAATCGATAAAATGGGCACCTACAATTATCAATTTATATTAGATTATCATTTGAACAACGAAGAAACCAGATTGGTTCAACTCCACAACTTGTTACAGACTGCTAAGTCGGGATTAAATGGGATGAATTTAACCCCTCCTGCTAATGTTTTCGTTCTCGCCATTGAAAAATGTAAAAGGAAGAAAAGAAAGGTTGCTCCTAAAGCTAACTAGAATAACAAGGCCCATGTAAGGTCATCAAGAAATGGACCAAAGGTGAATCCCAACTCATAAATTCCAGCTGTTAGTGACCCCAAAAAGGTCATTTGTTCCTATTGCAATGACAAGGGCCATTGGAAGAGGATTCGCCCCAAATACTTGCAAGACATCAAGGATAGCAAGGTGAAGCCATCTTCAGCAGGTACATACACTATTTAAACTAATAACTCACCATCTACTCATTTTTGGGTCCTTGATACAGGATGTGGATTTCACATTTGTTCAGATTTGCAAGGGCTAAAATAAAGTGAGGAGGTGGAGCATGGAAGGATGAATCTGATCATGGGAAATAGGCAATCTTCTCCTGTTACCAAGATTGGGACTTATCGGCTCATGCTTAGCAGTGATGTTAGGATTAGTTTAATGGATAGTTGTTACTCTTCAGAAATGATACAAAACATTATTTCATTTCATGCGTTGTTTAGACAAGGTTTTCGCTACGCTTTTAATGATTTGAATGGTTTAATTTTAGTTTATAAAAATGGTGTTTTTATATTTGACGCTTTACCTTTTAATGGTGTGTATAAAACTGTGACTTGTGTTGATAGCTTAGACAATATTGTATTTCATATTGATTCATCTAATGGTCTAGACAAAACATGCCTGTGGCATTGTGGTCTTGGGCACATTAACAAGAAACGCATCGCCCAATTCCAAAAGGACGGAGTCTTGGAATCTTTTGACCTAAGGCCAAATGATGAATGTGAATCTTATCTTTTGGGCAAGATAACAAAATCACCTTTCACTAGATCGGGTGAAAGAGGTGAGGGTTTGTTAGACCACATATACACAGATGTGTATGGACCCTTCAGATCTACCACTAGAGATGCTAATCAATTTTATTTAACATTTACAGATGATTGTAGTAGATATGGATATATTTACTTAATCAAACATAAATTAGAAACCATTGAAAAGTTAAAAGAGTGTAAGCATGAAGTCGAGAATCAATTAGGCAGGAAGATAAAGATGATCTAATCTGATAGAGGATGAAAGTATATTAGTATCGAGTTCCACGAATACCTCAAGGAATGTGTAATAGTTTCACAATTGACTCCTCCTAGGACACAACAACTTAATGGTGTGGATTAGAGGCACAATCGAACGTTGTTAGGCATGGTTCGTTCCATGATGAGTGAAGCCACTCTTCCCATTTCCTTTTGGGGGTATGCCTTAGAGACAGCCACTATCCTTAATCTTGTCCCTACTAAAAAGGTTGCCAAAACACCTCACAAAATGTAGAAAGATAAAGTTCCCTCGTTAGCACATATCAAAGTTTGGGGTTGTGAAGCTTTCATTAAATGAGACTCATGACAAGCTAGAAGCCAGATGTGAGAGATGTATTTTCATTAGCTACCCACAAAAGTCTTTTGGATATTTGTTCTACAGGCTTAGTGAAAACGTGGTCTTTATAGCATGAAGAGGAGTCTTTCACGAGCGAGAGCTCATATGAAGGACCCTAACTATTACATCATTTTAGTAATGAAGGACCCTAACTATTACATCATTTTAGTAATTTCTAGCGAGATACGTCATCGTTACATATGTGTACACTATTATGATAGGGTATTCGATAGTAATTGAAGGGGAAACGTCTTAGGAGCTCTGGGATATGGAAGGTAGTATGGGCATGTACTACTGGAAGCATAAGATATGTACTTGAATCAGGGAAAGTCACATGGATTATGAGGATATTATATAGAATGAATAGTATGAATAACACTACAAACATGTTTTGACCTTTCTGTTGTATTTACAGAATGGTGATGACTAGTTGGGGTGATGGTTATCATTACAGTTCAGGATTTGGCACCGAATTTGGTGATATTGAGTTGTGCAAATTGATCGTTGTAGAGGTTTCGAGAGTCAGTTTGAAGGATCTTCCTGGAATGTTCGACACGATCAAGGAGGAGTTGATATCGATGATGGATGAGAGGTTGCAGATCTGTTGGGTTGAGTTAGCAGAAGGTCCGAACAGCGCTTGTGATATCATTTTTTGTAAGTTTCGTGCTTGTGTGACTCCTGAGTTTTTTGGGAAGAGGGAACCTATTTTCAGTATGCGAGGGATTGCAGACATGGGTAGCACTTTTCTGATGAGCTTTTTCCAACTAGGGTGTAGACCATGTTCGTTATATGTCTCTTGCGTGACGGAGCTAAAGATTAGTGGGGTAAGGGAGTCTAGGGTCTTGGAATAGAGGCTATTAAGGCGATGAATTTGGCAGATTTCATCACTAGGTTTAGTGCAAAGTATGTGCCTGCTATTGAGATGCAATAGCTGACCCGAGAGTTCCAGGATCTCAAGCATACCATGAAGACAATGGGGGAGATCACCACCAAGTTTAGGGTGAGATCACTTCTTGTTCCACAATATGCTGGAAATGGAAAGATGAAGAGGATGAGGTATAATGACATACTGAGGACTGACATCATAGAGTTTGTCGGTTTTGCAAGTTGTATGATCCTTGAGCAGATGATTGATGTGGTGTAGAAATGGGAGATTGAGTTAGAAATTAAAAAGAAGAGGAGGCAATCATAGGTTTATACTATAGTGGTTTCATTTGAGAACTTTAAGAGTTTTGATACGCATTCTAGAGGCCAGCAAGGCTGAGGAGGATGTGGAAAGTGCATAAGGTTGCACGAGGGAGCTTTCCGTGCAACTGGGCCAAGTTGCTTCAAGTACAGCCAGATGAGGCACTTTACCAGGGATTGAAAGTAGGGGGCATTAATATGTTTTCACTGCAACATACTTTGAAAACTAATCTAATTAACCTAATGTAATCGAAATTACATAAAGAAAACATACATTTGCTTAAATCGAATTAACCTACACATCCCTTGAAAACCATCTTGGAAAGTTAGCTCCAATAATGTGGTAGCCTTTATTGTGTCACACCTAAACCATAGGGAGCCCTATTATCAAAAATTAGAGAGAAAGAAAGAGAGAGAGTGTAACAGCCCGGAATCTCAAGTATTGTTGAAATTATATTTATGGGGTGTTTTAAGGGGGGACTCGATGAGTTGGAGCCAGACTCGCCGAGTAGGATCGCAGACCTGGTCGCGGGTTCGCGACTGGACTCGACGAGTCAGATAGGGACTCGGCGAGTCTGCCCTGTTTAGCGAAAACCCTAGCCGTTTAGGTTTGGGACGTATATAATGAACTTATAGGCCGTCATTGTCCGTCTTTAGCCTTCTGAGAAGAACCCTAATCGGTTGTGTGCATCTGGAGCAAGGATTGAAGGCCATTGGTGATCTTGAAGAAGTTATTGTGCAAGGAAGAGAAGGGTTTGGCTAAAGGAACAGCAAGGGAATCACATTCTGAGGATTGGAGACACAGAGAGCACATTATCCAGGTAAGGATTCGTGTATACTCTGCTATGGTGATGTATTTAGAGAATTAGGGTTTATGGAACCCTTTTATGGATAGATTGAATGTTACCCTTGTTCCCCAAACGATTGTAACCCTGTATTAGGACCCTTGGAGGTCCAGAATATCCCATGTCTGTGCATTTCGGGAATTAGTGAAGGTTTTGGATTGAAATCCTTATGCCTTAGGTCAACATGTAAATTATAAGTCTTGGGGTGTATCATGAGCACCTAAATGAAGACCTTATGTAATGGAGCAGTCGAGGAAGGCCAGACCTATGAATGGTCGGAGCAGTTATGACCTTAGGAAGCAGTTTGCGCGACTGCATGGCATGGACTCGCCGAGTCAGATGAGCAGACTCGGCGAGTAACTTGAAGAATAACTGGGACTCGTCGAGTTGTTCATCAGACTCGGCGAGTGGAGTCGGGGTGGCCCCGCGATTCTTCCAGGAGTAACTCATCGGGTCAAGGAGGATACTCGACGAGTAGAAGGGAAAACTTAAAGGATTGGAGGACGACTAGACTCGCCGAGTCGCCAGAGTACTCGCCGAGTCCGGTCGAGTTGACCGTGGACTGTTGACCAGAGTTGACCTATGTGTGATTTCTTAGGGTCAGTTGTCTTGAAAGATAAAAGTATCAATAAGAGAATACATTATCCAGGGAGTTTGAAGCTCGGCGGATCAAGTGCAAGTGATTTCAGGAGTTGCTAATTTCCAGTATCCACGAGGTGAGTCTTCTCACTATACTGTACCCGGAAGGGTTTGACTGTGTGACCGGAAGGTCGGACATGATATGTGTTATACATGCTATAAATGGTAAGATAATTGCTATGCGTGCTATGTATGTTTATATGGGCCGGAAGGCAATATGTTATGTGATCGGAAGTCGAATATGATATATGATATATGTGCTATATGTGATAAGTTAAATGTATTATGTGCTGTGTATGTGTATGGGCCGGAAGGCAATATGTTATGGGCCGGAAGGCAATATGTTACGGGCCAGAAGGCAATATGTTACGGGCCGGAAGGCAAATATGTTACGGGCCGGAAGGCAAATATGTTATGGGCCGGAAGGCGATTATGTTATGGGCCGGAAGGCGTTGTGCTGTGGACCGGAAGGTCAGGGCCTGGAAAGGCGTATATGTGTAAGTGGTATACTGGGGAACTCACTAAGCTTCGTGCTTACAGTGTTTTGTGTTATGTTGTTTTCAGGTTCTTTCAGTAACACGGGACGACACCGGCTCGATTGTACACACCAGAGAAAGAGTTATATGTTGGGGGATCCTGGTTTTCTATTTAAGTGAAAATGAAACTATGTCTTGTAATTCAATTATGTATGAGATTTTAAACAAGTGTTTTAATATTAAAATGATTATTTTAAACGAAAATTTTGCCTTGAAATTTACGGTGTTACAAATTGGTATCAGAGCCTTGGTTTGAGGGATTCGGATGCGCCTTCGGGTAAATCTGGACTCAAACTGAGGAAGTAAGAAAAAGTTTTCAAAATTAACAGTTTTCTAAAAGTGAATAAGAGTTCAAAGAGAAAGAAAGAAAGAGCAGTGTGTACAATCAGCCAGAGCCAAACGATGATTTCCCAAAATACGCTTACTTTTGTGTTATGAAATATCTATGATGCACTTTATGAGATATTATTGCATGCTAGAGACAGGCTAGGTATTTCATATCTTAGGACTAGAGTGGCCTGATTTGTGATGCCTTAGCCTAGGGTTTGTTGTTATATGTGCGTTATGCTTTTGAGTATGTGATGAGTGAGAGTATCTAGTTAGAACGCACGAGGGGTAGAGTTACAGAGTTCAGGGGTACTTCCGAGGATGAGCCGAGAAGGTGGAGTTATCACAGATAAGGAGTCCTATGTATTCTTCGATGCTCGAATGCTGCTTGCTTTGTGCTTTGTGGAACTCTCGATGATGGGAGTCAGCTACTAAGTGAGTATGACGATATTCAGGAGGTAGATGGCTGACATCATTAGGAGCTCTTCAGCAACTGATAGCAAAGAAGTGGGAGGACGACGGAAGAGACTAGGGAGTAAACCTAGCCAGATGAGTGCGCTGGTAAAGTAGAGGATTTCGCTGGAGAGCGGGCACGTGCGATGGGATTGGTGAAAGAGCAGGTCGAGCAGCTACTTAGGAGCTCTGGGATGGTCCGTGTGGAAAGTATGGGTAGATGTGGCAGGTAGTATGGGCCCGTACTACTGAAAGCAGAGGACCCATACTTGTTACAGGGAGCATTCCGAAGGTTCTAAGGAACGGATTGAGGAGTGATGTTATGGTTCGAGTACCATATATCGGAGCAGATTGAGAAGTGATGCTATGGTTCGAGTACCATACATCGGAGCAGATTGAGGAGTGATACTATGGTTCGAGTACCATACATCGGAGCAGATTGAGGAGTGATACTATGGTTCGAGTACCATACATCGGAGCAGATTGAGGAGTGATACTATGGTTCGAGTACCATACACCGGAGCAGATTGAGAAGGGATGTCATGGGATGAGTACCATGGTTCGTAGTGAATGATGCTGGTGATTATCTTGTTATCCGGTCATGATCGATGAGGTAGAGATCGGACGCTATAGGTTTTAGGCCTGCAGACCATGATTGAGTATGAAGAGGCGTCCCTCGAGAGGAAAGGCGAGAGCCTATCAGAGAATGTTGGTAAGGAGTTAAAGGAAGGAGAAAATTTCGGTCTGAGTTGAGCAATCAGTCGATAGAGGAGAGGTCATCTCCTAGGTGAGTGGTGCTATTTGTTCGTGTGCAAGACACGGGAGGCCTGATGTTTCAGTTTTGGGTTTGGGGGTACACCCTACAGGTCGTATCGGTGATGATTTTCACCAGAGTAGCAGGTGGCAGGTGTGCCGCGAGGCAGTGACTTATCGGGAGCAGACAGTCAGTTGGGACTGAGGTAGTCGAGGACCACACCACACCTAATTGAGAATAGTAGGTTGTGTTATAGTGGTAGTAGTGGGGAGTTCAGTTGAGTTTTCATCTATGTTGGGAGTGGGTCCCTGTCCTTGGGAAAATTCCGGTGTTAGAGCATTGGTTGATGAGTTGAGGTGAGAGGAATGATGATTTTGCGGTGCAGTCTATGAGACCGGGATGATATTGAGCAGTTGAGATGCTTAGTGTTGGATTGGTATGAGATTTGGAACGATTAGAGGCAGTCGTGATGAGAGGTTCTTGAGGAGTTCATCAGAGGTTCAGAGTATAGGGGGTTGATTGAGTTCATTAAAGGGAATCATCGGGCGTAGTGTAGCATTTTCCGGGGGCAGGTGCGATTTCGCTGGTGGAAAAATAGTCGTCGGTTGGTTGTGTGCTAACTGGTAATGGTTCGAACCCTAAGTGGGGGAGAACCGGGTGCAATATGTAAGGAAGCAAAGATTTGTCAGGAGTGGTTATAAGTGAAGTATAGAGACATGATGTAAGAAATCATGAGACCAGAGGTGTCGGTGATCGAGGAAAAGGGTCAAAGGGAGTTAATGCGGGAAGTACTTGAGGAGGAGAACGAATGTATCCATGGCAGATGTTTGGTGTTGTTGCAAGTAGATAGAGAAGGATGGGGTCGGTATGCGTATCCTTGTTTGGATTTTGAGTGTCGGGAAAAAGGGTTTCGGAGAATTATCAGCATATCTCGTAACGTCAGCATTTTCTCGTATTCCAATCGAGAAATTAGATGCACCGAAGTTGTAAGGTGGAAAAAAATGTGTAGATCTCATTATGGGGTTCAGAGGAAACGTATTATTGTGTTGATATGGTGCTTGGGGCAGGAGATCAGTGGTTGTGGCAGGATCTTGTGGTGTTATGTTGGGGTACTCTGTGATATCCGGATATGATATCCTTATTTCGGAGTTACTAGTGAATCCTGAATTGAATCGATGTGTGGCATATCAAGTATCTGTGGATCTAGTGGGATCCCTTCGAGTATGGGCATCCAGGGAGATTATTTGAGAGAGTGGATTTTCGCAAAGATGGGCATTTGTTATGTTGATTTCCTCCAGAGTCTGTGGTGGATATTCGAGCCGTAGTACTCCCTACTCAGAGGGTGTTGTGATACTATGTGGAGTTGCAGTACTCACTAGATGGCAAGAGAATTTCGATGTTGGAATGTGTTTCGAGCAGTGTATGATGTGGAAGAGTTGGGTTTGAGTAGCCCTGGTATTGAGTCTTTGGAGCTTGGATGTTGAGTCGGGGGCGAGACGGGGGTCTCCGTATCTGTCAGGAGATGCGGGAAGATACGCAAGGAATATGCGCAGCAGAAACCAGAGATTAGAGTGAGACGATCCTCGGTGGGATTGTATTTTTCTCGCATGAAGAAAAGGGGATTTCGTGACTTGCGTGTCACTGGGTCGGGATAGTGGTCACGGGGAGGAAGTTAGTGGGGTATTTGGATCATGTTATGGGTGACCCTTGGGGGCTCAGCTGTGGAGCCAGAAGCTGACCTGGTGCTCAGTCTCGAAGAGGGATATGAGAAACGAACTAGAGTTTATCATGATGATGCCTGAGGACACTTTAGAGGGAGGGAGCGATCCAGACGCTCGAAGACATGCTTCGGGCATATGTATTAGATTTCGGAGGAAGCTGTGGCACGTATTTATCCTTGGTTGAGTTGTTCCATAGCAACAGCCATCATTAGTGCATTGGTATGCCGCCCTTTGAGCTGTTGCATAGGAGGTGATGTCGAACCCTCATTGCTAAGGAGAGGTAACGCATGGGCCTGAGAGTCCTTGCGAGCAGATCCAGAGCATGTGCGATACATGGAGTAGTGGCAAGGTCGTCAAGCGGATTTCCCTAGGTAAGGGAGAGGAAGGTATGTTGGGACTAGTGCAGCATGTGTATGCGAATACAAGAAGGGAACTCGTGAGAGTTGCTCTGAGAGTGCGAATGGGTCTCTCAGTCGTTCCGAAATGGATAAAGTGGGTTTTGGATCGGGGATCCGGTGATTCATGGTTCCTAACCCTTATGGGTCAAGTGATCGTTGAGATTTGGAGCAGAATTGCATCGTGGGTGATTCTCGGTTATAGAGAGTAGTGGGCAGTACAGAGATCTGTTGGATAAGGTGTCTAAGTCCATAACTATTTCTGGTATGTACTTGACCCGACCCGGCATGGTCCATTTGGGTTGCATGGCACCATGCAATTGGATAGACTAAATGAGAGAAATAACGCTTGGAGATTATTAATATATTATAAGTTCTAATATATTAATAATATTATTTGATTAGTTTGATCAAGAATTAATTTAGAATTAATTAAGTGATCAAAAGATAACTAATTAAATATATGGGTTGATTAAGTAAATCATCCATATCTTGTATAGTGGGCTAAAAGGCTCCATGGATCATCAAGTTGGGTTCCACCCATAGGATGCTCCATGGATGCTCCATGGGAGTTACAAACCCGTGGGTCATGGAAATGAAGAGTCATGACACATTAGGGTTTAACCCTAGATGTGTCAACACTATATAAGTAATATGATCTCCTCCCAAATCGGTTACACACACTAAGAAAGAAGAGGGCTTGGCCGATTTTGAAGAGTGTGTATTCTCTCATAAGTTCTTCCAAGAGCATTTGGTGTTGTGTGAAGCATTTGAGGCATCACACTTGGGGTGCTAGGCTCACAAGGTTTCAAGGAACACAAACAACAACAAGGTAAGTTATTCTATCTATACTTCATGTTAAAATTGTTCCCCATGTATGCTAGATAGGAATATAACCTTGGAATTCAACTTTGCATGACAATTAGACAAACATAGATCCAAGGTTATTAGGGTTGCATGTACACTTAGGAAGTGTTAGAATGCTCAAAACCCATCAGTGGTATCAGAGCCTAGGCTTGTTTGTTCTTATTTGTGCTTAAAAGTTGAAAACAGAATCGAAAAATTTGCTGTCTGCGAATGGACTCGTCGAGTCTATTGGGGGGGACTCGTCGAGTCCATGTGTATCTTCAACCAACTCGGCGAGTCATGTTCATGCACTCGGCGAGTAGGGTCGAATGAGTGCAGAATTTCGATTCAGTTGCTGGAAAATGAATTAGAAACATTACCCTAAACTGTTTTAGTAAATGTAAACTTGTTTTTGGTGGTGTAATGTCTTGCTAATTCATTTACAACAACTAGTTATCAAAAATTACAAAGTTTTATGTAATTTTTGATTGTGTTCATATTCATGTTCTTGTTCTTATGATGTTTTAGATGATCATAGGAATTATTTGTAACCTATTTGGTAGTTTAATTCTTGATCATAATGTGTTTTAATGGAGTTCATAACTTATCCTTAAGTTATGGAAAACCAAGAGTCACACTTGAGTTAAAACCATTAAGAAAAACACAAGAGTTATAAAAAATGAAGAGTCTTCATTTTATGACTCTATTAAACTCATAAGTTACAAGAAATGAAAAAGTTTTGAAAGTTACAAAACTTGCCCTCAAGTTTTGGAACAAGTAAAGTTAAGTTAAAACTTTAGTTCCAACCCCTAGAATTTTAAAAGTTAAAATTCAACCCTTATACTTATATTATGATGATTTAATAATTATATATATGTATAAGAACAAGTCGTCTTACCGCTAGTACGCCTCATTCACGAAGCCGGTCTATAAGGTGGGTATAAGGTTGTTGCCTATAAAATGGTGACTTAATGGTTGTATATTCTCACCCACCGCTTGCTTGACTGGTGGAGGGTCGTTAGCCGAACGGGTAAGACAAGGACTTATAAATTCTCATTCAAAGTATGATGAATAAATAAAGTAACTAAATGTTTATTAAATTCCCAATCTTAGTTACTTTAGGAAAAAATGTGAATAAGGTGCTAATCCATGAAATTACACTTTACACTTTGTCTGAGTCGTTGGTGGAGCGTGTGTGGTTAACCGGCACACTAACTTGGACTTAACAAGGTAGGTAAAGGGTGACTTAAGGTTTATTATAGTATCGGTGGAGCGTGTGTGGTTTACCGGCACATCGATTGAGTGATAAACTTTAAGAGTACCAAGTGATTTGCATGGTTACTTCACACCTCGTTTTGTGATCCTCGGCATCCCAGTCACAAAACCTGGAGGGCACTCCCGAGATTGAAACATGCCTTTGAAAAGTTCATTGGATCTCAAAGAATCTAGGAGTTTCTAAAAACCAATAAAAACTAAATATTTATTATTTCGGTTTTCGTGGTGGAAATTGGTGAATCGTCATTCACCTACCTTTCAAATATGGTATAGCTTAGATTACGGCATACCTCTTCTAAGTTATATTATATTGTGATTGGATCCTAGCCTTAATATTACATTTGGGTGTTTTATTAAGGACTCTCTTAAATCTAAACTAAACTTGTTCTTCTTTTTCAGATGTCTTCAACTAATGCTTCTGGCTCGAATCCTAATGGCTCCTTTACTCTTATGAGTCTATGTGGGAAAGTCACCTTTGATGGATCCAACTTCAACAAATGGATCAGAAACATCAGGATGATTACCCGCTACGAGGACAAAGAATATGTCCTTGACAAGGAGCTTAAGGAAATTGACGAGTCCACTGCAACTCCCCAGGAGATCGCTGACTTTCATACTCATGAAAGAGATGCAACCAAGGTGGCTTGCATCATGTTAGCCACCATGACAGCTGAACTCCAAAAGTCTTATGAAGACTTCTACCCTTATGAAATGCACCAAGATTTGATGGAAAGATACCATCAAAGTGCACGACAAGAGAGGTACGAAGTCATCTGCTCCATGATAACGACCATGATGAAGGACGGAGAGTCCGTCACGAGCCACATGCAGAAAATGCAAAGGTATGTGGATCGGTTGCTGAAGCTCAATGTGAACTTCCCTGAGGAGCTTGCAATAGATATCATTTTGCACTCCTTACCATCGTGCTATGATCAATTCCGCATGACATATCACATGAACAAGGAAGAGGTCACCCTCAGCAAACTTCAGGGACTTCTCAAGACCGCAGAAACAGGTCTTAAGGGGAAGTCGGTTGCTATCACTCCTACTCCAGACTCAACTCCGGTCTTGGCAATCGGGCAAAGTCGAGGGAGGAAGAGAAAGAGATCTTCAAAGGGTACCAAGGCTCGGACCCTTGATGGCTCTTCTTCAAGTGGAACCAAGAAAGGTTTCATTACTCCTTCTTCTGACCCAAAAGAGGCTGAATGCTTCTATTGCCACGAAAAAGCTCATTGGAAGCGGAACTGCCCAAAGTACCAGCAAGATGTGAAGGATGGGAAAGTCAAACCCAACCATGCATGTATTTACACTATCATTTCTAATAATTCACCCCATTCGAAATCTTGGGTCCTTGATACAGGTTGCGGTATTCATATTTGTTGTGACTTGCAGGGAATAGGAAGAAGTGAGAATGTGGAGCAAGGAAGAATAAACTTAATCATGGGGAATAGGAAAGTTACACCTGTCACCAAGATTGGAGTTTATACTTTATCGCTAAGTAGTGGGTTAAATTTAGATTTGAATAAATGTTGTTATTCGCCAGAAATGGCAAGAAATATTATTTCCTTTCATGCATTGTACAAACAAGGTTTCACCTTTTCGTTTGATAATGAAGTTGGTTCGATTAATGCTTTCTTTAATAATGTACTTTATTTTAAAGCATTACCTTGTGATGGTGTGTATGAAGCTGTATCTATTGTAGATAACTTAGGAAATAATGTTTTGTGTATTGATTCTAATAATAATAACTTGGATAAAGCATCATTATGGCATTGTCGTCTTGGACATATAAGCAAGAAACGCATAGGCCAACTCCAAAAGGATGGAGTCTTGGAGTCGTTTGACCTAAAGTCAAATGATAGTTGCGAATCATGCTTACTTGGAAAAATGACAAAGTCACCCTTCACAGGCTCATGTGAAAGGGGTGAAGGTTTGTTGGACCTTATACACACGGATGTGTGTGGACCATTCAAACATGCCACAAGAGATGCTAATCGTTATTATTTGACTTTTACCGATGATTACAGTAGATATGGATATGTCTACTTAATCAAGCATAAGTCAGAGACTTTCGAGAAGTTTAAGGAATTTAAACAGGAAGTCGAGAATCAATTGGGCAGGAACATTAAGATGCTTCGATCCGATCGAGGTGGTGAGTATCTTAGTTCAGAGTTCCTAGACTATCTAAAGGAATGTGGGATTGTCTCACAATTGACACCTCCCAGGACACCGCAGTTGAATGGTGTGGCTGAGAGGCGTAATCGAACCTTGTTGGACATGGTTCGTTCCATGATGAGTCGAGCTTCGCTACCAATCTCATTCTGGGGGTATGCCTTAGAGACTGCCGCCCATATCCTTAATCTAGTCCCTACAAAGAAAGTTGCCAAAACTCCTCACGAGATGTGGACTGGTAAAGTACCTAAACTAGACCACATCAAGATTTGGGGATGCGAGGCTTTCGTGAGACGCGAGACTCATGATAAGCTCGAACCCCGAAGCGAGAGGTGTATTTTCATCGGCTACCCACAGCAATCCTTTGGTTACCTCTTCTACAGACCTAGTGACAATGTGGTCTTTGTAGCAAGAAGAGGAGTCTTTCAAGAAAGAGAGTTTATAAGCCAAGGAGACAGTGGGAGGCAAGTTGATCTTGAAGAAATTCAAGAATCAAGTGGTGAAGGAACTTCAAACTCTAGCCCTCAACTTGAGGAGGAAACTCCTGTTGAGCCAATTGACGAATCTGTACCTCTGAGGTGTTCCACGAGAGTTAGGAGTGCACCTGAGCATTACTATGGATTCCATATTACTGCAGAAGGTGAGACACTTATTAGTGATGAGACACTTAAGTCTATTCGGGTTCTGTTAGCCATAGCCGCATTTCATGACTATGAAATTTGGCAAATGGATGTCAAAACCGCTTTCCTTAATGGAAAGTTGACTGAAGATGTTTACATGAGTCAGCCAGAGGGTTTTGTCAGTAACGAGTACCCTAATAGAGTGTGTAAGCTTGAGAAATCCATTTATGGATTAAAGCAAGCACCTCGCAGATGGAATCTTTGCTTTGATGAAAAGGTCAAGGAATTTGGCTTTTCTAGGAGTGAAGATGAATCTTGTGTATATATCAAGGCTAGTGGGAGTATAGTTAGCTTTTTGGTATTGTATGTGGATGACATACTACTCATAGGAAACGACATTCCAACCTTGCAGGAAGTAAAGTCCTGGCTTGGAAAGTGTTTCGCTATGAAGGACCTTGGTGAAGCTGCCTATATTTTGGGGATAAGGATTTTGAGAGATCGGAGTAAAAGACTAATTGGACTTAGTCAAAGTACCTACTTGGAGAAGATTCTGAAGAGATTCAAAATGCAAGACTCCAAGAAAGGAGAGTTGCCCATCCAGAGTAGCGCCAAGCTGAGTAAGACACAAAGCCCTAGCACTGAGGCTGAGATAGCAGAAATGAGTCGAATACCTTATGCTTCGGCTGTAGGTTCGATCATGTATGCTATGACGTGTACTCGACCTAATGTAGCCTTTGCCTTGAGCATGGTTAGCAGGTTTCAAGGGAACCCTGGCAAGGCACACTGGATTGCGGTAAAGAATATTCTCAAGTACCTACGAAGGACTAAGGACTGGGTCCTTACCCTCGGTGGGAGTGATGACTTGAGAGTTGTAGGGTATAGTGATGCTAGCTTCCAGACTGATAGGGATAACTTCCGCTCTCAGTCAGGCTGGGTCTTTACCCTAAATGGAGGCCCAATATCTTGGAAGAGTTCCAAGCAAGAGACAGTGGCAGATTCTACTTGTGAATCAGAGTATATTGCAGCTAGCGAAGCGGCAAAGGAGGCGTTATGGCTGAGGAACTTCATTGGAGACCTTGGAGTTGTACCAGCTATTAAAGAGCCGATGGAAATTTTCTGTGATAGTGAAAGTGCTGTTGCCTTAGCCAAGGAACCAAGGGATCACGGGAGATCCAGACACATCGATAGAAAATACCATTTCATCAGACATCGGATCGAAGAAGGAATCCTCGTGGCAAAGAGGGTATCATCGGATGAGAACCCAGCAGATCCCCTCACGAAGGGACTGACTCGGGTTAAGCATCTCCAGCATGCTCGGAGCATAGGGCTGAAGGATGATATTAGATTTAGTAGTTAGATAATCTCGAAATTTGTAAAGTGTAATTGACATTTGATGATGAATAAAAGTGTTTTATTTATGAGTAAAGTGTTGCTATCTCTTGTCGATCGTTTACTATATTTCTTTTGCATGTTTTGACTTCCAGAATAATTTTGTTTGGTATAACATATTATTCAAACCTCCACAGTCGGTCATATGTCGGAAGTAGGTATGAATCAAGACTGTCATGATTGGTTGTAGAGGTCTGGGACAAGGCTACAACAATCATGAGTGCTCATAAGTTCTGAGCATTGGACTCAACCCACGCTCACTGGAATCACTTCATGGAATTCTATCTCGAGTGATCGTGAGACGGTAATATCATATAAGTCTTTAAACCTAGAGATATGATTTGTTACTTACGAGTTGGTTATGCATTGATTGTACGAAAAACGCATTGGTAACTCGATGTTATAAAATTGTGCTCTTATGTGTAATTCAATGAGTAGTAGAACAAACATATGAGTCGAAGTTTATCTGTTCCTTCTTGGATTAGAAGTTGATATCTGGGCCCCTCGATGATTTTGTTTTGACCTATGTATCGGGCCCGGTCAGAACTAAATTGATGTGTTCAATAAAGTTCTTTGTCAAACAAATCGGAAATCGGGAAACAAATGTTGGACAATAAGTAAGACATTGTTCCATGTATTTGTCCGACTGATATCTAGAACAGAGGATTATATGATCACTTATCTTAAATGGCGTACCATCGTTTTCTTAAGTTTCGAGAAACCTTGTAAAGAGCTACGATTGCCGATCGGTTCCTGAAGTCATACTTGCAGTAATAGTTACTAGACTTATCCAAGTGGGAGACTGTTGGATAAGGTGTCTAAGTCCATAACTATTTCTGGTATGTACTTGACCCGACCCGGCATGGTCCATTTGGGTTGCATGGCACCATGCAATTGGATAGACTAAATGAGAGAAATAACGCTTGTAGATTATTAATATATTATAAGTTCTAATATATTAATAATATTATTTGATTAGTTTGATCAAGAATTAATTTAGAATTAATTAAGTGATCAAAAGATAACTAATTAAATATATGGGTTAATTAAGTAAATCATCCATATCTTGTATAGTGGGCTAAAAGGCTCCATGGATCATCAAGTTGGGTTCCACCCATAGGATGCTCCATGGATGCTCCATGGGAGTTACAAACCCATGGGTCATGGAAATGAAGAGTCATGACACATTAGGGTTTAACCCTAGATGTGTCAACACTATATAAGTAATATGATCTCCTCCCAAATCGGTTACACACACTAAGAAAGAAGAGGGCTTGGCCGATTTTGAAGAGTGTGTATTCTCTCATAAGTTCTTCCAAGAGCATTTGGTGTTGTGTGAAGCATTTGAGGCATCACACTTGGGGTGCTAGGCTCACAAGGTTTCAAGGAACACAAACAACAACAAGGTAAGTTATTTTATCTATACTTCATGTTAAAATTGTTCCCCATGTATGCTAGATAGGAATATAACCTTGGAATTCAACTTTGCATGACAATTAGACAAACATAGATCCAAGGTTATTAGGGTTGCATGTACACTTAGGAAGTGTTAGAATGCTCAAAACCCATCAAGATCGTGCTTCAGTCGACAGAGCAGATTCAGCAGGTTAAACAGAGGTTATTGATCGCCTAGAGCTGACAGAAAGTTATGCAGACAGACGCCTGTACGAGCTTGGGTTTCAGGTCGGCGACTTAGTATTCCTGAAGGTCTCTCCTTGGAAAGGAGTGATTCGATTCAAGAAGAGGGACAAGTTGGGGCCCCGGTATATTGGACCTTTTCGTGAGATTGTGAGGGGAGGACGGGTGGTCTACCGTTTGGAGTTGCCAGCGGAATTGAGATAGATCCATGACACTTTTCATGTGTCGCAGTTGAAGAAGTGTATAGTCGATGAGTCAGCAGTGGTTCCACTAGAGAACATTTAGGTGGATGCGAGCTTGAGTTAGGCTGAGAGACCAGTGGCCATCAGGGATCAGAAGATCAAGTTTCTGAGGAACAGGGAGGTACCTCTGGTGTTGGTTCAGTGGCAACCCCAGAAAGGATCGGAAATGACTTGGGAGTCGGAACGTGAGATGCGGGAGCAACATCCGGAACTATTTTCAGAGTAAGACTTCGAGGGCGAAGTCTGATTCTAGTGGGGGAGAATTGTAACAGCCCGGAATCTCAAGTATTGTTGAAATTATATTTATGGGGTGTTTTAAGGGGGGACTCGGCGAGTTGGAGCCAGACTCGCCGAGTAGGATCGCAGACCTGGTCGCGGGTTCGCGACTGGACTCGACGAGTCAGATAGGGACTCGGCGAGTCTGCGCTGTTTAGCGAAAACCCTAGCCGTTTAGGTTTGGGACGTATATAATGAACTTATAGGCCGTCATTGTCCGTCTTTAGCCTTCTGAGAAGAACCCTAATCGGTTGTGTGCATCTGGAGCAAGGATTGAAGGCCATTGGTGATCTTGAAGAAGTTATTGTGCAAGGAAGAGAAGGGTTTGGCTAAAGGAACAGCAAGGGAATCACATTCTGAGGATTGGAGACACAGAGAGCACATTATCCAGGTAAGGATTCGTGTATACTCTGCTATGGTGATGTATTTAGAGAATTAGGGTTTATGGAACCCTTTTATGGATAGATTGAATGTTACCCTTGTTCCCCAAACAATTGTAACCCTGTATTAGGACCCTTGGAGGTCCAGAATATCCCATGTCTCTGCATTTCGGGAATTGGTGAAGGTTTTGGATTGAAATCCTTATGCCTTAGGTCAACATGTAAATTATAAGTCTTGGGGTGTATCATGAGCACCTAAATGAAGACCTTATGTAATGGAGCAGTCGAGGAAGGCCAGACCTATGAATGGTCGGAGCAGTTATGACCTTAGGAAGCAGTTTGCGCGACTGCATGGCATGGACTCGCCGAGTCAGATGAGCAGACTCGGCGAGTAACTTGAAGAATAACTGGGACTCGTCGAGTTGTTCATCAGACTCGGCGAGTGGAGTCGGGGTGGCCCCGCGATTCTTCCAGGATTAAATCATCGGGTCAAGGAGGATACTCGACGAGTAGAAGGGAAAACTTAAAGGATTGGAGGACGACTAGACTCGCCGAGTCGCCAGAGTACTCGCCGAGTCCGGTCGAGTTGACCGTGGACTGTTGACCAGAGTTGACCTATGTGTGATTTCTTAGGGTCAGTTGTCTTGAAAGATAAAAGTATCAATAAGAGAATACATTATCCAGGGAGTTTGAAGCTCGGCGGATCAAGTGCAAGTGATTTCAGGAGTTGCTAATTTCCAGTATCCACGAGGTGAGTCTTCTCACTATACTGTACCCGGAAGGGTTTGACTGTGTGACCGGAAGGTCGGACATGATATGTGTTATACGTGCTATAAATGGTAAGATAATTGCTATGCGTGCTATGTATGTTTATATGGGCCGGAAGGCAATATGTTATGTGATCGGAAGTCGAATATGATATATGATATATGTGCTATATGTGATAAGTTAAATGTATTATGTGCTGTGTATGTGTATGGGCCGGAAGGCAATATGTTATGGGCCGGAAGGCAATATGTTATGGGCCGGAAGGCAATATGTTATGGGCCGGAAGGCAATATGTTACGGGCCAGAAGGCAATATGTTACGGGCCGGAAGGAAAATATGTTACGGGCCGGAAGGCAAATATGTTATGGGCCGGAAGGCGATTATGTTATGGGCCGGAAGGCGTTGTGCTGTGGACCGGAAGGTCAGGGCCTGGAAATGCGTATATGTGTAAGTGGTATACTGGGGAACTCACTAAGCTTCGTGCTTACAGTGTTTTGTGTTATGTTGTTTTCAGGTTCTTTCACGGGACGGCACCGGCTCGATTGTACACACCAGAGAAAGAGTTATATGTTGGGGGATCCTGGTTTTCTATTCAAGTGAAAATGAAACTATGTCTTGTAATTCAATTATGTATGAGATTTTAAACAAGTGTTTTAATATTAAAATGATTATTTTAAACGAAAATTTTGCCTTGAAATTTACGGTGTTACAGAGAGAGAGAGAGAGAGAGAGAGAGAGAGAGAGAGAGAAAGAAAGAAAGAGGGAGAGGGGAGGAGGAAGAGGAAGAGAATTTTGAAATTCACTTATAAGTTGTCTAGGGTTTTTAGAGACTTATATAGGCCCCTTTATAGTTGTAGAAAACGCTAATTTGAATATTAAAATAATAATAATTTACTCTTATTCAAATCACAAACACCACTAAGCAACTTGGATGAAGAGGGAAGAGAGAGGAGGCACAAAAAACAGCTGGAAACCCTAAAGGAAGTGTTAGCCACGTTTTTGGTGCCCAAGGTTCCTTATATACTTAGGCAATTAGGGTTATTAAACAAGGAAACCCTAATTTGACTGCTTAAGCCCTAAGCAGCCTATGGACCCCTTCTGGAACATGCCTTGGACGATTTCTAATGGGCTTCCCCATGGAATTCGTCCAACCTATTATTCCAAGGTGATCCATAGCCCAATTGCAATTATCTTATAATTACAAATCCAGTCCCCTAAGTTTAATTAATCTCTTTTAGCCACAAAATTAATTATTAATTAATTCTTGACTAATATTAATTAAACATTATGATTTCTCCTTTAATATATTATTCTTATAATATATTAATAAATCATAATTAATCCTTTCTCTCCTTAATTCATCCTACATATTGCTATGGTGAAGGCAACCCAAAAGGATCATGCTCATAGTCGGGTCAAGTACATACCAAAATAGTTATGGACTTAGACACTAATCCAGCAGCAACACCCTAAAATTTAGGGTTTCTCAAGCAACGTCCAACTCGTCGAGTTCCCTTCAGCTAATTTGGTCCATAAAAACACGCGAACCAAAAGCCTCCAATACGTCGAGTTCCCACCATAAACTTGCCGAGTTGGTCCCTAGGAAAGGAATTTATTTCCACAATTAACTTTCCAGATTCTAGGTGTCACACCATGAATACGCAGGGCGTACTCATTGAGAACATGGTGCGTATGAGGTTAAATGGTCACTGGTGGTTTGTGAGTAGGCCGTGCGTACTTCCTTCAGAGAAAAACCCTAATTTCGGGGCTCCTACCCTATATAAATGACATTATACCACCGTTTTGGTCATTTTAAGTCAGCCACTACCTCTTTTGATATGCATAAAACCCTACAGTGCCTTGGGTGAAGCTTGGAGCTTGAAAGAAGATTCTTGGTGGTATGTGCAAGAGAAAAAGAAGGTGGAAGACTCAAACTCTGGAGAAGAGCCTAGAGATCTAATGTTAACATCTCCATTTCGAGACTTTAGAGGTATAAAGTCTCTATCTTGGCTACTTATTGAATAGATCTACTTTTGGGTTAGTTTATGGCCATTTTAGTCCCTTTTCCTTGGTCTTTGTGGGATAGGGTTGTTTTAGGAGCTCAATCTAGTAGATCTGGACATTTTAAGGTCCCCCCATTCATAAAGGTGCAAGCTCTGTGGAGGTTTTCAGTTCATGCATGTGTTAAGACCATCCGTTTAGCTCTTTTGAGCTATAAAACCCCATTAATCCATGCATGCTAGTAAACTTGCCAACTTTACTTGAAAAGTCGTCCATAGGAATATGACTGGAGAGTTTGGAGCAAGGGCTGAGGTGATTAAGTGCTTAACAGAGGAGATTGGGGACCAGGGGAGTACAAGTTCTGGCCCCAAGGGTTGTACGTTGGGTGTAACAGCGGAGTACGCATGGCGTGCTCGACCTGGTTGATGCTTTTTGTTTTGTTGAGTTTTTGAGCTTTGGACCTTAGACCAGGAGTTGGCTACGGTTGACCATTCAATATTTCAGGCCTTTTGGATATTGGGCCTTCTTGGGATAGGTCCATAATAGATTTGGGCCTAATTGGGGTTATTGGACCTTATTGGGCCTTGTGGTGTTATTTCGAGTTTGGGCTATCATGGGGCTTGTATTGTTTAAAGGTTTTGTTCGGCTAGCTATGAATGTGATTTTTGGTTTAGGAAATGTTAATGGGCTTCAAGGAAAGGTCCATGTAAGGGTTTGGGCCCAATTTGGAAAATTGGGCCATTAGTGGGCTTTATGGATCATGTAGTTGGACCTTCCTGGTTTTGGGCTTGGGCCTCAATTTTGGTTCATGTTGGGTTAGGGGTAAAATGGTCGTTTTATCCCAAGTATAGATTATGGATCATAGTTTGGAACCCAGTTTCTAATTGGATGATATTTTGGTATTGATATGTTGGGAAGTCATCAGGGCAAGAACCAATGATTTCTTTCAGTGAGCTTCTGCATTCGAGATGAGTCTCCTTACTGTTCTATGGGTCGAAGGCACCAATACCGGCCCATTTGGTTTATGTATGGTAGGAAGACTTGGCCGTGACACTTGACATTTTGTATGAAAGGCCAGAAGACGGCTCCTGGAAAATTGTATGAAAGACCAGAGTCTAAACTCTGGCAAATGTTAGTTAAGTAGTTGCAGATTGTATGTTGGTTGCCTTTGTGATACTGGCATAGAAGACCATGAAGTGGCTCCTGGCACTTGTCTGTAATACCCAGGGTTGTGGCCCCCAGCCTGACATGGAAGACCACAAGGCGACTCGTGGTATAATGGCAAGATTATGGTTGGCACATAGTACTCCTATAGATTATGTTTATGTGTGATATATATGGCTAATAATTGTGTATGTTATGTAAGGCTTGTTTGATATGTATGGTATGTGGTATTTGGGGGAACTCACTAAGCTTTGTGCTTACAGTTTGTGATTTTCGGGTTTAGGTATTTCCGGTTCGAAGGGGAAGGGTCCGGCTTGATCACAGCGCATACACTCGTGTTTTCCGCAATATGTGATCTTTGGGAATGAACTATGATAACTATTTTACTTTGAAATGCTTTTAAATGTTTGAATAAAGTTACAATAGTGTTTTAGTTATTATCAAAATGAAATTTTTATCTTTGGTTTTTAGGATATTACAGTATAAATGAAATGGAAATTAAGCTAATTAAAGACATTAGCTTGTGTTGATCAGAAATAACACACAAATCCAAGACTCTTTTTAATTCCAAGTCATCTCGTAATAGTTCCACGAACCACTTCTAGTTAGTCTTGTTCTCATTATTAACTACAACCCAAGCAATGGGATACATATGGTTATTTGTATCCCTCCCTATAACATTTAGCACCTCACCTTTACATTGTCCCTTAAAAAAACTTCCATCAAGACCAATAGTTCTACGGCAACAAACTTTCCATCCTTATTTGATAGCCTTAAATCATGTATACATTCTATGGAAAGTAGTAGTACTTTTACCAGGGTTTACAGTAACATATATTTGAATTGTACTCCTTAGATTGAACCTCATTAACTCATGTCCATAATCCTATACTTTTTCATAGTGATCACTTAAAATTTCCATCTATTAAAGAATTTTCCCTACACTTTGCTCTATAACATTTTAAACATGAAACCTTGCAATGGAATCTGCTTTGAATAGTAGCTTGCATTTCCTTACATTTTAGATTTGGCTTCCTAATCATCTCCTCCAGAAACTGTCTAGCTATCTATGTGAGATCCATAAGATTTGTACTACGGAAATTCCTAACATAAGTATGTTGCTCCACTATTTTTTTTTGCTTTGGAATGATCTTTCAGTGCTCTTCCATGAGGCCCTTACCACATAGAGACATTGAAATTTCTCCGGGTCACTTGCACATACAACCACAAACCTTTCACTATCACATTTCTTGAACATAACTGGATAACCCCTACTTATAGAGTAATTTGTCAAACAAAGCTTTAGTTGGTGTGGTGATTCATACCTCTCCCCAAGAACGAGCTTTATATTGTTCCATTTCACCTTAGAATCATGTGTTGTGTATAGACTGCAATTTGTCTTCATCGTCACCCTCACTTAGCTCCAGTTGTGCTTCATCTTCTAAGATTCTTGTAAAATCATGTAAGTTTATCTTAGGTATGGTGCATTCGCCAAGCTCTTCTTTTGTAAGAGTGTTTAGGAACTCATCTTTGTATCAACTTCTTTGTTTCTCTTTGGAAAACTCATTCAATTCCACGTCAATGGTATCCAATTCATCTACTATCTCCATTATAACTACAAAACAAAACGTTAATCATAATATTTTAAGGGAAAAAACTCAGATTACAAGATAATGGAGTACCACGTGGATTTCTTATGATTTTCTTACTGTTGATTCTTCCAATCTAGGGTTTGGTTTCGATGGAGAGTAAGAAATGGTTTTTACAGATGGAGGGGGTTTTACATAGAAGTGGGTGATAGGGAGGGTCAACAGAGGGTAATAAGGTTGATGCAGCTTAGGTAGCTTACTAATAAAAGGGTTACCAGATTAAAGGGCTAAAATGAATATAATAGTTGATATCCTGTTGTTTTTCATTAACGAAAATTAACTTAGGACTTAATCATAAATTTGGGCAAAATTTGGATTTTTCCATAGATTTTCCTAGTACAATATAATATAATAGATAAAATACTATTTTATTTTGAATTATCTGCATAATATTTTTTCTAATAAAAAGTTTAATTTATATTTTGATAACTCGTTCATAGCAATAACTGCAAGAATATATTGAGGATCTGGTTATTTATGTCATATATATTTTTTCATTAAATCCCTTTCAAATTTTCAAGAAATCCGAAAGAACTCCCTTCGGAAATGGAATCTAAATCTTGACCAAAAGCGCGTCCCATTTTTTGATCACACCTCTCTAGTTGATCAGGAATGCCGGAGGTCGATGAACCCTAGTTCGAACTGAAGAACACGTTGTCGTGGGTTATCGATCGGTTTAGGTTTTTGCACACTCGTGTAGTTCTTAACAATTATACAATGATTTATCTGTTATTCACCGTTTTATTCGCCGAAATGATGATGATTCTGTTACTTCTGTTCAAAACCCCACTCCGAGAGCCCCTAGTTGCCGGTTTAGACGGATTCAAACAAGGAAAAGCTCAATTGGCTGTGACATCTGTCGGTGTCACCGTGTTCGTAGTAATGATGTACAATATCTACACCGTAGTGGAAATCCGTAGCTGCTCCGCCGATACCGTCGATTCCCCCAATCGCGTCATTCTCGCCTTCCGTATCCTTGAAGCTTCTCTCATGGGTAATCTTCTGTCACTTCCCCCTAATTGCTTTGATTTATTGTTCTTGAGAGTGATATCCAATTCGATGCAATTAATTGAAATCATATGCCTAAATTGATCTGTCATGCCTGATGCCACTGGCTTGCTATCATATTTTCCTATGACTATAATCAGCTGACTATTTCTAGTTGACAATTTACTTTAGATTTAGCATTTATCCACCTTACATGAATTGTTGCAAGTAATCTCGAACTGTTAAAACGGAAGGAAATCAGCTTAATATATGTGTTGATTATAATGTTACTGCTTAAATCATTACTTGCAGGCGTTTCACTGTTCCTATTGGTGATGATAGAAACCCTACACGAATTCATTAAACCAGTTGTTATACTTACAGAGATCATAACAGCTTCAAGGAACCAAAACCAGGCCTGTGAAGACACCAACAGAAAGAATGCACATTTGGCAAAATCTATAAAAGAAGACATTTCTAGGTTAAAGACAGGAATCACAAAACTGGAATCGGAATGTGATAAAAGGGAAAAAGACGTGCAGTCCAGAAAAGCCAATTCCAGTACCCTAAAAAATCAATTAGTAGGGCTTCATGTAGAATACGACCACTTGCTAACAGAGAACAAAGATCTTAAAGATCAACTACACGACATGAATGAAAGATTGTCCCATTCCAGTAGTAAAAAGATGTCATTTTTTAGTTGGGATCAATGGGGATTGTGATATATGTTTGTGTAAGAACTCGCCACTTGTATAAAGATTTCCCCAACTTTTTTACAATTGTTGATTATTCATCTAAAAACCATGAAAGCAAGGTTCTTTAATGTAGTTTATGGCAATGAGATCCATATAAATATATGATATTATTATCCGTAATGGGAATGGTGGATACCGATGTTGATGGAATCTGAACACCACATTTTTTTTCCCCACTATGAATGGTCCTAGAATCGGAATGCAAGGACATGACATGTCTAGTTGATGGAAAATGCCAAAAATATTGTGGCTCAAGTTGTATGCCCAAGAAATAGGATTCGATGAAAGAGGTGGTAGCCAACTTATCCACGCAGCAATTGTGATAGGGTACCGTTGTATTAGGTCGAATTTGATGGTGACTAAGTTAACTTTATGTAAAGAAATTGTGTTTTGGGGTCTTTCCAAGTGTTAGGTTTTTGGAAATTTGGAGTATTGATAGTAGCTTTTCAAAACCAGGGTTTTAGTCTCAACAGTTGCAGTATTAAGTTTTGGGTTTCGGTATAATAGATTAGACTTCTTATAGACATTGGGCGTGTTGGATCTTATTTATTTGATTTTCGTTTCACTGTTTGGAAGTTTCGGTTCCAATATGGTTTAGGGTTTTTGATATGTATTAGGGTTATTGTGGGCATTAGGTGTTGTGTATCTGATTTACATATCACAGTTTGAAAATTTTGGTTTCTTTATAATTTAGGGTTGTTTGAAGGAGGATGATGCGAACAAAATTAGGTGTGTGGAAGAATAAATGTAGAGAATAAACCGAAAACCTAACTAGAACTTGAATGTTGGGTCTAAGTAGAAGTAGAAGCACAAATTAATGCAATCCAGCACATCTCAATGTTCACCCAACTACCCACACTAATCTATGTTCCATTCCACTCTACTATCCCCTTCTATTATCTCTCCATAAATATGTGTGTTGAAGACTTTCTCAAACATGTCGCGTTGGTGGAAGAGCAAAGTCGTGTTGTTTGATAAGACTAAATACGAAAATATGGAAATTGTAACAAAAAGAAAAAAAAAAGAAAAAGTAGGAAGTAGGAAGAGGCTCTTGCTCAAACATTGTTTAAGAAGTAACATTGTAGTATTGTTAAGAACTTGAAATGAATGTTAGTTGGATAAAAAATATATATAAAAATGATGTTATGCAATCAGAAATCCTTAATTGGTGGCCAAAGATGAATAAATTGTTTTTCTTTGTCTTGGGGTGACACATCCTGCCAAAAATGGATGCTTGGACAATATATCCCTTCATGTTCATTTCAAATAAAGACTTACGACAAAGTAAAATGACCAAAATGTATATACTTTTCATTCCTTTCACCTTCAAATCTTTTCTCTTGTCTTAAACAACAAAAACAAAAATTCAATAGTAAAAATCCAAGAAAAAACAAATTTCATCCGGTTGATCAAATTCAACCAAATTCTATAGTTGGAGAAGATAATGGGAAGGCAATAAAAACCACAAAGGAAACATCATGACCAAATTCGACTTTTCATTTAAGAAATAAGGTACATCAAGTTGATCAATCATGGAACACATTGAGCAAGTTTCGGGTGGATGCCAACCCTTCATTTTGATATTCTTCTGATTAGTCGAATGACATGACTCTTCACGCTTTGACATTTTTTTCATTAATTCCATTTCCTTTCGTACAATCATTTATCCACTCATAAATCATGGATGTGTTGTATATACTTGAGAAAGAAAACTCATAAATAATAGTCGAGTGATGAATGATTAAGGAAAACTATTCATTAATAGAAAGGTTTCCCGTAAATTCAAATTTGCAGATTTTGTTCCAACAAGAAGTCATTCACCGTTTCACCCTTTCAATGGAAACTACCGACTTTTTCAATCCTCTCAAGTGGTTAATTAGCAACCATTTTGTTATATGAGCTCGATTGTCAAATATTCTCTCTTATTTTTGCTTCAACATATTTAAAAATCCAATGAAATGTTTTAAACCCATATGATCGACATAGATTAAATTTGTTATGGTGATGTAAGAATTCATAAATAAGGTTACGGATTCAAGAATGACTATTAGATTCTTTATTCTAAAGCAATATGATTTAATTTTTTTGATAGTGACACTTGTTGATAGAAGCATTTTTATCATGATGGAGCAATGACTTAATCGTCAACTACATTTTTCAGATATTTGAGTTTCTAATCGACAGGTAGATAGGGGCTCTTTTAGTTAATGATTGGTTAGTCTCTCTTTATTACTAGGATTAGTGGATTACATAGTTATTAAAGCCTTTTTAGACCACTCACATTATTTAATGGAAGTTTTTGACAATTCAGTAAACATCGAAAGTATTTTTTAGTGAGTAAAAATTGGAAAAAAAAAAAAAAACAATAATAACCAAAACGACTACATTCAATATATACATATTAACAGTTGGACAAACTTGTAAATTTCGGAAATAAACACCCCGTTCTACTAAGATTCTCGAACAACTTTGAGTGTTGTAAACTCCTTTTTCAAAAAAAAAAAAAGGTTTTGAAAATTCAGACGAATACCTAAACTGCGAACTTCTTTATAGTGACAAGGATTTTATTGTCAGCTTCGAAAAAAATCGAACATATAATGTTTATGTTCTATAATTAAAAGTTCTTATTAGCATAATGTACATATTTTCATAGAAGTCTTAAAAAAACACAGAGCGAATCCAACCTTATTATATTGTTGTTTGGTTCGCATAATGTTTTTGAAAGAATTTCAATTGGAATTGAAAAAGAAATCTATCATGAATTTGAATCCAATTTCATATCCTATTTGGTTGGCAATTCCAGATTATATTTGATTTGTAGGAAATGAAATTGGAATCTATGTAAAATGACATAATTATTTTTTTGTTTGTTTTGCATAAATTTACTTTATTTTCTAACTTATATGTTAATATACATTATAAAAATTATAAAAATAGTAAAATCTCGGTAATAGTTGCGGTGGTAGTGGTGGTGGTGGTAGTGGTGGCGGTGAAGGTGGTTGTGGTGTTGGATGATGGTAATGGTGATGGTTGTGACAACAATCGTGACGGATAATAATAGTAGTGGTGGCAATGAAAGCGATAGTGATGGTGGTGGCAGCGATGGTAGTGGTGGTGGTGGTGGCGGCGATGACGACGACGGTGGTGGTAGTAGTGGTAGTTGTGGTGGTGGTGGCGGTGGTAATAGTAGTGGATGATGGTAAGGATGGCGGTGGTGGTGGTAGTAGTAGTGGATGATGGTAGGGTGGTGATGGCGATGACGGTGGTGGTATTGGCGGTGACGGTGGTGATAACGACAATGGTGATGGTGATAATGTTGGTGATGGTGATGGTGGTAGTGACAGCGGCGGTGGGTGGTGGTGACGGTGACAATTGTGGTGGTGATGACGGTGGTAGTGGTGTTGGGTGATGGTAGTTATGGTGGTGGTGACGATAGTGATGGTTGTAGTGGCAACGACAATAGTGGTGGCGAGTGATAGTAGTAGTGGTGGTGACAACAATGTTAGTGGTGGTGGTGGTGGTAGCGGCGATAGTGGTAGTGGTGGAAGTGATGGTGGTGGTAGTGATGGCGGTGGTAGTGATGGTGGGTGATGGTAGTGGTAGCGGTAGTGGTCGTGGCGACGATGGTGGTGGATACGATGGTGATGGTAGTGGTGGCGGGTGATTGTGGTGGTGGTGGTGGTGGTAGTGGGTGGTGGTGGTAGGTGATAGTGATGGTGGAGGTAACGATAGTGGTGGTGGTGGTGGTAAGTGGTGGTGGCAGTAACAGTTGGTTATCGATAATAGTAGTGGTGGGTGTTGGTTTTCTAATAAGTAACAGGGGTATTTTTGTAATCTGTCACTTTCCTTGATGAGAATGAATGTTTTCCATCCAACTTTTGAAGGAATCCACTTTCCTTCATATGGTGGAAAGTTTATTTCATTTAGGAATCCCTTTCCCCATTTTAAGTCCAACAAAACGCATGAATTTGAAGGAATTAGAATCATTTTCCCTTGAATTCCATTCATTTCTTGCCACCTAAACATAGTTTAACACTCGATTTTAGGTATGAAATTATTTATGAATTGTGCATGATTACTCTTTGGCCACGGCGTAGTGAAGCCTCACCACGGCGTGGCGATAAGACTTTGGGCCGTGAAGTTTGGACCACCACGACGTGGTGGTGTTGTACCACGGCGTGGTGGCGGTTGATGGATAAAACCCTAAAGTTTAAGGGTTGAGCCTTATTTAAGGATCCTTAACCTCATAGCCTCCCTCACATCAGCCTCGGTTCCCTCAAATCGTCCCATTCAAATCCTAATCATATTCCTCCATATTTGAGCTAGTTTGGTGCTTTTTGAAGCTAAACAAGGAAGAAGGAGGAGGAAGGAAGCAAATATCAAGCAAGCAAGTCACCATAATTCACCTTGGCACTCTTCTGGACCTTTGTAAGTCTCCAAGACTCAATTTTTATCATTATGAGTTGTTAGATCTTGAGTTTTGTGCCTTTAGTTTCTTGTTCTTGAATGTTGGAATGATTAGACCTCATAAAGTTTGCAACTTTCTGAATCTCTAGGTCAAGATGAGCTAGTAGTGTCTTGGATCTGGATTATAATCAAGTTTTGATGTCATGCATAGAGATTAGGTCATAATTCCTCATTTTGACCTAATATGGGTTCAAGACATGAATTGGACATGTATGTCTATAAAGCACCCACCTTTAGGATGATTTTGGTGCTAGTATCACTTCTGGAAGGGATGGACTTCAATCTTTAGGAATTAAGTGCTTATTGGTTAAGGCCTTGCATTATTAGGCCTTATGGATTGGTGTTTGGACCTTTTTGGGTAGTCCTAATAGATAAAGTTGGAAACTTTATCCTTTAGATCACATTTTGGTTTAGATCTGAGCTTTAGAGCTCTTGGAGTCGAAGAAAACAACTAAATGTAGTAAGTTGTTGAAACTCAGGCAACCACGACATGGTTGCAAGTCAACACGACGTGTTGGCTGGGGTTTTTCCCGCCTTTTTAGATGCTGGCAGAACATGACATGGACAAGGGGAACACGGCGTATTGGGTCAACATGGACTGTTGACTTTGACCAAGTTTGACCTAAAGGGTATTTGAGATATTTTGAGTTGTATCTAAGGATTGGTCACTATTTGATGAATAGGTGACAGGTAGAGCTGATATTCGGAGCCGAGATGTAACACCCAAAGTTTGGAAGGCCAAGAAAGGAAAGAAAATCCTAATTTTTTAAGGGGCGACTCGGCGAGTCCGAGCGAGATCCGGGTCGAGGAGTAAGTGACCGACTCGGCGAGTCGGCCAAGGTGACTTGGCAAGTCTGGTCTAAACGAGGAAAACCCTAATCCCGGGAGTTGTGTCCTATTTAAAGGGTGTTATGTCCCTCCCTCAGCCCCCATATCATCCTAGAGAACCAGTAAACCCTTGATTTTGTTAGAGCTTCCATCATTTGAGAGAAATAGCTTGGAGGAAGGAAACTTTGGGAAAGGAACTTGAAGATCAAGAAGGTTGCTTCAAAGGAGGAGGTGTAGATCCGAGATCTACTTCAGTTGTGTTCATCTTGGAGGTAACAAGCTGCTATTTTCCCTCCTTTACACCTAGATCTATGTGTGTGTTTTGGGCATTCTTGGCATAAGAGTAACCATTCGAGCTAAGGGTTCAGATCTGAGGTTGCTACCTCAGATCCATGCTTATTTTGGTCTAAAATCCCGTAGAGTATCAGCTCTTGGCATATTGGTGAAGCATGGTTATCATAAACCCTAGTTTATGGTGTATTTTGCCTAGATCTCCTTTTCTACACGTAAAGTTTGCAACTTTACGTGAGGAATAGGCTTGGGAAGGGTAGATCTACAGTTTGGAGTCCATGCATGACTCAAAAGCCCTCTGCATGTAAAGGGATTTGAATGGACTCGGTGAGTCCTTTGAGTGGACTCGGCGAGTAGCATGAAGGTGAGGAGCAACTCGACGAGTGGGATGAACAACTCGTCGAGTCGGATGAAGATTGCCTTGTACTCGGCGAGTCTATTCTTGGACTCGACGAGTCAGGTTGCGAAACCCCAAACCCTTCAAGTTGAGACTCGAATCAGTGAGTCGGGTGGAGACTCGGTGAGTTGGACAAGTCAGGACTCAGAAATCGGTAGACTCGGCGAGTCATGGACTGACTCGGTGAGTCGAGACGCGAAAGGAAGGACTCTGAATATATGAACTCGGCGAGTCAATAGGGTGACTCGGCGAGTAGGGTTGACCTGGAAGGTTGACCTTGACCAGGACTTTGACTTGGACCAGGGTTGACTTGGTTGTCTTTCGGGGGTCAGTTAGGCTCAGTATTGCTTTGATATTGTTAGTTCGAGGACCAAGGGGAGCAGGAGTTCAGTGAGTTGCTGGGCAGCAGCTAGTGAGATCATCAGCAAGTTCAGCCAGTGTGTGACATCCCCAATTTCACGGCCAGAAAAGACCGATTTGTTTATGCTTTGTTTTATAAATCAGAGTAATCGTTTAAAGAAAACGGTTGCGGAATTTGTTCCCAAAATAAGATATGATAAAAACTTATCAAAACATTTCTCAAAGAGAATGTATTTTCATTAAATAATAAAACCTCGGGATGTCATGTTCCGATACAGACACATAAGCATAAACAGAACATACATTCATTTACTCTAGTGATTTACATCTCCTTTAATCTCTCAGTGCAAAGCAGCTTCGTATCGATACCTGTGATACAATTAAACTGAGTGGGTCAGGCTTGGGATCCTGGTGAGCATATAGGGTTTTCATCCCACAAATGTTATATCATATAAATATATATAGAACATCCAAAAGTATATAATTTCACCATATAAAAAGCAACTCTTATCCCACCCCAACGATCCTCACAACGCCACGATCTAAACTCTCGTATCTAAACTTTTCCTCTTTATCTGATCCCTACTCACGGATCTAAACTAATCTCTCCACCTGATCCATACTCTTGGACCTAAAACTAACCTCTTGGTTTGATCCATACTCCCAGATCTAAACTAATCTCTTGGTTTGATCCATACTCCCGGATCTAAAACTGTGCCCAATCCATACTCCCGGACTAGGGACAATTTACTATGTCTTAATCCATACTCCCGGATTAATGACAAGTTTACCTATTGGTCTGATCCATACTCCCGGATCTAAAACTGTGCCCAATCCATACTCCCGGACTAGGGACAATTTACTATACCTAAATCCTGTTCTGATCCATACTCCCAGATCTAAACTGTGCCCAATCCATACTCCCGGACTAGGGACAATTTACTATGTCTTAATCCATACTCCCGGATTAATAACAAGTTTATCTCTTTTCCTATTCCATACTCTCGGATCTAAATCCAATCTCTTTATCAAATCCATACTCACGGATCTAAAACTAACCTCTTGATCTGATCCATACTCACGGATCTTATCTACCCATGTCCTACCCAACATATTCGTAGATACAAAATATACATACAGTTTAACTCATTAAAACCTATATAGTTCATCCATTCCATACTCATCTTCAATAAACAAACAATATATAAACACAGCAGGTATTTCATAACAAATACTTAATATTTATGTGTTAGAAGAAAGTGACTATACACTCACACATATAAACAACAATAAACTTAATACACTCAAACCATACTTGTATTATTATCGTGTTTATGAAAGGTAGTATACACTCACTTGATCAGAAGATGATCAGACAGCACTACGGCTTGCAAAAGTAGTAATCCGCAGCAGATCTGGAAGATCTCTACAAAAATCGAACTTCTCACGGGCAGAGCTTCGGCTCGGAAACCGCACTTCTCGGGATCTTCGGGATCTCGGGACTTGCTTCGGGACTCGGGAATATTACCGGGGCTTCAGGGTATTTCTGGCACGCAAATCGAGGCAAAACGGGAGAGAGAAGAGAGAAAATAGCAACCCTAAACGGATGGCCCTTCAAATCTATTTATAGGGCAATTTTGGCCCTTGCCACGTCGTGGGATCCTTTTGCCACGTCGTGGGCTTGATCGTCACTGCATGCGTCATCCCAAGTTGCATCTAGGGGACTCCCAGAGGTGTCAGGACACTTGCCACGTCGTGGTCTCTAACAGTTTTGGGGTTTCGCGCCCGAACTTCAGAAATTCGTAACTTTCGCATACGAACTCCGTTTTCGACGTTCTTTATATCGCCGCGAAGGTGAGATTATGATCTACAACTCTCATTTAGAATCCATTGGCTAATTTTGAATTTATTTTTAATATATTATAAGTATATTACTTATATAATATTTTTAGTAGGCCGGGACAGGAAAACTTCGTTCGAAATTCATAACTCCTTTATCTGAACTCCGATTCCGTCCGTCTTTCCGTCGTTGCACTACTATCGATGAGATCTTCAATTCTCATTTAGATCACTAAGGATAGATATCTATCTACCTTAAATTCACTATTTATCTCGCTTGGTCACGCTGGGTCGTGCCGGTTCTGTCGCAAAACTTCGACAGGTCATAACTTCTTCGTTATAACTCGGATTTTGGCGTTCTTTATATGCACGGAAACCTTGTGACATATACTAAAACTTGGTTAAGATTAATCCCTCTAAATAATCTTCCATAAAAAAGTTATTTTTGATGCTTATCGTCTCTAAATTGACTAGCCCGGATCTACTGGCGTTACATAGTGCAAGTGAGTTTCCCTTTGTGTGAATGGGTCTAAGGCCACAATGCTGGCCCATGTAGTTATGAGTAGAAGACCCGGGGGTTAGCCCGAGGCACAGTATGCTAGTATGATTGTCAGGATGAGGTCCCTTAATAGCGGGCGGATGCCCAAGGATTTGTTTATATGATAGTCTATACTTGTTGTCTGTGTGATACATGTATGTGCCTGGTAGGGAGGTGAGTTTGGGCGAAGTCCCGTATCTCACCAATAGCAGAGTGTGGATGGTGTTTCACATCTCATTAGTAGCAGATCAGGGGCGAGGCCCAAGCTAGAAAAGGAGTGAGAGTGGGCTGGGCCCGTATCTCACTACCAATAGGAGCATGGACGGGGTTCCATGACTCATCAGTAGCAGGACAAGGGCGAGGCCTAGGATAGGCGAGGCCTTAGGACAGGATCAGTCGTATGAGTTTAACTTATGTGTTGTGATATGTTATATGATATTATTAGTTGGCGGGCGAGGCCCTGTGATATGTGTATATGTTATTATTTGTTGGCGGGTGGGGCCCTGTGACAGACGAGGCCTAAGTAAAACAGATATGTATCCGAGCGGGGCTTGAAGCCAGGCGGGGCCTGGAGCGGCGGGGCCGTTGTAGCGGGCGAGGCCCAAGGTAGGGGGCAAGGCCCAAGATAGTGGGCGTGGCCCAGTATGTGCAGTATGTGGTTGTTCATGGTATGTGGTAGGGTGGGGAACTCACTAAGCTTTGTGCTTACGGTTTTCAGTTTTGGTTTCAGGTACTTCCGGTAGCGGAGGGAAGAGCTCGGGGTGATCGCATGGCACACACCATAGATTAGACAACCTGGGAATGTTTGCTCTGATAATGAACATGTGTTTTGAAAACTTATACTCAGATTATGTTTTGGAAGGATAACTTTTCTTAAAGTAATGTTTTATTAAAAGAAATTTTTGGTCTTAAAGTTTGGGTCATTACAAGTTGGTATCAGAGCCTTGGTTTGAGGGATTCGGACATGCTCTCGGGTGTGTCTGAACTCAAACTGAGGAATTGGTATGGAAGTTTTCAAAAAGAAAAAAAAAATGAAAAGACAGTTTTGTAAAGAGAGAAGTTTTGAGAAAGAAAACGGTTTTAGAAAAGCAAAAAGAATTCAGAAAGAAAAGAACTTTGAAAAGAGAAAAGAGGTGTGGTGCATGCAATCAACCGAGCTCAAGTAAGTACCCCAAAATACCCATACAAGTCTATGTTTTGATTATCAGTTAATAGAATAGCATGCTAGATTAAGACTAAGGATCTAGGGATGATGCCTTATGTGCCTATTATATGTGCTTTTGATCTGCATGATAGTGCTGAATAGATAGTAGTGGGATAGCCTGTTTAGGTTATGCCTGAGTTATGAGTTGTGTTGCATGCTAGTTCAGATTCTTGCTATGTGGATATGATTGCTTGAGTATGTTATGGTTAGATTTTCCCTTTGTCTGAATGTTGCTTGCTTCGTGCATTGTGGGATTCTGAGTGATGGGAGTTAGCCATTAGGTGGATACGGTACGCCACATGTGATCAGGGTGGAATAATCTCATAGTGTTGGATTTGGTCCTATTGCACAGCTCTTGTTTGAGTCCAACCGTTGTAGGGACGAGTCCTCTACTTGAAGGATTATTTGAGCCTCGTCACATGTGATGGTATCCAGGTGATGGCTAATTGGCATCACAAGGAGACCTTCAGTAGTTGAGGTCTGGTTTGAGTTGAGTCAGAGGTTTCCCTAGGGTAAGCCTAAGATGAGGTAGTGCTGGGAGTAGTAGTAGTAGTAGAAAAGGGACCTGGTGGAGTCGACGCAGTTCTTGAGGAAAGTACGGATAGATGTGGAAGGTAGTATGGGCCCGTACTACTGGAAGCAAAGGATCCGTACTCAATTCGGGAAAGGCCGAGACAAGACCGGGAACCTGGTAGTGAGTATGTTTGGTCTCACAGCAGTGAGGAGTATTCTGATAATGGTTATGTTATATGTTTTAGTATGGTGACATTGCGAGAGAGACCAGTGGGCAGGTTAGGCGCCGAAGAGGGATTAGGCTCGGGTTCAGGGGTCGAGCAGCTCGAGGAGCGGATAAGAGAGTTGATATCAGCTGAGGTTACGCGCAGTGTTCTAGCTCAGACTCCTGTGATCTTTGGCACGGTCAAGGAGGGTATATTGGAGATTTTGGATGAGAGGCTGGGAGCCTTTCGTACTGATATGATGACATTGATGGGAGCGCGTACCTTGACATTTCGGGAGTTTAGGGCTTGCGGGGCACCAGATTATCATTGGGCTAGGGACCCCATCGCTAGCAGCAGATGGTTGGCTGATGTTGCCAACACGTTCCGTACGAGCCGGTGTCCTGAGGAGGACAAGGTCAGACTCGCTTCTTGTCTTCTGAAGGACAGAGCGAGGGATTGGTGGGAAGAGATTGGTCATGCTTTGGGTGATGATGCCGCGTTGGACGCGATGACTTGGAGTGATTTCTCCGCTAGGTTCAGGGCGGAGTTTTCGCCGATTATTGAGGTGCAGCAGCTGGCCCGGGAGTTTCAGGATTTGACGCAGACTACTGAGACTGTGGCGGAGATCACTGCCAAGTTTAGGGAGAGGGCTCTTCTCGTACCGCAATATGTCGCGGATGAGGAAATGAAGAAGGCCTAATATCATGAGATGCTGAGGGCTGACATCAAGGAGTTCGTGATTAGGTCCGGTTGTAAGACGCTGGAAGATATGATTTCTCGAGCCAGGGAGAGGGAAATTGATTTGGAGCAGATCCGAAAGAGGAAGCCGGATGAGGTTCAGGTAGCCGCGAGTTCGGGGAAAAGGCCCAAGGGATCGGATTCGAGATCGAGGGATTATCAGGACCGCAGTCGATGCGGAAAGTGTGGCAGGGCGCACGGGGGCGCGTGCAGGAGTGGTAGTGGTGGTGAGTCTGGCTGCTTCAGGTGCGGTCAGATTGGTCATTTTAGCAGGGATTGTAGTGTTACCATCACTCAGGGATCAGACTTGATATGTTTTCACTGCAATCATCGGGGCCACAAGAAGGCCCAGTGCCCCAGTTTGTTTTCAACAGGACGGGTGATGGCACCTGCCCCTGCAACATTGAGGATCACAGACGGCCGTCAGGGCCGTGCAGAGGCGCCTGCGGTAGGAGGCAGGGCTTTTCAGATGGCTACTTTGGAGACGTGAGCAGCGCCGGACGTTGCAGGTATGCGATTTCCGTTTTCAGTTCTTTTGTTTGTGCATGATGTTATATTGTTATGGTTTCTGCATCATTATCGGTATGAGCATTTCATTTTGAGCGGTTTGATTGTGATCGAGTTATATGTCATCTGCATACCTTGGATATTTGGTTAGTAGTTAAGGGATGGGTTCTATCGAAGAAGGTTACTTAGGGTGCAGTAGCTGTAGCATGCCTTGGAGGGACTCGGTATGTCTCGCTAGTTCGGAGCCGTATAAGTTTTAGAAATGGACTGGTTAGATCCCTAGCTATGGTAAGCATGGGATTCCTCAGCAGATTGATTATGGAATGGTAGTAAGGATTAATATTTCTATTCATTGAGCAGCGTGGTGTGAGCAGGATCAAAGTGGGGGAGAACCCTCCGAATGTACAAGGGTAAGAGCACGCAAATCCAGAACGAGTACGTGATTTCTGAGAAGGAAAAGAAGTAGTTCAGCGTTTGATGGATTGAGTAGTTCAGGTTTGGGAGTTTGAGAAACTCCCCATCAGTACGGGCGTATAAAAGGTGATGTAAGACTGCGGGTAAGCCGTAGCATTCTGTAGTAGCTTCGTTGGCGGAGTCGGGGCGAGGCCCTTATCTCCTAGCATTAAGATAGGGATCAGGAATGGGTAATGGATGTGGACGGTAAGGAGTTTGCCTGTATAGCCCTTGAGAGGTGAGACCTTGGGAGAGGCTGCTCTAGGATATAGTCAGGTAAGACCCGTGGGCGAGGCCCGTATGAGAATAGCAGTATAGGTGAGACCTAAGAGCAGGGTTGCTCAGTAGTATGGTTGGGTGAGACCCGTGGGCGAGGCCCGTGAGTTTTAGCAGCACAGGTGGGACCTGGTAGGGATCTTACTGTCTGGTTAGGGGATCGGGGATCCCTGGGAATTGTAGTGCTTGTATGGCAGGATGGATTGAGCAATTTTAGGAGGTCGAAGTTTCTCCGAATGTCGCTGGGAGCGACTAGTGGTTGTGTTGGGTCAGCGATCGGTGGGAGCCGGTAATCAAGATATTGATAGGTTTGTAGGGACCAGGGTGGTCTCAGTTCATCCGGAAGCCGGATAAGGAATAACAGGATTCCAGACAGTAGCAGTGTGAGTATGCAGCGTATAGTGGAATTCAGTTAGTTGATCGTGGGAGTGCTCGACACCAAATGCTAGTAGAAGGAATGCCCAGTGGATACTGGCGACGATGACCCATACTAGGAGTAGCGGGAGTAATAGATTGGGTGAGGAAAGGGTCTTCACAGTGGCAGAGGGGACAGAAGGTTATGGAGCATTGCCTTGGGGAGGCAAGGAAACCGTGCAAGGAAATAAGGGGTGAACCCCTATGCTGCAGTACTCGGAGAGTATCAGAAGGATTGTCGGTTAGGTAGGGTTTGCTTCCAGGATGTTCTGGGTCAGGGTTGACCCGAGATTATTATCCGCAAGGATTGATGTTAGTCTGAATGACTGAGCGAAAGGCCAGCGAAGGTAGGCAGCTGGTGTTAGAAGGAATGGTGGGGTATCGGAGGCAGATCGCAGGCAGTGGAGCATAGCAAACTTCAAGGATGAAGTTTAGTTTAAGTGGGGGAGATTTGTAACACCCAAAGTTTGGAAGGCAAAGAAAGGAAAGAAAACCCTAATTTTTTAAGGGGTGACTCGGCGAGTCCGAGCGGGATCCGGGTCGAGGAGTAAGTGACCGACTCGGCGAGTCTGGTCTGAATGAGGAAAACCTTAATCCCGGGAGTTGTATCCTATTTAAAGGGTGTTATGTCCCTCCCTCAGCCCCCATATCATCCTAGAGAACCAGTAAACCCTTGATTTCGTGAGAGCTTCCATCATTTGAGAGAAATAGCTTGGAGGAAGGAAACTTTGGGAAAGGAACCTGAAGATCAAGAAGGTTGCTTCAAAGGAGGAGGTGTAGATCCGAGATCTACTTCAGTTGTGTTCATCTTGGAGGTAACAAGCTACTATTTTCCCTCCTTTACACCTAGATCTATGTGTGTGCTTTGGGCATTCTTGGCATAAGAGTAACCATTCGAGCTAGGGGTTCAGATATGAGGTTGCTACCTCAGATCCATGCTTATTTTGGTCTAAAATCCCGTAAAGTAACAGCTATTGGCATATTGGTGAAGCATGGTTGTCATAAACCCTAGTTTATGGTGTATTTTGTCTAGATCTCCTTCTCTACACGTAAAGTTTGCAACTTTACATGAGGAATAGGCTTGGGAATGGTAGATCTATAGTTTGGAGTCCATGCATGACTCAAAAGCCCTCTGCATGTAAAGGGATTTGAATGGACTCGGCGAGTAGCATGAAGGTGAGGAGCAACTCGACGAGTGGGATGAACAGCTCGTCGAGTCGGATGAAGATTGCCTTGTACTCGGCGAGTCTGTTCTTGGACTCGGCGAGTCAGGTTGCAAAACCCCAAACCCTTCGAGTTGAGACTCGAATCAGTGAGTCGGGTGGAGACTCGGTGAGTTGGACAAGTCAGGACTCAGAAATCGGTAGACTCGGCGAGTCATGGACTGACTCGGCGAGTCGAGACGCGAAAGGAAGGACTCTGAATATATGAACTCGGCGAGTCAATATGGTGACTCGGCGAGTAAGGTTGACTTGGAATGTTGGCCTTGACCAGGACTTTGACTTGGACCAGGGTTGACTTGGTTGTCTTTCGGGGGTCAGTTAGGCTCAGTATTGCTTTGATATTGTTAGTTCGAGGACCAAGGGGAGCAGGAGTTCAGTGAGTTGCTGGGCAGCACCTAGTGAGATTATCAGCAAGTTCAGCCAGTGCAGGTGAGTTTCCCTTTGTGTGAATGGGTCTAAGGCCACAATGCCGGCCCATGTAGTTGTGAGTAGAAGACCCGGGGGTTAGCCCGAGGCACAGTATGCTAGTATGATTGTCAGGACGAGGTCCCTTAATAGCGGGCGGGTGCCCAAGGATTTGTTTATATGATAGTCTATACTTGTTGTCTGTGTGATACATGTATGTGCCTGGTAGGAAGGTGAGTGTGGGTGAAGTCCCGTATCTCACCAATAGCAGAGTGTGGATGGTGTTCCACATCTCATTAGTAGCAGATTAGGGGCGAGGCCCAAGCTAGAAAGGGAGTGAGAGTGGGCTGGGCCCGTATCTCACTACCAATAGGAGCGTGGACGGGGTTCCATGACTCATCAGTAGCAGTACAAGGGCGAGGTCCAGGATAGGTGAGGCCTTAGGACAGGATCAGTCGTATGAGTTTAACTTATGTGTTGTGATATGTTATATGATATTATTAGTTGGCAGGCGAGGCCATGTGATATGTGTATGTGTTATTATTTGTTGGCGGGCGGGGCCCTGTGACAGGCGAGGCCTAAGTAAAACAGATCTGTATCCAAGTGGGGCTCGAAGCCAGGCGGGGCCTGGAGCGGCGGGGCCGTTGTAGCGGGCGAGGCCCGAGGTAGCGGGTGTGGCCCAGTATGTGCAGTATGTGGTTATGCATGGTATGTGGTAGGGTGGGGAACTCACTAACGTTTGTGCTTACGTTTTTCAGTTTTGGTTTCAGGTACTTCCGGTAACGGAGGGAAGAGCTCGGGGTGATCGCATGGTACACACCATAGATTAGACAACCTGGGAATGTTTACTCTGATAATGAACATGTGTTTTGAAAACTTATACTCAGATTATGTTTTGGAAGGATAACTTTGCTTAAAGTAATGTTTTATTAAAAGCATTTTTTGGTCTTAAATTTTGGGTCGTTACACGGGAACTATTCAACTACTATTCAAATTCATAAGTGAGTTTCCTTACTATGATTAGCGAGTCGAAGACACCAATGCCGGCCCATGATTTTGTTATGTTAGGATGCTAGATGTATGCATGACTCTTGCACGTGTTATGTGCTCGTATGTTTACCCCCCCGGGGGGGGGGGGGGGGGGATGACCATTTTGTATGCTATGTATCTTTGTGACTATTGCATGTGTTATGTGTTTATATCCTCATATGTTTATATGTATGTCGAGAGGGGCTTGATGACTGAAAGATTTGTATACCGAGCGGGGTCCGATGGTGGATAGGGCCCATTATGTGTTTATTTATGTATGTATGGTATGTGGTGTTTTGGGGAACTCACTAAGCTTTGTGCTTATAGTTTTCAGTTTTATGTTTCAGGTACTTCTAGTGCAAAAGGGAAGAGCTCGGGGTGATTGCAGTGCACACACGTTTTGTTCTGCATTTGATGTTTACTCTGATATTGTGATTTTTTGATAAACTTGTTACATTTTGGGTCTTTTGATAACGTCTTAAACATTGTTTTATGCAATTAAAAATGAAATTTTTGGATCTTATTTTTGGGACGTTACACATAGAGTGCTTTTGCATACATGAGAGATTTGATATAGAAAAAATAACATTATGCAGTACATAACACCAAAATGAAGGGATTACGTTATAAATTTGTCTGTATAATGTAACGTCTCAAATTTCAAACCAAAATTTTCATTTTTAAATAAGAATAATCATTCAAATCGCATTTCCAAAAGGTGTGATACACAACAAATTGTTCAAACATATCAAGCCATAATAATAAAAAACAGAGTAATAATAAAGATAGTAAAATCAAATAAGTGGAAGACTCCAAAACATATCAATATAACATGAAGCTGAATCCCTCCAAATGCCACTTTGGTATGAGATCATGCAAGTTCTTAGGATACATGGTAACCAAAAGAGGAATCAAAGCAAGCCCGTAACAAATCAAGTCCATCCCTCATCTAAGATGACCATCCTCAACAAAAGATATCCAGAGACTAACAGGAAGAGTGACAGCCCTAAATAGGTTCATCTCGAGATCCTTTGAAAGACGCAAGCCTTTCTATAACATTTTGAAGAAGAACAAAAGATTTGAATGGACCCAGGAACGTGAAGATTCTTTTCAAGAACTTAAAAGATATTTAAGTTCACCACCCCTATTGGTAAAACCATTAAACGGGGAACCACTCCTTATCTACCTCTTAGTATCCTCAAATACGGTGAGTGTGGTGTTAGTTAAGGATCTTAATGGGGACCAACATCCCATCTACTATGTAAGTAAAATCTTCCTGGATCCTGAGACCATGTACTCCCACCTTGAAAAACTTATATTTGCATTAGTAACTACTTCTACTAAATTAAGACATTATTTTGAAACACACCATATAACTATAAAAACTAACTATCACATTAAGTATGTCATGAGAAAACCAGAAATGTCGGGAAGGATGGAAATGTAGTCCGTGAAGCTAAACACATACGGCATAAAGTATGAGCCAAGATTCGCGATAGAATCTCAAGCCTTGGCAGACATTATGGCAGACTTTAGTGATGATCTAAGAGCCGAAGTCAAAATAGAAGCCAAACAATTTCTATAAGAAGAGAACATGGGAAGATGAATGATATTCATAGATAGAGCATCAAACCAAATAGGAACGGGCTTAGGGATCATACTAAAATTACCATAGGGGGACATCCTACCCCCAAGCAATCAGCTGTGAATTCAATGCAACCAATAATGAAGCAGGATATGAGGCACTAATCATGGGATTACAGCTGGCCAAAGATCTTCAAATCAAGGATCTTCTGGTATTCATCAATTCTTTATTATTAACTAACCATTTTAATCGATTCTATGCAATAAAAGGAGAGAAGTTAGCACTATATCTCCATATCCTTAAAAACCTGGCCTCAAAATTCAAAAGTTTTAGCCTAAACGAGGTTCTGAGAAAAGACAACGCTGAAGCATATGCTTTAGCCAATCTAGGATCCTCTCTAAGGATCCCAACATAAACCATGATCCCGATCACCCACTTGTTGATCCCAGCGATCGAGGATTCTGCAAAGAGACTGAAAGATCTTGACAATCATGTGGGAACTACTAACATCGCTACAATCAAAGATCCTATTTCAACACTTCCATATTAGGATCCTAACATCAAGGATCCCTCTGCACCTTCAAGATCATGGATCCAACCCATTATGGAATACCTTCAGAAAGGCACGATCCATAAAGAAGAAAATTTTGAAAGGGCATTTAGAACAAGGATCTCAAGGTTTGTTATAATCCAAGGTAAGTGATACAAAAAGCGTATGGCAGGTCCATACCTCAGATGTTTACATGATCATGAAGGTGCCGAAGTCCTAAGAGACATACATGAAGGAGATTGCGACAACCACACTGAGGGAAAATCCTTATGCTTCAAAGTGTTGATGACAGGATACTACTGGCCAACCATGAAGAAAGATTCCTTCCTTCATGCTCAGAAAAGTGATGCTTATCAAAGACATAACAACATCCTACATCAACCAGCAGAACCTCAACATCCTATCATTTCCCCTTGGCCATTCATGAAATAGGGAATGGATATAGTGGGTAAATTGCCAGTAGCCCGTGGAGGAAAGGTCTTCATGATAGTGATGATTGACTATTTATCAAAATGGATAGAAGTTGAAGCTTTCATCCAGGTAAAAAGATAATTAGGTAGTATCCTTTATCAAACATAATATTATGAACAGGTTTGGGATCCCTGCCGGAATTATATGCGACAACGGATCCTAGTTCATAAGCAAAAGGACAAGTGACTTTTGCAAAAGTTGGGGAATCAAGATGGTAATGTCCACTCCTATCCATCCTTTAGCCAATGGTCAAGCAGAGTCCAACAACAAAATCATAGTCAACAACTTGAAGAAAAGGTTGGATGAGAAGAAAGGAATATGGGCAGAAGAACTTCCTTTTGTATTATGGGCAGATAGGACCACTTTCAAGGTAGCTACGGGCTAAACCCTATACTCCTTAGTGTTTGGAACGACAACAATGATTCTCACTGAAGTAGTGATGCCAATAGCAAGATACCTACTTCGAAACTAAGAGAAAAACGACAGGATCCCAGCCTAGGATCTCGATACTATAGACTAAGTTAGGAATCCTGACAAGATCCACATTACTGCTCATCAACAGAGGATCGCCAATGCATACAACAAAAATATAAGAGTTAGAAGGTTCCAAACAGGAGACTTGGTACTAAGGAAAACTTTCCAAAATACCAAGGATCGTAATGCAGGTAAACTGGCACCTATATCTCATAGATGCTGAAGCAGGAAAGGGGGCATATTGGCTAGCTACCCTCGATGGAAATGTCCTGCCAAGATCCAGGAACGCCATACATCTTAAAGTTTATTTCATGTAAGTAAGACTAGTCATTTTCCAACACACTCAAGGTACGCCTTTACCCTCTATTTTTATTAATATTTATTCTCTTCAAATACCATTACTAACTTAAGCATCAGAGGGACGTTAGCTAGAATAATGCTCACCCCTAGCTAATGTTTGTTGCGCACAGGAACTCAAGGATCATGACACTTAAGGATCCTAGCCTATAAGGATCTTGATAGATGAATACTCATGGATCCTTACATTTAAGGATCCTAAACTATAAGGATCTTAACAGAAGAATATTCAAGGATCTTGACGTTCAAAATACCACTAGCATAAAAGATTTCCATGAATGCAAACATCCTATGATTCACAATATGAATTTCCTAAGAATAGAGACCGATCATCTCTTCTACGAGTAAGGGTACTTAATCCCCTCTAAGGTTTAAAGAGTTAATTACCTCTTTCATATGAGTTAAGGTTTCAACACCTCGCTTGGACTCACATTATCTAACTATGAGATGTGAATAAGGGGATCATTTCACGCTGCAGTGACTTGGCAAGCCTCGTATTTCTGAATACAAGTTAAGACCCTAAAGATAAAATCTAATGTTTATAAAATTTTCATGTTATCTCAAGTTGGGATCCTCCCCAGATAATACACAAGGTTTATAACATTTTCATGTTATCTCAAGTTGGGAACCTCTCCAGATAATACACAAGGTTTATAACATTTTCATGTTATCTCAAATTGGGATCCTCCCTAGATAATACACAAGGTTTATAAAATTTTAATGTTATCTCAAGTTGGGATCCTCCCCAGATAATACACAAAGTTTATAACATTTTCATGTTATCTCAAGTTGGGATCTTCCCCAGAAAATAAATAAAATTTACAACACTTTTATGTTATCATATGATTTGGGATCCTCCCCATAAATTTAATAAGTTTGGAAATTTCTCAAGGTTTTTCAAGAGTTACGATACCAACGTATTGCTTGGAGATAGGATACTCCCCAGAAAATATGTAAAATTTGTAGCATTATAATGTAGCAAAAGTCCTCTCAGTCATTTTCCAAGTTAGAATCATTACCAGCCGACTCCGTAAAGTTCACTAAATTAAATCAAGGATCATCCTTAAAGGCTAAGGATCCTTCCATGAATGAACCCTGGGATCTCGTGGAGCAAAAAGAATGGTAACTTTATGCTTCTCCTGAACGTAGGTCCCAAAGGTTACAAAGTCCAAAGTTAATTAGGTTCTATCTATCCTTATTCTTATTAGTATTTATTATCGAAGATTTATCCCAATCTCAACTATTTTGGGATCCTAAATGGGCTACTAGTTGTTTTCAGGTTGTTAGGATCCTGAGAGTTCTTGTAAACCCCAAACTACTTAGGATCCTATATGTAAAAATCCTTGAAAACCCTACTACTACAACCAGACAATCAAGAATGAAAAGAAATATTAAAACAACCATAGAATTAAAAGGTTGTCCACCAACCCCACAAAAAAAAAAACAGTAATATTGTCTTACATTACCAAGAAAACCATAAACGACTTAAAACCAAAATTTTGCAGGCCTAAACTGTTAACTGGTTATCATCGTTTGTGACCTTCTCCACCTCGTCCACCTTTGGCGGCTGCCCTTTGGGATCATGAATGGTATTCACAAGCTTACCAGTTAACTTGGCCAAAGCTTCACGCTACCCCATCGGATCCTAGGATCCTGCATTGACGATATCTCATCTAACCCGATCTTGGTTTCTCAAACAACTATGACATCATTGGACTTCGCCTCCGCAATCACCTCCTCCATCTTAGCAGCATGTTGATCCTCTTTCTTAGCTTTTTCCTTGCTCAACAGCTCGAACCTCTTGAGGATATCTTTATTGGTCGCCTTCCATTCCTCCTGCTCCTTCAGGAATCGCTCAGCCTCCTCAGTCTGGATCCTTAGATCAACTACAGACTGAGAAACATGAGCGGAAACCTGAAAAAATTATGGTGCCAGTAAAAGTAAGTAGGAATCAGAAACTAATGTCACACGAACACTTACAACTTGGGAAAAGGAAAGAAACTTTTGAAGCGCATCCTCGGATCCTAGTTTCTTCACGTTTAGATCCGTGGCTTCTGAGGTCTTCCTCTTTCAAGAACTCAGGGTCTTCACGGTGAGGTCAATGTGAGATTTTTTAAGAGGAAGAGGAAAGGTAGTTTTCTCCTTCTTGACTACGATTAGGCTTCTGGACATATCGCCCTCGAGATCAGATAAACCAAATCGGGAATTACAGCGAGTAACCTTGGATCCTTCACATCGTACAAGATCCTTATTAGTTCAGGATCCTCAATAGTCTAGGATCCTTGCTAGTTCTAAACTATTGTACGCAAAGTAAGAACTCTTACCACTATCCATGGGCGCAGTGGTGGAGGAACATTCTTGGAGACTAGAACAATCAAATTCGAAAGACCTACCAACTGCAGGAATATCAAAGAACTTATCTATTTTCTCTTCGGTGTCCTCAGCAACGACAATGAGCTCTTCAAACTTGAAAATTGCAAAACAATAAAAAAATAATGAAAAGTGAATTCCAGGATCAGAATGAATTATTCCTACCCTTTTTCACCCAGGTCCTCGGCAGGGAATCCCCACCAAGGATCGAATCAAGCCTTACAAAGACATATTTTTCTTTCCATGCTCTGTCATTATGTTTTGTTTTCATAACGAGAGGGGATTTGTGAGATTTGAGTCTTACAAGAAAACGGGAACTTCCAAAGGTAGTGAGGTCGTACATATAAGCCAACTCAGCCAAACCTATGTCTAGGTCTTTGGGCTGGTTCAACTTATCGATCCAGAACAAGATCCTCCAAACAATAAGCATGGTTTGGATGAAGGAAATCTTAGTGATCTCGAAGAATTTGGAGATGATTCCAGGAAAGGGATACTTCAAACCCAGAGAAAAGAGGTATTCAGGAAAGCAGACCCAAAAAATAGAAACGAAATTGGGTTTATCCTTAGGGTTGAAGGGTTTGAAAACAACATCATCGGGGAAAGCACCAGCCGATTTCAACGATTAAATATCACCATCATCGAAAGAACATATCTCATCGTACGACATAATCATTTGATCGATAAGATCATCCTCAGGAGGGGCAAGAATGTTCTTATGAGATACGGTCATTTTCTTGCCCATGATCAGTAAAAAGAAAACTAAGAAGAAGTGAGAAGAATACCTTCAAATATTACTGATAAACCCTCGGATGAAAGCTAAATGACACGGGGAAGAATAGCTGTGATCGATTGCTCCTATCTATATCGATGACAAAAGAGAGAGAATAGATGATTTGACCAGTTCATGATGATTTTTGAACATATAGATTCTATTTGTTAAGGTTTAAAATTTAAAATCCCTTATCATTTTTATTTTTAAAATTATCCCTTTAAATTTTGGCAAACTAACTCTAAAATATTTCGCATGAATAATTTAAGGGCAATTGTTAGGGTTAAGATCCATAAATTACATTTAGGATCCTCAAACCCGAGGATCTTGATTATTATCATTTATTCTCCTAACGTTTATGACAGTAATATACTTTGTTATTTTTCTCACATGTGTAGAAATAATCAGCCAAAGATTTATTCTCAACGAATAATCATTGTGACCATGCAAAAGACCTAGAAGACCAAGTCAAGTAACGTCTATAACTTGATCTCGTAGGATCCCAGAATTGTCAGAGTTTTTGTTATTAGCTTTAGACTATAAAAAAACATAGGTATTCATCACATTATAGATGACACATAGCAGAACAACAATATTTGTACTTACATTCTTTATATTTTCTTTGTAATCAACGTTTTCAATTAATAAAATTATCAATGCATGTGATTATTTTTACCTCCCAAGGTTTTATGTTGGAAATCCTAGCAATGATCAAATGTTTTCCTTATAAACAACTTGTGTCACTTTGATCAACATTTTATACTTGTATTATTCTGAACATCACAACCTTTCATGCACTTTGGTCGATTCTTAGCTTGTTCATTTTTTGACCAAAACACCAAGTACAATGGTTGTTTTTTTAAGTGTTTATCGGTTTTAATTGTTAAATTGCAACTAAATAAATAAATTATGGGTGACTTTTTTTGTCCACAGAGCCAAAATATAAAGACCTTTTTTTTTTTTTGTAGATTTCCCAAATAAATATGACTAATTCATAACAAAGTTGGTAAATAACACTGATATCATAGAAAAATATGTTAATATGATCAATTCAACATTAATTATTCCTCAAATAGTTTCTATTAAGACAAAAAAAACATCTTTTAAGTGTTCAAAATTCATTGGCTTTTACAGCTTCACTCATTGTTTAGGCATAGATTAATCTCTAAGCACTTACTAATCAGAAAGGTAGCTCCTAGAGACTAACCAGTGACTAATTGGAGTCTAGTTGACATTTTTTACAACATTACTATTAAGGATGGACCTGACACGTGGAGTGGGAGCTGGAGGTGGATGATTGACTCACAAGTTAGTTGTGCGAGAAATAGATTGATGAGGTTACTCTTCAAGCGGGTAACATTGTTACTCGTTGGAACATATTTATTCTGATTAATATTAATGTCTTGATTTGGTGTATTTTAAAAAATCCCTACCATATGTAGTTTGAGTGGGAAATATGCTAATATTCTTTCCCTGCTTTGACCGATTTGCGATCTACAGGTTGAAGATACAAATCTAGTGCTCATGTTTTTACGAAGTGGTTGCTCATATATGGTCGCGGATTGAAAATGGCTTGACATACCTTTTGTGTGTGTGAGCTTTTGTCCTGAGTGAACACAATTAGTATGTTGCTGGGAAAAGAAAGATCTTTGAAATTATCGGTAATAATATGGTTTTCCAATTATCTAAAATGAAGAGAAGCAATATTTTTGAAAAGATAGTTATTTATTTATTTTATTGGTTTTCTAATAGTAATGATAAAGTAGCATTAAATGGACCATGTGGTTATAAAACCCTTTGATTTGTAATGTGTTGTATTTTTTTTTTCCTTCTAGGTTATTGTTAGATGTTTTTGTAAAAAAATAAGTTCATAATAACAAAATTTAACATTTATACAAAGTTCTTTTTAATGTATTAGACAAGATTTTCATCGACTAACCTGGAAACATGATACGAAAAAAACAATTACGTTTACAAATTCACATAAATAATATAAAATTTTAAGAATCCACTTAGATGTTAGATGTTTTTGTAAAAAAAATAAGTTCATAAAAACAAAATTTAAGATGTATACAAAGTTCATTTTAAGTTTTAATGTATTAGACAAGTTTTTCATCATCTAACCAGGAAACATGATACCAAAAAACAATAACATTTACAAATTCACACATATAATATAAAATTTTAAGATTCCACTTAGAGATATTATTTATATATGACATGTCACTTTTTCTTTGTACACTTTGTGACGTGTATGCAAAAGTCCGGATAACTTTTCACATTTAGTGCATGTTTGGAAACGCTCACGTGTTAATTAATAATTTAATCAATTTTATAATTGGTTTAGAATTTTCATAATTATCTCATAAGAGAGACATGATAATGAGCGATTGAAAAAAAAAACTATTTACTCAGTAATTTTTTTTACTTTTGGTTTTATTCAAAACAAGGAGACATTATATTGTTTGATTTTTGTTAACAAAAAATATATCGAAATTTATTTACAAGATGCTTGTAGAATAAAAATAAACAACGGCCTAAGTTGGCTTGTTATAGTCTAAGTTGGCTTGTTATAGTAGATTGTTTGCGGTTCGAAAGTTCTATTTCTATTTGATTTTTAAAACAAACTAATATTAATATGCCAAATGAATTTTGGCATCAGAATCTTCGAGCATCCTGTAAATAGGTTTTAATATGTATTTTATCAACAAGAATCAAATATGAAAATCATTATGGATCAAACCACTTTTATAATAATAATTTTAACGGGAAATATATAAAAGTTGAAATTAGATTTCAATTATATATTGTAATTTAGAAAATATCATTATGTTTAATTCTGAAAACACTCTGCAATGTCAAACTCGGATCTATGCTTGAAATTTTATTTCAATGTTTATTATTTATCATTATAAAAATTTTCAATCTTATATTATTTGAGTATTGTTCTTCATTTGCTATGATCTACGAACATTTTATAAATATATTTATATTCATTTTGCCAACAAAAATGAGACAAAACATTTTGTCTCTTTACTTTGAATAACACTTAAATGTTGCTTTTATATTTTAATTTTGAAAACTATTAAGAACAACATGACAAACAAATGAGTCAAAACTAAAAAAAAGTTGTTTCAAAAAAAAAAAAAAAGTTGTAAATTTAAAAGGCTTTTCTAAAAAAAAAAGAAAAAAAAGGTTGCGAGTTATTTTCAAATAAAAAAACAAGTTGAAGTTTTTTCAAGAAAAAATGTGTAAACCCTGAAAGATTACCGGTAACTATTAAAATATCCAAATAAAAAAAATAGAAAATATAAAAGCTTTTTAGAGAATAATATTAATAATACGATTGAGGTTTAATTAAGAAAAAAGGACTACTATATATGTTTTTCTTATCTAATTAAACATTTTTAAAAAGTTTTGTTTTTTTCAGAGGTAACTCTAAATCGAAACCACGTAGTAAACTTCAACCTTATTCAACTTATAACCTTGGTATAATTTGGTTTCTATATTCATTAATATTTTGTTTTAAAAAATGATAACAAAAAAGATCGATCATACACGTCCGTATGTTAAAAACACGATCTCTAAAGTGAACTGTAAGCTTATTAGTACGATGGTTTGGCCGACTATGAATTAAAGATATAATTCAAAACAAATATTTTTTATATTTAAAAGAAATAAATATATTATTTGGAGATTGAGAGGGCCTACCCAATATCTCTAAAAACATTTTCGTATGCATCTTGCTTTTCCTAATTTTGTTTCTACCTTTCCACTAAAGCCCATGTCCATGTTCCCTAACATTTTTAATTTTTAGGTTATATTTGATGTGTTATAATTGGTTAGTTTACTTTTTAAGATTTTTTAAATCGTTACGTATTGAAAACCATCATTTCGGCGAATAAAACGGTGAATAACAGATAAATCATTGTATAATTGTTAAGAGCTACACGAGTGTGCAAAAACCCTAAACCGATCGATAGCCCACGACAACGTGTTCTTCAGTTCGAACTAGGGTTCATCGACCTCCGACATTCCTGATCATATAACATCTTTTATTCGTTCTATTTATCAATGTGTTTTCTTTTTAAAAAATTCTCATTAATTCGAATGATTCATATTAATTTATAGACTCACTTCTTAATTTTTGATGAGAACTAGGATGTTACACCTCAATAGGCCTGAAGAACATATCTATGAACATCCTGTCAATTGCAACTTTAATATGCGAGAATACATACCTTTTAGGGTTCATCAAAACGCTCATAGATCCTTGATTGATTGATGAGCGCTAAGAGTACAACGTAGAACTCATCTTTCGTAGTCGCACCCAAAGCACTCAGAAATATCAACATCCAAAAACAACTGATCCATCAAACACCTTGAACAAGGACTCTAAAATCTGAAATTGTTGATGGAGCGTTGCCAAATCATGGCAATGTAGCCACCATGATGTGATTTGTGACATTGGTGGTTTTATGAGAAGAAGGAGGTAGTCGAAATTTGCTTAGGTTTTGTGTAAAATCATCATTTAATTCCACCCATAGACCCCAAATGATATAAAACCCTAAAAGATAATTATCTAGCTACGTAATAATTATCTATAAAACTGGTAACTATCTAACTACTTAAATTATCTTGTTTAATACTCAAGAACATTTAAGAACTTCTAGATTTCATTTAATTAATTAAAGACTATTAGTTAATTAACAAATTAAGACCCTATAATTTTCACATGTCATTTATTTCTTGTTTTTATCCTTACGTGCAACCCAAAAGGACTGTACTATTAATAGTAATATTACCAATTGTTGTGATTATGGGAACAGTTCTACAACAACTTTTGAAACTTTAAACAACTAAAGGCATATTTTTTAATCAACCAGGTGCTCAAGATCTATTAGGATTCATTCATATCGAACGATGAATTTCTCAACGTATAGTTCAAGAGACTAAAGAAAGCTACTATACAGTGGCGAAGACAGTACAGGGGCGTGCGGGTGTTCAGCCACCCCCAACTTGTCTAAAACCCAATATAGTCCATACAATATGAAACATTTAAAAACCATTTCCATATGAAAAGGAAAAAGAAACTAGTAATTTTTGAAGAAGAGGCCATGAAAATAGGAAATTAATTCATATTATTTCGAGAATCTGTCAAAGAAAATCAAATCCAATCTAATAAAACATCTTAAATCTATCACAAAAATTCGAAATCCTAATCAAAAAGTCCTCAAAATAATTAAAGAAATTCAATCATAAGAGAGTTTACAACTTCATAGATCAATTTAAAAAATCATAACCTAGAAAAAAATTGTCACATATCATGTTTCCATGATTCACGTCTATGGTCTCACCATCTGAGACTCACCTTCTTGAAATCTCCTTCTCGCCTTAGCCTCTCGAAGACCCATGTGTTCTTTGGTTTGATCCCTAAATATTTCAGATCTCGTCATCTCCTTCTCTAGTCGGTCGCCATTCCCTGTCACCATTCGCCATTGTTGGTTGCCGCCTTTGATGTGTGGCTTATTCTTATTCTCTCAACAGCTCACTGTGAGTTTCTCTCAAACTCTCTAATATCCATAAGATTAATGGTGTCGTGTGCCGCTAACTTATTAGATTGTCCTCTTATACATTTACTTATTTATTTATTTATTTATTTATTTATTTATTTTTATTTTTTTATCTTTTTATAATTTTGCACCTAGCTAGATATAGCCTTCACGGTTGCCTCAAGACTTTCTGAATTGATGTGCTTTATTAACATGAAATTGTCATTTCCTAATAATTGTAATTCTTTTTACTTATTTATTTAACCTAAAATCTTTCTTAGTTTACAAACATTTGTTAGCCATTGTTTGATAGTTACCCATAGATTTATAAATGTTTGTTTAGCTTATTTGTTTGTTAATTGTTTAGCACCTTATGCAAAATCTCTAATGATAATTTAGTTAATCATTTTGATAAAATTGAAGATTTGTAAAGACTAATATAAAACATGAATCAACTCGAAAAATTGCAGGATCTCTCCAAATATAAAATCAAGATAGCTAATAGTGCCCCCTTCAATCAAAAATCATGGCTCCGCCCTGCAAAATTCCTATGTGCGACCCTAAATTTGCAAGTTGCGATCCAATTCCTCCATACTTCCAAACAAACGTGTAATATCCATATTTTAGGCTTAACATATTTTCCTTTTTTGTACATTTTTAAATATAATAACGATAAATATTTCATGTATTAACTTGAAAATAATTTTTTTTTAATTTAAATAAATTTATATTAGTGAAATTTTAAGTTTCAAAGTTATAAGAAGGCTTAATTAAGGTTAAATATTTTTTAGTGTTGAAGGACTATCATTGTATTGTTTGGAAAACTTGTGTATGACTTGAATTTAACTAAGTAAACTATGTATTGACTAAATTGTAAGAAATTGATACTTATAAGCTTAAGTTACAATGTTTAAGTGGGAAATGCCGGTAGATGTCCTTTTGGGGAAATTTAAGACGCATGGATTAAAACTGTCAATTTTGTAAAACTTAGGTTCGCTGAATACTTTGACCAAGTTTGGATTCAAAACTTCAAATGTCAATAAGTTTGTTTTTTGGACTCTTTATGAAAGTAATACAAATTTTTTAAACCTATAGAGGTTAGATGGTATTATTATCGAGAAACTTAAAACTTGGCACCAAAGAGTGGAATTGGATTTTTGCTATTATTCAATTCCATTCAAAAATCTAACCCCCGGTTATATTCATCATGCTTCCCAAACATAACATTATTATTTTGATATCCTAATTCTAATAAATAAGTAGAACTCTACCACGTGTCAATCTATAAGACCTCTAAAATAGAGTTTTCCCGCTCATTTTATTCATCTATATTTACGTAAATGTCATACAATCCAAATTCAATAATTCCGGAAAAATCTGCAAACAAATATGTTAATTAATATTCAGATTCGAAAAACCCGATTAATTTTGAAAGTTTGTTTATTTTTATTGCAAATTAAATCCCTAAAAATCTGCAATATTATTCTTTGCAAACGTAATCTTCTTGATTCTTATTGATTCATAAAAACTTTTCAAACGTAAATACCATTCATACGGTTCTTTTCTTTTTACCATTCTGCTCCATAGAAATTCTGCTCCATAGTAATCTTTGCAAAATTATTCTTCTTTATTCTTCTTGATTCTGCAACGCTTAAAAAATCAAATATCAGATTAGTGTATTAAAATATCAGGATTACTAATATTTCTATGCTCTTAATGGTCTGATTTATCAGTTTCTATCATTTTTTCATTTTATTAGTGATGTTTGTCTTCTTCTTTTTCCTAATTCTTCTTAATCATCTTCTTCTTCTACCTTTTCAGTTTAAAAGACGTAAATAGTAATGAAAATGATCACAAAATACGAAATTAGTAATAAAAATGAGAACTTTATTTTCTTTAAAAAAAACTGTTCTTCAAAGCTTTAACTATTACAATATGTTTTTTTTGTTTTGATGTTTCATTTACTTTGATTTGCTGTTAATTTAAAAGGTTGCTAATTTTCCTTACAATTCTATAATGATTAAATTTATTGCAGAAAATGGAAATAGGAAATAAGGTTTACCTAAATAACATTGACCAGATAGATGAAAAATTGCATATCAAGGTTCGGGTGCTTAAAATTTGGAACTTTGTTAGAAATAATAAAGTTTGTTCCATTGAAATGATCATCATGGATGAGGAGGTTTGTTGTATTTGATATATTTTTTATTCATCATTCAATATTAGACATGTTTCATGAACATAATAATTTTTAATTTTTTTTTTAAACAGGGTACACAATACCAAGCTCGTGTCTTCAATCAGAATTTCTCCAAATTTCGTCATCTTTTAAAGGAAGATGAAAGTTATATAGTTATAAAACCCAATATGGCTGCTGTTACTAATGGTTTTAGTTATACAGGTCATAAACAGACCTTAACTTTGGATTGGAAAAGCATCCTAAAAAAATGTGATGATTTCTCGGGTCCGGTCAATAGATTTATGTTTGTTGACTTTAATTCTATCATAGAACAAACATGCCCAAAAGACACATTCTTTGGTTAGTCATAAAATATTAATAAAATCATTTTTTATCATTTGTTTTTTTGGTTATGCATTTTATTATTTAAATATTACGAATTTAATCCTAAACTTTTATTTTTTTGTGGTATCTGTTGTGTAGATGTTATTGGACATATCGTGTCATTTAGGCCTCTTGAAATTTCAAATCCAGTACCATCCAAGCATTATATAAAAGTCACTCTTAGCAACCTAGAGTGAGATTATATTGTATTATTTATTTATTATTTATTATCTTTAATTAATCACAAATTAATATTAATATACTATTTTATGGTTTATTTAGTTCTGTACATCTGAAGGTTACTATTTTTGGAAGTCAAGCATATCAAATTTCAGAATACCTAAAAAATAACCCGACTGTTAATTTTGTTGTTATCGTGATGCAGTTTTTGAAGCTAAACATTTGGAATGGTTTGTATTTAGTCTTTATATATAGATGTTTATAATTACTGTTTTTATATAAATTTTAATAATTGGATATACATTTTTTACAGGTCTTGGTGAAGCTAAAAGTCATTTTGAAGTAACGAAATTGTTCATAAATTCTGACATTTATGAAATAAATGAGTTTAAAAATAAGTTAGTTTCCAATTGTTTTTTATTTTTTTATAATGTATTTTAACTTAAAAAATACACAAAACCTAATATTCATGAATCTAAATTAAACATTACAGGTTGAAATGTCATGACAATTTCGGTATAACTGAAAAAAGCATAACTACACTTCAAAGCTACTCTTCTTCATATACAGATGACTTTAAGGGCAATTTTCCATTAAAAACAATCTGTGAGATCACCGAACCAATTAAGGTATATTGCATTATTTTATATGTTTTACATTTTATTTTTGCATAATTTATTTTAATAATTTTTACATTTTATATGATACAGGAAATGAAGTTTTTATTAGTTGCTTCCATTGTTAATATAAGGCAGAATCTACCATAGTATTATGAAGCATGCAAAAAATGTGGAAAAAAAATTATCCATGTTCCCAAAACCAATCATTCGTATACCAACCCTGAGGGAATTTCAGAAACTATGGTTGTCGAGTGTACAAATGCACATGCAAAAAATCTGAATTTCAGTCAGTTATAAAGTATAGACATATTTATTTCTATTAATTTTGTCAATCTTAAAACAACACTAACAATGACATAATTATTTTTTGTTTTAGGTATATAATTCCAATTAACGTACAAGATTGTACTGGAACCATTGGATTGACTCTTTTTGATAAGGAAGCAAGGAGGTTGTTAAATATAAGTGCTTACGAGTTGAAAAAGATACATGATGCGGTATATTATTCATACCTTTAAAATCAGAAAACATTTACTTAATTTTTTTAATTTATTAAAATATATCTTACAGGCCGGAGACAGTGATGCCCTATTTCCAATGCAACTTAATGTGTTGAAAAACCGCAAGTTTGGTTTTGTTGTAGATATTACAGAATACAATGTCAACAACTATAATAACATCTACACAGTTCTCAGAGTTACAGAAGATATGTCCATTGTTTGTGAATTGGAAAGTAAAATAGAACTTATGGTATGTAATTTTTTATTGTTGAAAATTTACAATTCTTTAATGTTAAAGTACATAACGATTAACATATTTCCATTTTATTTTTTAGAGTAATCAATCTGTCTTCTTAAATCAAGTTGCTTTGGAATCCGATGATGTTGTACAGCCTGTTCAAAAGGTTTTTCATTTTATTTTATAAACTTTTAATTATATTAGTTATTTTTTTTAGGAATCAAACATTTTTTTTTAAAATTAGGATGTGATCTCACAAACAGACGAAAGTTTTACACCCTCAACAGTTGATAAGTCAACCGCAACAAGTCCTTGCAAAATATCAGGTGATTTGAAGCGCAACCTCCAAGAAATTTATGATGTTGATTCTCGATATGATTTAAGTTCAACTAAGGCTAAAAGAAAGTCAACCGCAGAGGAAACTCCACTCTTGATTCCAAAAATTGAAAAGTAAGTTTCTATCGGTTATAAGACACATTTAATATATTTTGATCATTTGTTTTGGTTATAAAGATATTTTAATTGCTTGGTATGATTTTTATTTTGGGGTATTTAGGATGTCAAATATTATTGGTTTTGAATATTTTTGGATACTTTTATTGTTTTAAATTGGACAAGTTAGTTGATTTTGGTTATAACTCAAATAAAATATATTGCCCCTAACTTGATAAGTATTTCATATATCGCAATTAACAATTAAGACAAATCAATCAATCAATCAATTTGTATAATAAAAATGTGAAATTCTTAGCTTTCTTCCCCAATTCGCATTCTACTGTAAAATTCACATTCTTCATTCACCCACTTTCTTCGCATGTTCCAGTCAATTTTTTTTTTAGTTCATTCGCATTTGAGTTGTTTGTCTCACCAAATACGAAATGAATATTAACCATAATCACCTTCGCATCTTTAACCCCAATCCATACAACCTCATATGCGAAACCCAATTTTGATTTGTATTACCAAATGCGAACATTTTTGCTTTTACACGTGAACTGCATTTGACTCCAATATTGAACAAATCACATTTCACAGTCCTTCTTGACTTCACATTTTTCTTCACGAATCTGTTCAAAAGGTTTTTCATTTTATTTTATAAACTTTTAATTATATTTGCTTGTAAAATTTTTTTAAATTTTTTCTTAATATTTTAAATTTTTGGCCGATATTGCATATGTGGTTATTATTGTTCAAATGTTAAAGCTATCTTGAGCTTGATACTTTGATACTTTTACAGGTGAAATTATATTGTGATTGAGGGTGCTTAATTTGTACTTTATTTAATTTGTATTAAAAAAAATGAAAACTTTGTTGGTATTCTTAAAGTAAAAAATAACTACTCAATAGTCAATACTACAACATTTTACTTTCATTGGTTTCCCTTTAACCAGTAAAAATCATTATTATGTAATTTTTTAGAATGGAACATTCCCTTTAACGGCTGTTTACTTAATAATTTTTTTCATCATATTGATGATTCCTACTTTTTTTCATTTGTTACCATTTAAATCTTATGGTTATACCATTGTACTTTAAAATGTTTTTTGGTTTAATATTAATGGAACATTCCTTTAATGACAATGTACTTTCATTGGTTTCTATGTAACCTCTAAATATCATAAACTAGAGGGGGAGCCCCCGCGATGCGGAGGTCGGATGAAACCTTTTTGGTTTGTTGTTTTCTCTATTTGATGAGATAAAACAGATGCAAATGTGAATACATACATAATTGGTTTTTCTTATCTATATTTATGTTGAAGAGAGTTGCTAATGTGACAAAATTATCACTTTATGTTGAAAAGCAAAAGGTACGGTTTAGTACCTAACACAGAATAGACAATTTCCAGGAGAATAAAACTTCATAAACGTGCTTGACATGTGGTTTATTCTGTGTTTGCATTACGTTTTATATATGGAATGACAAAATAGACCTAAACGATAGATTATATTTTTTAAAGGTGAATACAAGGCTTAACCATGCATCTGTTCATAAGCATAGTATCAAAAGAGAAAACGATTTAAAGAGACCATGGATAATAAGATGACAAAAGAGTTGGAGATTTTTTTGTTTTGTATCACTCCATATATGTATAATAAAAATGCGAAATTAAGACAAATCAATCAATCAATCAATTTGTATAATAAAAATGCGAAATTCTTAGCTTTCTTCCTCAATTCGCATTCTACTGTAAAATTCGCATTCTTCATTCACCCTCTTTCTTCGCATGTTCCAGTCATTTTTTTTAGTTCATTCGCATTTGAGTTGTTTGTCTCACCAAATGCGAAATGACTATTAACCATAATCACCTTCGCATCTTTAACCCCAATCCATACAACCTCATATGCGAAACCCAATTTTGATTTGTATTACCAAATGCGAACATTTTTGGTTTTACACGTGAACTACATTTGACTCCAATATTGAACAAATCACATTTCACAGTCGTTCTTGACTTCGCATTTTTCTTCACGAATCGTCCCTCAATCAATAACCCAATTAACCCAATTGCGAATCCAAAATCAAAACTTATCTGTTTTCATATGCGAACCCAACTGATTGGCTTTTCAAAATCAAATTCGCAACTCCAAATCGTTCGATTATTCGCCCCAATTCCAAAATCAAATAACAGATCCTTCGTATGATTCATTTAATAACCAAGGCTTCTTTTACTTCAAAATGACCATATTACCCCTAACTTGATAAGTATTTCATATATCGCAATTAACAATTAAGACAAATCAATCAATCAATCAATTTGTATAATAAAAATGCGAAATTCTTAGCTTTCTTCCCCAATTCGCATTCTACTGTAAAATTCACATTCTTCATTCACCCACTTTCTTCGCATGTTCCAGTCATTTTTTTTTAGTTCATTCGCATTTGAGTTGTTTGTCTCACCAAATACGAAATGAATATTAACCATAATCACCTTCGCATCTTTAACCCCAATCCATACAACCTCATATGCGAAACCCAATTTTGATTTGTATTACCAAATGCGAACATTTTTGGTTTTACACGTGAACTGCATTTGACTCCAATATTGAACAAATCACATTTCACAGTCCTTCTTGACTTCGCATTTTTCTTCACGAATCGTCCCTCAATCAATAACCCAATTAACCCAATTGCGAATCCAAAATCAAAACTTATCTGTTTTCATATGCGAACCCAAGTGATTGGCTTTTCAAAATCAAATTTGCAACTCCAAATCGTTCGATTATTCGCCCCAATTCCAAAATCAAATAACAGATCCTTCGTATGATTCATTTAATAACCAATGCTTCTTTTACTTCAAAATGACCATATTGCCCCTAACTTGATAAGTATTTCATATATCGCAATTAACAATTAAGACAAATCAATCAATCAATCAATTTGTATAATAAAAATGCGAAATTCTTAGCTTTCTTCCCCAATTTGCATTCTACTGTAAAATTCACATTCTTCATTCACCCTCTTTCTTCGCATGTTCCAGTCATTTTTTTTTAGTTCATTCGCATTTGAGTTGTTTGTCTCACCAAATACGAAATGAATATTAACCATAATCACCTTCGCATCTTTAACCCCAATCCATACAACCTCATATGCGAAGCCCAATTTTGATTTGTATTACCAAATGCGAACATTTTTGCTTTTACACGTGAACTGCATTTGACTCAAATATTGAACAAATCACATTTCACAGTCCTTCTTGACTTCGCATTTTTCTTCACGAATCGTCCCTCAATCAATAACCCAATTAACCCAATTGCGAATCCAAAATCAAAACTTATCTGTTTTCATATGCGAACACAACTGATTGGCTTTTCAAAATCAAATTCGCAACTCCAAATCGTTCGATTATTCGCCCCAATTCCAAAATCAAATAACAGATCCTTCGTATGATTCATTTAATAACCAAGGCTTCTTTTACTTCAAAATGACCATATTGCCCCTAATTTGATAAGTATTTCATATATCGCAATTAACAATTAAGACAAGTCAATCAATCAATCAATTTGTATATTAAAAATGCGAAATTCTTAGCTTTCTTCCCCAATTCGCATTCTACTGTAAAATTCACATTCTTCATTCACCCTCTTTCTTCGCATGTTCCAGTCATTTTTTTTTAGTTCATTCGCATTTGAGTTGTTTGTCTCACCAAATACGAAATGAATATTAACCATAATCACCTTCGCATCTTTAACCCCAATCCATACAACCTCATATGCGAAACCCAATTTTGATTTGTATTACCAAATGCGAACATTTTTGGTTTTACACGTGAACTGCATTTGACTCCAATATTGAACAAATCACATTTCACAGTCCTTCTTGACTTCGCATTTTTCTTCACGAATCGTCCCTCAATCAATAACCCAATTAACCCAATTGCGAATTCAAAATCAAAACTTATCTATTTTCATATGCGAACCCAAGTGATTGGCTTTTCAAAATCAAATTCGCAACTCCAAATCGTTCGATTATTCGCCCCAATTCCAAAATCAAATAACAGATCCTTCGTATGATTCATTTAATAACCAAGGCTTCTTTTACTTCAAAATGACCATATTGCCCCTAACTTGATAAGTATTTCATATATCGCAATTAACAATCAAGACAAATCAATCAATCAATCAATTTGTATAATAAAAATGCGAAATTCTTAGCTTTCATCCCCAATTCGCATTCTACTGTAAAATTCACATTCTTCATTCACCCTCTTTCTTCGCATGTTCCAGTCATTTTTTTTTAGTTCATTCGCATTTGAGTTGTTTGTCTCACCAAATACGAAATGAATATTAACCATAATCACCTTCGCATCTTTAACCCCAATCCATACAACCTCATATGCGAAGCCCAATTTTGATTTGTATTACCAAATGCGAACATTTTTGCTTTTACACGTGAACTGCATTTGACTCCAATATTGAACAAATCACATTTCACAGTCGTTCTTGACTTCGCATTTTTCTTCACGAATCGTCCCTCAATCAATAACCCAATTAACCCAATTGCGAATCCAAAATCAAAACTTATCTGTTTTCATATGCGAACCCAACTAATTGGCTTTTCAAAATCAAATTCGCAACTCCAAATCGTTCGATTATTCGCCCCAATTCCAAAATCAAATAACAGATCCTTCGTATGATTCATTTAATAACCAAGGCTTCTTTTACTTCAAAATGACCATATTGCCCCTAATCTGATAAGTATTTCGTATATCGCAATTAACAATTAAGACAAATCAATCAATCAATCAATTTGTATAATAAAAATGCGAAATTCTTAGCTTTCTTCCCCAATTCGCATTCTACTGTAAAATTCACATTCTTCATTCACCCTCTTTCTTCGCATGTTCCAGTCATTTTTTTTTAGTTCATTCGCATTTGAGTTGTTTGTCTCACCAAATACGAAATGAATATTAACCATAATCACCTTCGCATCTTTAACCCCAATCCATACAACCTCATATGCGAAACCCAATTTTGATTTGTATTACCAAATGCGAACATTTTTGGTTTTACACGTGAACTGCATTTGACTCCAATATTGAACAAATCACATTTCACAGTCCTTCTTGACTTCGCATTTTTCTTCACGAATCGTCCCTCAATCAATAACCCAATTAACCCAATTGCGAATCCAAAATCAAAACTTATCTATTTTCATATGCGAACCCAAGTGATTGGCTTTTCAAAATCAAATTCGCAACTCCAAATCGTTCGATTATTCGCCCCAATTCCAAAATCAAATAACAGATCCTTCGTATGATTCATTTAATAACCAAGGCTTCTTTTACTTCAAAATGACCATATTGCCCCTAATCTGATAAGTATTTCGTATATCGCAATTAACAATTAAGACAAATCAATCAATCAATCAATTTGTATAATAAAAATGCGAAATTCTTAGCTTTCTTCCCCAATTCGCATTCTACTGTAAAATTCACATTCTTCATTCACCCTCTTTCTTCGCATGTTCCAGTCATTTTTTTTTAGTTCATTCGCATTTGAGTTGTTTGTCTCACCAAATACGAAATGAATATTAACCATAATCACCTTCGCATCTTTAACCCCAATCCATACAACCTCATATGCGAAACCCAATTTTGATTTGTATTACCAAATGCGAACATTTTTGGTTTTACACGTGAACTGCATTTGACTCCAATATTGAACAAATCACATTTCACAGTCCTTCTTGACTTCGCATTTTTCTTCACGAATCGTCCCTCAATCAATAACCCAATTAACCCAATTGCGAATTCAAAATCAAAACTTATCTATTTTCATATGCGAACCCAAGTGATTGGCTTTTCAAAATCAAATTCGCAACTCCAAATCGTTCGATTATTCGCCCCAATTCCAAAATCAAATAACAGATCCTTCGTATGATTCATTTAATAACCAAGGCTTCTTTTACTTCAAAATGACCATATTGCCCCTAACTTGATAAGTATTTCATATATCGCAATTAACAATCAAGACAAATCAATCAATCAATCAATTTGTATAATAAAAATGCGAAATTCTTAGCTTTCATCCCCAATTCGCATTCTACTGTAAAATTCACATTCTTCATTCACCCTCTTTCTTCGCATGTTCCAGTCATTTTTTTTTAGTTCATTCGCATTTGAGTTGTTTGTCTCACCAAATACGAAATGAATATTAACCATAATCACCTTCGCATCTTTAACCCCAATCCATACAACCTCATATGCGAAGCCCAATTTTGATTTGTATTACCAAATGCGAACATTTTTGCTTTTACACGTGAACTGCATTTGACTCCAATATTGAACAAATCACATTTCACAGTCGTTCTTGACTTCGCATTTTTCTTCACGAATCGTCCCTCAATCAATAACCCAATTAACCCAATTGCGAATTCAAAATCAAAACTTATCTGTTTTCATATGCGAACCCAACTAATTGGCTTTTCAAAATCAAATTCGCAACTCCAAATCGTTCGATTATTCGCCCCAATTCCAAAATCAAATAACAGATCCTTCGTATGATTCATTTAATAACCAAGGCTTCTTTTACTTCAAAATGACCATATTGCCCCTAATCTGATAAGTATTTCGTATATCGCAATTAACAATTAAGACAAATCAATCAATCAATCAATTTGTATAATAAAAATGCGAAATTCTTAGCTTTCTTCCCCAATTCGCATTCTACTGTAAAATTCACATTCTTCATTCACCCTCTTTCTTCGCATGTTCCAGTCATTTTTTTTTTAGTTCATTCGCATTTGAGTTGTTTGTCTCACCAAATACGAAATGAATATTAACCATAATCACCTTCGCATCTTTAACCCCAATCCATACAACCTCATATGCGAAACCCAATTTTGATTTGTATTACCAAATGCGAACATTTTTGGTTTTACACGTGAACTGCATTTGACTCCAATATTGAACAAATCACATTTCACAGTCCTTCTTGACTTCGCATTTTTCTTCACGAATCGTCCCTCAATCAATAACCCAATTAACCCAATTGCGAATCCAAAATCAAAACTTATCTATTTTCATATGCGAACCCAAGTGATTGGCTTTTCAAAATCAAATTCGCAACTCCAAATCGTTCGATTATTCGCCCCAATTCCAAAATCAAATAACAGATCCTTCGTATGATTCATTTAATAACCAAGGCTTCTTTTACTTCAAAATGACCATATTGCCCCTAACTTGATAAGTATTTCATATATCGCAATTAACAATCAAGACAAATCAATCAATCAATCAATTTGTATAATAAAAATGCGAAATTCTTAGCTTTCTTCCCCAATTCGCATTCTACTGTAAAATTCACATTCTTCATTCACCCTCTTTCTTCGCATGTTCCAGTCATTTTTTTTAGTTCATTCGCATTTGAGTTGTTTGTCTCACCAAATACGAAATGAATATTAACCATAATCACCTTCGCATCTTTAACCCCAATCCATACAACCTCATATGCGAAGCCCAATTTTGATTTGTATTACCAAATGCGAACATTTTTGCTTTTACACGTGAACTGCATTTGACTCCAATATTGAACAAATCACATTTCACAGTCGTTCTTGACTTCGCATTTTTCTTCACGAATCGTCCCTCAATCAATAACCCAATTAACCCAATTGCGAATCCAAAATCAAAACTTATCTGTTTTTATATGCGAACCCAACTAATTGGCTTTTCAAAATCAAATTCGCAACTCCAAATCGTTCGATTATTCGCCCCAATTCCAAAATCAAATAACAGATCCTTCGTATGATTCATTTAATAACCAAGGCTTCTTTTACTTCAAAATGACCATATTGCACCTAATCTGATAAGTATTTCGTATATCGCAATTAACAATTAAGACAAATCAATCAATCAATCAATTTGTATAATAAAAATGCGAAATTCTTAGCTTTCTTCCCCAATTCGCATTCTACTGTAAAATTCACATTCTTCATTCACCCTCTTTCTTCGCATGTTCCAGTCATTTTTTTTTAGTTCATTCGCATTTGAGTTGTTTGTCTCACCAAATACGAAATGAATATTAACCATAATCACCTTCGCATCTTTAACCCCAATCCATACAACCTCATATGCGAAACCCAATTTTGATTTGTATTACCAAATGCGAACATTTTTGGTTTTACACGTGAACTGCATTTGACTCCAATATTGAACAAATCACATTTCACAGTCCTTCTTGACTTCGCATTTTTCTTCACGAATCGTCCCTCAATCAATAACCCAATTAACCCAATTGCGAATCCAAAATCAAAACTTATCTGTTTTCATATGCGAACCCAACTGATTGGCTTTTCAAAATCAAATTCGCAACTCCAAATCGTTCGATTATTCGCCCCAATTCCAAAATCAAATAACAGATCCTTCGTATGATTCATTTAATAACCAAGGCTTCTTTTACTTCAAAATGACCATATTGCCCCTAATTTGATAAGTATTTCATATATCGCAATTAACAATTAAGACAAATCAATCAATCAATCAATTTGTATAATAAAAATGCGAAATTCTTAGCTTTCTTCCCCAATTCGCATTCTACTGTAAAATTCACAATCTTCATTCACCCTCTTTCTTCGCATGTTCCAATCATTTTTTTTTAGTTCATTCGCATTTGAGTTGTTTGTCTCACCAAATACGAAATGAATATTAACCATAATCACCTTCGCATCTTTAACCCCAATCCATACAACCTCATATGCGAAACCCAATTTTGATTTGTATTACCACATGCGAACATTTTTGCTTTTACACGTGAACTGCATTTGACTCCAATATTGAACAAATCACATTTCACAGTCCTTCTTGACTTCGCATTTTTCTTCACGAATCGTCCCTCAATCAATAACCCAATTAACCCAATTGCGAATCCAAAATCAAAACTTATCTGTTTTCATATGCGAACCCAACTGATTGGCTTTTCAAAATCAAATTCGCAACTCCAAATCGTTCGATTATTCGCCCTAATTCCAAAATCAAATAACAGATCCTTCGTATGATTCATTTAATAACCAAGGCTTCTTTTACTTCAAAATGACCATATTGCCCCTAACTTGATAAGTATTTCATATATCGCAATTAACAATTAAGACAAATCAATCAATCAATCAATTTGTATAATAAAAATACGAAATTCTTAGCTTTCTTCCCCAATTCGCATTCTACTGTAAAATTCACATTCTTCATTCACCCTCTTTCTTCGCATGTTCCAGTCATTTTTTTTTTAGTTCATTCGCATTTGAGTTGTTTGTCTCACCAAATACGAAATGAATATTAACCATAATCACCTTCGCATCTTTAACCCCAATCCATACAACCTCATATGCGAAACCCAATTTTGATTTGTATTACCAAATGCGAACATTTTTGGTTTTACACGTGAACTGCATTTGACTCCAATATTGAACAAATCACATTTCACAGTCCTTCTTGACTTCGCATTTTTCTTCACGAATCGTCCCTCAATCAATAACCCAATTAACCCAATTGCGAATCCAAAATCAAAACTTATCTGTTTTCATATGCGAACCTAAGTGATTGGCTTTTCAAAATCAAATTCGCAACTCCAAATCGTTCGATTATTCGCCCCAATTCCAAAATCAAATAACAGATCCTTCGTATGATTCATTTAATAACCAAGGCTTCTTTTACTTCAAAATGACCATATTGCCCCTAACTTGATAAGTATTTCATATATCGCAATTAACAATTAAGACAAATCAATCAATCAATCAATTTGTATAATAAAAATGCGAAATTCTTAGCTTTCTTCCCCAATTCGCATTCTACTGTAAAATTCACATTCTTCATTCACCCTCTTTCTTCGCATGTTCCAGTCATTTTTTTTTTAGTTCATTCGCATTTGAGTTGTTTGTCTCACCAAATACGAAATGAATATTAACCATAATCACCTTCGCATCTTTAACCCCAATCCATACAACCTCATATGCGACGCCCAATTTTGATTTGTATTACCAAATGCGAACATTTTTGGTTTTACACGTGAACTGCATTTGACTCCAATATTGAACAAATCACATTTCACAGTCCTTCTTGACTTCGCATTTTTCTTCACGAATCGTCCCTCAATCAATAACCCAATTAACCCAATTGCGAATCCAAAATCAAAACTTATCTGTTTTCATATGCGAACCCAACTGATTGGCTTTTCAAAATCAAATTCGCAACTCCAAATCGTTCGATTATTCGCCCCAATTCCAAAATCAAATAACAGATCCTTCGTATGATTCATTTAATAACCAAGGCTTCTTTTACTTCAAAATGACCATATTGCCCCTAATTTGATAAGTATTTCATATATCGCAATTAACAATTAAGACAAGTCAATCAATCAATCAATTTGTATAATAAAAATGCGAAATTCTTAGCTTTCTTCCCCAATTCGCATTCTACTGTAAAATTCACATTCTTCATTCACCCACTTTCTTCGCATGTTCCAGTCATTTTTTTTTAGTTCATTCGCATTTGAGTTGTTTGTCTCACCAAATACGAAATGAATATTAACCATAATCACCTTCGCATCTTTAACCCCAATCCATACAACCTCATATGCGAAACCCAATTTTGATTTGTATTACCAAATGCGAACATTTTTGGTTTTACACGTGAACTGCATTTGACTCCAATATTGAACAAATCACATTTCACAGTCCTTCTTGACTTCGCATTTTTCTTCACGAATCGTCTCTCAATCAATAACCCAATTAACCCAATTGCGAATCCAAAATCAAAACTTATCTGTTTTCATATGCGAACCCAAGTGATTGGCTTTTCAAAATCAAATTCACAACTCCAAATCGTTCGATTATTCGCCCCAATTCCAAAATCAAATAACAGATCCTTCGTATGATTCATTTAATAACCAAGGCTTCTTTTACTTCAAAATGACCATATTGCCCCTAACTTGATAAGTATTTCGTATATCGCAATTAACAATCAAGACAAATCAATCAATCAATCAATTTGTATAATAAAAATGCGAAATTCTTAGCTTTCTTCCCCAATTCGCATTCTACTGTAAAATTCACAATCTTCATTCACCCTCTTTCTTCGCATGTTCCAATCATTTTTTTTTTAGTTCATTCGCATTTGAGTTGTTTGTCTCACCAAATACGAAATGAATATTAACCATAATCACCTTCGCATCTTTAACCCCAATCCATACAACCTCATATGCGAAACCCAATTTTGATTTGTATTACCAAATGCGAACATTTTTGGTTTTACACGTGAACTGCATTTGACTCCAATATTGAACAAATCACATTTCACAGTCCTTCTTGACTTCGCATTTTTCTTCACGAATCGTCCCTCAATCAATAACCCAATTAACCCAATTGCGAATCCAAAATCAAAACTTATCTGTTTTCATATGCGAACCTAAGTGATTGGCTTTTCAAAATCAAATTCGCAACTCCAAATCGTTCGATTATTCGCCCCAATTCCAAAATCAAATAACAGATCCTTCGTATGATTCATTTAATAACCAAGGCTTCTTTTACTTCAAAATGACCATATTGCCCCTAACTTGATAAGTATTTCATATATCGCAATTAACAATTAAGACAAATCAATCAATCAATCAATTTGTATAATAAAAATGCGAAATTCTTAGCTTTCTTCCCCAATTCGCATTCTACTGTAAAATTCACATTCTTCATTCACCCTCTTTCTTCGCATGTTCCAGTCATTTTTTTTTTAGTTCATTCGCATTTGAGTTGTTTGTCTCACCAAATACGAAATGAATATTAACCATAATCACCTTCGCATCTTTAACCCCAATCCATACAACCTCATATGCGACGCCCAATTTTGATTTGTATTACCAAATGCGAACATTTTTGGTTTTACACGTGAACTGCATTTGACTCCAATATTGAACAAATCACATTTCACAGTCCTTCTTGACTTCGCATTTTTCTTCACGAATCGTCCCTCAATCAATAACCCAATTAACCCAATTGCGAATCCAAAATCAAAACTTATCTGTTTTCATATGCGAACCCAACTGATTGGCTTTTCAAAATCAAATTCGCAACTCCAAATCGTTCGATTATTCGCCCCAATTCCAAAATCAAATAACAGATCCTTCGTATGATTCATTTAATAACCAAGGCTTCTTTTACTTCAAAATGACCATATTGCCCCTAATTTGATAAGTATTTCCTATATCGCAATTAACAATTAAGACAAGTCAATCAATCAATCAATTTGTATAATAAAAATGCGAAATTCTTAGCTTTCTTCCCCAATTCGCATTCTACTGTAAAATTCACATTCTTCATTCACCCACTTTCTTCGCATGTTCCAGTCATTTTTTTTTAGTTCATTCGCATTTGAGTTGTTTGTCTCACCAAATACGAAATGAATATTAACCATAATCACCTTCGCATCTTTAACCCCAATCCATACAACCTCATATGCGAAACCCAATTTTGATTTGTATTACCAAATGCGAACATTTTTGGTTTTACACGTGAACTGCATTTGACTCCAATATTGAACAAATCACATTTCACAGTCCTTCTTGACTTCGCATTTTTCTTCACGAATCGTCTCTCAATCAATAACCCAATTAACCCAATTGCGAATCCAAAATCAAAACTTATCTGTTTTCATATGCGAACCCAAGTGATTGGCTTTTCAAAATCAAATTCACAACTCCAAATCGTTCGATTATTCGCCCCAATTCCAAAATCAAATAACAGATCCTTCGTATGATTCATTTAATAACCAAGGCTTCTTTTACTTCAAAATGACCATATTGCCCCTAACTTCATAAGTATTTCGTATATCGCAATTAACAATCAAGACAAATCAATCAATCAATCAATTTGTATAATAAAAATGCGAAATTCTTAGCTTTCTTCCCCAATTCGCATTCTACTGTAAAATTCACATTCTTCATTCACCCTCTTTCTTCGCATGTTCCAGTCATTTTTTTTTAGTTCATTCGCATTTGAGTTGTTTGTCTCACCAAATACGAAATGAATATTAACCATAATCACCTTCGCATCTTTAACCCCAATCCATACAACCTCATATGCAAAGCCCAATTTTGATTTGTATTACCAAATGCGAACATTTTTGGTTTTACACGTGAACTGCATTTGACTCCAATATTGAACAAATCACATTTCACAGTCGTTCTTGACTTCGCATTTTTCTTCACGAATCGTCCCTCAATCAATAACCCAATTAACCCAATTGCGAATCCAAAATCAAAACTTATCTGTTTTCATATGCGAACCCAACTAATTGGCTTTTCAAAATCAAATTCGCAACTCCAAATCGTTCGATTATTCGCCCCAATTCCAAAATCAAATAACAGATCCTTCGTATGATTCATTTAATAACCAAGGCTTCTTTTACTTCAAAATGACCATATTGCCCCTAATCTGATAAGTATTTCATATATCGCAATTAACAATTAAGACAAATCAATCAATCAATCAATTTGTATAATAAAAATGCGAAATTCTTAGCTTTCTTCCCCAATTCGCATTCTACTGTAAAATTCACATTCTTCATTCACCCTCTTTCTTCGCATGTTCCAGTCATTTTTTTTTAGTTCATTCGCATTTGAGTTGTTTGTCTCACCAAATACGAAATGAATATTAACCATAATCACCTTCGCATCTTTAACCCCAATCCATACAACCTCATATGCGAAACCAAATTTTGATTTGTATTACCAAATGCGAACATTTTTGGTTTTACACGTGAACTGCATTTGACTCCAATATTGAACAAATCACATTTCACAGTCCTTCTTGACTTCGCATTTTTCTTCACGAATCGTCCCTCAATCAATAACCCAATTAACCCAATTGCGAAATTCGTATGATTCATTTAATAACCAAGGCTTCTTTTACTTCAAAATGACCATATTGCCCCTAATTTGATAAGTATTTCATATATCGCAATTAACAATTAAGACAAATCAATCAATCAATCAATTTGTATAATAAAAATGCGAAATTCTTAGCTTTCTTCCCCAATTCGCATTCTACTGTAAAATTCACAATCTTCATTCACCCTCTTTCTTCGCATGTTCCAATCATTTTTTTTTTAGTTCATTCGCATTTGAGTTGTTTGTCTCACCAAATACGAAATGAATATTAACCATAATCACCTTCGCATCTTTAACCCCAATCCATACAACCTCATATGCGAAACCCAATTTTGATTTGTATTACCACATGCGAACATTTTTGCTTTTACACGTGAACTGCATTTGACTCCAATATTGAACAAATCACATTTCACAGTCCTTCTTGACTTCGCATTTTTCTTCACGAATCGTCCCTCAATCAATAACCCAATTAACCCAATTGCGAATCCAAAATCAAAACTTATCTGTTTTCATATGCGAACCCAACTGATTGGCTTTTCAAAATCAAATTCGCAACTCCAAATCGTTCGATTATTCGCCCCAATTCCAAAATCAAATAACAGATCCTTCGTATGATTCATTTAATAACCAAGGCTTCTTTTACTTCAAAATGACCATATTGCCCCTAATTTGATAAGTATTTCATATATCGCAATTAACAATTAAGACAAATCAATCAATCAATCAGTTTGTATAATAAAAATGTGAAATTCTTAGCTTTCTTCCCCAATTCGCATTCTACTGTAAAATTCACAATCTTCATTCACCCTCTTTCTTCGCATGTTCCAATCATTTTTTTTTAGTTCATTCTCATTTGAGTTGTTTGTCTCACCAAATACGAAATGAATATTAACCATAATCACCTTCGCATCTTTAACCCCAATCCATACAACCTCATATGCGAAACCCAATTTTGATTTGTATTACCACATGCGAACATTTTTGCTTTTACACGTGAACTGCATTTGACTCCAATATTGAACAAATCACATTTCACAGTCCTTCTTGACTTCGCATTTTTCTTCACGAATCGTCCCTCAATCAATAACCCAATTAACCCAATTGCGAATCCAAAATCAAAACTTATCTGTTTTCATATGCGAACCCAACTGATTGGCTTTTCAAAATCAAATTCGCAACTCCAAATCGTTCGATTATTCGCCCCAATTCCAAAATCAAATAACAGATCCTTCGTATGATTCATTTAATAACCAAGGCTTCTTTTACTTCAAAATGACCATATTGCCCCTAATTTGATAAGTATTTCATATATCGCAATTAACAATTAAGACAAGTCAATCAATCAATCAATTTGTATAATAAAAATGCGAAATTCTTAGCTTTCTTCCCCAATTCGCATTCTACTGTAAAATTCACATTCTTCATTCACCCACTTTCTTCGCATGTTCCAGTCATTTTTTTTAGTTCATTCGCATTTGAGTTGTTTGTCTCACCAAATACGAAATGAATATTAACCATAATCACCTTCGCATCTTTAACCCCAATCCATACAACCTCATATGCGAAACCCAATTTTGATTTGTATTACCAAATGCGAACATTTTTGGTTTTACACGTGAACTGCATTTGACTCCAATATTGAACAAATCACATTTCACAGTCCTTCTTGACTTCGCATTTTTCTTCACGAATCGTCTCTCAATCAATAACCCAATTAACCCAATTGCGAATCCAAAATCAAAACTTATCTATTTTCATATGCGAACCCAAGTGATTGGCTTTTCAAAATCAAATTCACAACTCCAAATCGTTCGATTATTCGCCCCAATTCCAAAATCAAATAACAGATCCTTCGTATGATTCATTTAATAACCAAGGCTTCTTTTACTTCAAAATGACCATATTGCCCCTAACTTGATAAGTATTTCGTATATCGCAATTAACAATCAAGACAAATCAATCAATCAATCAATTTGTATAATAAAAATGCGAAATTCTTAGCTTTCTTCCCCAATTCGCATTCTACTGTAAAATTCACATTCTTCATTCACCCTCTTTCTTCGCATGTTCCAGTCATTTTTTTTTAGTTCATTCGCATTTGAGTTGTTTGTCTCACCAAATACGAAATGAATATTAACCATAATCACCTTCGCATCTTTAACCCCAATCCATACAACCTCATATGCGAAGCCCAATTTTGATTTGTATTACCAAATGCGAACATTTTTGCTTTTACACGTGAACTGCATTTGACTCCAATATTGAACAAATCACATTTCACAGTCGTTCTTGACTTCGCATTTTTCTTCACGAATCGTCCCTCAATCAATAACCCAATTAACCCAATTGCGAATCCAAAATCAAAACTTATCTGTTTTCATATGCGAACCCAACTAATTGGCTTTTCAAAATCAAATTCGCAACTCCAAATCGTTCGATTATTCGCCCCAATTCCAAAATCAAATAACAGATCCTTCGTATGATTCATTTAATAACCAAGGCTTCTTTTACTTCAAAATGACCATATTGCCCCTAATCTGATAAGTATTTCATATATCGCAATTAACAATTAAGACAAATCAATCAATCAATCAATTTGTATAATAAAAATGCGAAATTCTTAGCTTTCTTCCCCAATTCGCATTCTACTGTAAAATTCACATTCTTCATTCACCCTCTTTCTTCGCATGTTCCAGTCATTTTTTTTTAGTTCATTCGCATTTGAGTTGTTTGTCTCACCAAATACGAAATGAATATTAACCATAATCACCTTCGCATCTTTAACCCCAATCCATACAACCTCATATGCGAAACCCAATTTTGATTTGTATTACCAAATGCGAACATTTTTGGTTTTACACGTGAACTGCATTTGACTCCAATATTGAACAAATCACATTTCACAGTCCTTCTTGACTTCGCATTTTTCTTCACGAATCGTCCCTCAATCAATAACCCAATTAACCCAATTGCGAATCCAAAATCAAAACTTATCTGTTTTCATATGCGAACCCAACTGATTGGCTTTTCAAAATCAAATTCGCAACTCCAAATCGTTCGATTATTCGCCCCAATTCCAAAATCAAATAACAGATCCTTCGTATGATTCATTTAATAACCAAGGCTTCTTTTACTTCAAAATGACCATATTACCCCTAACTTGATAAGTATTTCATATATCGCAATTAACAATTAAGACAAATCAATCAATCAATCAATTTGTATAATAAAAATGCGAAATTCTTAGCTTTCTTCCCCAATTCGCATTCTACTGTAAAATTCACATTCTTCATTCACCCACTTTCTTCGCATGTTCCAGTCATTTTTTTTTAGTTCATTCGCATTTGAGTTGTTTGTCTCACCACATACGAAATGAATATTAACCATAATCACCTTCGCATCTTTAACCCCAATCCATACAACCTCATATGCGAAACCCAATTTTGATTTGTATTACCACATGCGAACATTTTTGCTTTTACACGTGAACTGCATTTGACTCCAATATTGAACAAATCACATTTCACAGTCCTTCTTGACTTCGCATTTTTCTTCACGAATCGTCCCTCAATCAATAACCCAATTAACCCAATTGCGAATCCAAAATCAAAACTTATCTGTTTTCATATGCGAACCCAACTGATTGGCTTTTCAAAATCAAATTCGCAACTCCAAATCGTTCGATTATTCGCCCCAATTCCAAAATCAAATAACAGATCCTTCGTATGATTCATTTAATAACCAAGGCTTCTTTTACTTCAAAATGACCATATTGCCCCTAATTTGATAAGTATTTCATATATCGCAATTAACAATTAAGACAAATCAATCAATCAATCAATTTGTATAATAAAAATGCGAAATTCTTAGCTTTCTTCCCCAATTCGCATTCTACTGTAAAATTCACAATCTTCATTCACCCTCTTTCTTCGCATGTTCCAATCATTTTTTTTTTAGTTCATTCGCATTTGAGTTGTTTGTCTCACCAAATACGAAATGAATATTAACCATAATCACCTTCGCATCTTTAACCCCAATCCATACAACCTCATATGCGAAACCCAATTTTGATTTGTATTACCACATGCGAACATTTTTGCTTTTACACGTGAACTGCATTTGACTCCAATATTGAACAAATCACATTTCACAGTCCTTCTTGACTTCGCATTTTTCTTCACGAATCGTCCCTCAATCAATAACCCAATTAACCCAATTGCGAATCCAAAATCAAAACTTATCTGTTTTCATATGCGAACCCAACTGATTGGCTTTTCAAAATCAAATTCGCAACTCCAAATCGTTCGATTATTCGCCCCAATTCCAAAATCAAATAACAGATCCTTCGTATGATTCATTTAATAACCAAGGCTTCTTTTACTTCAAAATGACCATATTGCCCCTAATTTGATAAGTATTTCATATATCGCAATTAACAATTAAGACAAATCAATCAATCAATCAATTTGTATAATAAAAATGCGAAATTCTTAGCTTTCTTCCCCAATTCGCATTCTACTGTAAAATTCACAATCTTCATTCACCCTCTTTCTTCGCATGTTCCAATCATTTTTTTTTTAGTTCATTCGCATTTGAGTTGTTTGTCTCACCAAATACGAAATGAATATTAACCATAATCACCTTCGCATCTTTAACCCCAATCCATACAACCTCATATGCGAAACCCAATTTTGATTTGTATTACCACATGCGAACATTTTTGCTTTTACACGTGAACTGCATTTGACTCCAATATTGAACAAATCACATTTCATAGTCCTTCTTGACTTCGCATTTTTCTTCACGAATCGTCCCTCAATCAATAACCCAATTAACCCAATTGCGAATCCAAAATCAAAACTTATCTGTTTTCATATGCGAACCCAACTGATTGGCTTTTCAAAATCAAATTCGCAACTCCAAATCGTTCGATTATTCGCCCCAATTCCAAAATCAAATAACAGATCCTTCGTATGATTCATTTAATAACCAATGCTTCTTTTACTTCAAAATGACCATATTGCCCCTAACTTGATAAGTATTTCATATATCGCAATTAACAATTAAGACAAATCAATCAATCAATCAATTTGTATAATAAAAATGCGAAATTCTTAGCTTTCTTCCCCAATTCGCATTCTACTGTAAAATTCACATTCTTCATTCACCCTCTTTCTTCGCATGTTCTAGTCATTTTTTTTTTAGTTCATTCGCATTTGAGTTGTTTGTCTCACCAAATACGAAATGAATATTAACCATAATCACCTTCGCATCTTTAACCCAATCCATACAACCTCATATACGAAACCCAATTTTGATTTGTATTACCAAATGCGAACATTTTTGCTTTTACACGTGAACTGCATTTGACTCCAATAATGAATATTAACCATAATCACCTTCGCATCTTTATGTTGATTATTTTAAACATGGAACATTTATGTCTATTATTTAGAATAACTATTATTTTTGTCACGATAAATATGTTATTTTTAATAAATAATCAATAACCAATTGTTAACAAAATTTATATCTTTGATTCTCTAAAATTAATTCATACATTTTTGTAATGGTTGCAGCATATTTACTTATCTTCTGTAAATAACCTATATTCAACCAACTATTTCCTAATATTCTATACTCCTTTTTTAGATGAAATTTGAATATTAAACTAATTTTTAGTTGTAATCTTTTAAATTCCAAAAAATCAGGAAGAAAATTATATCTAATAAAGATCCAACAACAATAAAATCATATAATCGTAATCTTTTTCCAATATTCAAGCATATAACTTTACCTCAAAACGTGAAATCCAAAATTTTGAAACACCTCATTCGTCTTCTTAATGTTCAATTGTTTCTGCGATTTTTTTTTTCATTAAGCTTACATCAAACTGCTTCATTAAAGTTGTAATCCTCATTCCAGTTCTACCTGCAAGATTTCCATATACATATGTCAGGTTAGTATTATCAGTTTAGATCACTTTGTTTTCTCTATGAATTTATGGTTGAAATTTACAACAATAATCAATATGCTGGAATAGATGTTTTTCTAATTGTAAAAAAATAATCTTGAATAGATACATAAGATCAATAAGCAATTTATAATCATCACGATTATCGTGTATCACACAATTTTACCTTCATTGATTCCATGGAGATCTAGGGTTTTAACCCCTGATATCATCCGAACCCACGATTGGTTGAGATTGAGGAAACAGTAGATTTAAATCGAATAAACCCTAGGTTGGAAATGAGGATGATGAGTCATGATGCTAACATTTTAATAAACAAATTAATAAAGGTAACTTTTTAAATACATTTACTTTATTATCATTATTTATTTAATTCTAACTAACTTCAATTGTATTATATAAACATATTATGTACATAATTTCACATTTCATTTCCTAACCTATGTCTTCTTATGCAGAAAACAACAGTAACATGTACCACATGCAGGCCAAAGAGAAAAGAAGACAAAGAAAAATATATTTGGAAAATAAAAGATCGAAGAAAATAAAAACAATATCAAACGTTCCAAGTATATCATTACAGCATCTCTTCAAAAAAACCATTAACTATAACCATATTAGTATTTTATATTCCATCTTTTACTGTTATATAGTTGAATACATATATTACAAGTTTTATAAGTTATTTCTATTTGCAGATCAATCAACCAACATTGTTCGTCAAACTCAAAATGTCAATTCATTTACAACACCTGCAAAGCATAACACAACCATACAATACTGTCCTTCCTTTACAGATGTTAGAACTCCATTTTCTAACATTACAAATGTTATAAATCCGTTATCTAACATTACGAATGGTAATTATTTTTGGTTTTTAAAATATACTATTATCCATTATGTAAATATTTATTTGTTTAGTTAACTATTTTATTTTTATTTTATTCAGATAACATTGGTTTCGATAAATATATCACTTCCAAGTTAGCAAAGAAAAGACAGTACCATGTACTTTCAAATGATATGACATCAAAAAATGCATCTACAGTAACAACTTCTTCATCATCAATCAAGTTAAATCCAGGATGTCATAAATTAAAAACGAAGACAAGACATTTATCCCCTATCCCATTGATTGATTTGACAGAAGATGTAGAAAATATACATCAAGTGAACAATGAAAATCGTATAGTTGGTATCTCAAATGGTAATGAAAAAATAAAATCCATTTTACATTTCAGATACTATGTTCTATATAATTATAAAATTCATTGATATTTTATTCAACGCTTTTATTTTACAGAATATTTGGATCATGGTGATCAAGATGTTGTATGTCAAACATGTCGTGCAAAGTTATGGAGAAATGAATCCATTAGAGGTAAAGAAAATGGGAACACGGATTATTCATTATGTTGTGGTTACGGCAAAGTTCAACTTCCAGACTTAAAGAATGCACCCCCTACTTATGAAAGAATGTTTCGAAATATGGATTCAAAAAGCAAACACTTCATGAAAAACATTCGACGTTACAATTCAATGTTTTCTTTCACGTCAATGGGTGGTAAAATTGACTCTTCAATCAATAGAGGAAACGCTCCTTACATTTTCAGATTGGGTGGTCAAAATTATCATAGTATTGGAAGTCTTTTGCCAGCAAAAGGATCGGAACCAAAATTCTCTCAGTTATACATTTATGACACTGACAACGAAATTACAAATAGACAAAGATGTTTTCGGTATTTTCTCAAACTTCTTATTCATAATCTATTATTATTATTATTATTATATATATATATATATTATGTATATATTACTAATATTATGTATAAATTTATTTATTTTAGTGGTGAAAAAGATCAATCAACATCAACTGATAGTGATATTGTTAAAGATATTAAGGTGATGTTGGATTCAAATAATGTCTTGGTTAGATCTTATAGAATGGTAAGAGATACTTTTCAAAAAAATCCAGAAGTTGATATGAAATTACGACTTATCGGGAGAAGGGAGCAAGATGGAAGAACATATAACCTACCGACTGCTTCTGAGGTTGCTGCTTTAATAATTGGTGACATTTCGGATTCAATCGAAAAGAGGGATATCGTCGTTCAAACAAAAAATGGTTGTCTACAACGTATCAGTGAATTGCATCCTTCGTACCTTCCTCTCCAATATCCATTGCTATTTCCATATGGGGATGATGGTTATAGTGTTGACATTCTTCATAGAGGTGTGTCATTTACGACCAACAGCAAGCGTGCGAAATGTACAATGAGAGAATATTTCGCTTATATGATTCAAGACAGAGATCATTCGTTCTCTCTCATACTTAATTCAAGAAGGTTGTTTCAACAATTTCTGGTAGATGCCTATACTATGATGGAAACGGAGAGAATGTACTACATACGTAGGCAACAACATGTTCTTAGATGTGATTCTTATGAAAATTTACGTAACCAAAAAGCTCAAGGAACGACTGATATCTCGAATGTCGGCCAACGTGTCATATTACCTTCATCCTTTACCGGAGGTGCACGCTATATGCTGCAAAACTATTTGGATGCCATGTCACTATGTAAATGGTTTGGATATCCTGATTTCTTCATAACCTTTACGTGTAATCCCAAATGGCCTGAGATTAAAAGGTTTCTTAAGGATACTTCACTTCAACCAGAAGACAGACCTGATATACTATGTAGGTTGTTTAAGATCAAGCTTGATGCATTCATTAAAGACTTAAGGGAGAATCAAATTTTCGGCAAAGTTCAAGCATGTAATTAAAACTATATTTTTAATTTTTTTTATAAAACATTGATCTTATTATTATATTTTAAATATGTTTTGATATCTAATCACATTCTCTTTTATTTTTTGTCAAATTCTTTTACAGATGTTTATACCATTGAATTTCAAAAAAGAGGTTTGCCGCATAGTCATATATGTCTATTCATGCATTCTGAAAACAAGCTACCAATTGTTGAACTTATCGATCCAATAATTTCAGCAGAGATACCAGACAGAATTGAAGATCCTGAATTGTATTCACTTGTAAATGAGTTTATGATTCATGGTCCATGTGGAGCTGAAAATATGAATTTTCCATGCATGGTGGATAAAAACTGCTCTAAAAACTTTCCAAAACAATTCATTAATCATTCGTCTGTTGATCAGAATGGTTTTCCGTTATATAGGCGAAGAAACGATGGTCATTTTGTAGAAAAATCAGGTGTAAGGTTGGATAATAGAAATGTTGTTCCATACAACAAATATCTATTGAAAAGATATCAGACACATATTAATATTGAATGGTGCAATCAGGGATCTTCTATAAAGTATTTGTTTAAATACATAAATAAGGGTCCTGATAGAGCTACAGTTGCTGTTGTACCAACCAACAATGAATGTGAAAATAATGATGCGGTCGATGAAATAGCTGAATATTACGATTGTAGATATTTATCAGCATGTGAAGCATCATGGCGAATTTTTAGATATGATGTTCATTGCAGATATCCTTCTGTTGTTAGACTACCTTTTCATCTTCCTAATCAACAACAGATTGTATATGGCGAAGATGATGATATTGATGATGTTCTTGACAAACCTTCTGTTGCCGCTTCAAAGTTCACAACTTGGATGGAGTGTAATGCAATCGACAGTGAAGCACGAAAACTCACATATGTTGAATTCCCTACAAAGTTTGTTTGGATATTAAATGGTCGGTTTTGGAAGCGAAGGAAAGTAGGAAAAGCCATCGGTAGAATTCATTCAGTTTCACCTAAACTAGGTGAAGCATATTTCTTAAGGATTCTTTTAAATAAAGTAAAAGGACCAACATCATTTGATGAAATTCGCACGGTAAATGGAGAAACACATTCTTCTTTTAGAGATGCCTGTTATGCACTCGGGCTATTAGATGATGACAAGGAATACATTGATGCAATTAAAGAAGCAAGTCATTCTGGATCTGGTTTTTATCTACGCTTTTTATTTGCTACATTGTTGATGTGTAATAGTATGTCTAAACCAGAGATCGTTTGGGAAAATACATGGGAATATTTGGCAGATGGAATTCTATATAGCCAACGACGAAGATTTAAGTCAGCAGGTATTACATTTTTCTTATTTTTTAAAATTAATTTATTTTTATTTTTCAACACCCATTAAATAATTAGTAATGAAATTATTAAATATCAACCACGTATTTTATTAATTATTTAATATTTTCGTGTAGAATTGTCTCTCGGAGTAGATGAACTTAAGAACTTAACTTTGTTCGAAATACAACAAATTTTACTTCGAAACAACTCTACTCTCAAAAACTTCAAAAACATGCCATACCCAGATGTTGAATCCGTTTCTTCTTCAAACAATCGACTTATCACCGAGGAACTAGATTACGACATTCCCGTGATAAAGAATGACTATGATCGTATGTTTCTTGCATTAACAAATGAGCAACGGAACATTTTCCTAAACATCAAGAGTGCTATTCAACAAAATAAAGGAGGTGTCTTCTTTGTTTACGGGTATGGTGGAACGGGTAAAACTTTTTTATGGAAAACAATATCTGCAGCAATTAGATCTGAAGGAAATATTGTATTAAATGTTGCTTCAAGTGGTATTGCTTCCTTATTATTGCCCGGTGGTAGAACAACACACTCTCGATTTATAATTCCATTTGAGCTTACAGAGGATTCTTTTTGTAACATAAATCCAGACGGTGAGTTGGCAAGCTTAATAAGGAAAACCTCTTTGATAATTTGGATGAAGCACCTATGGTCCATAAGCATGCATTTGAAGCTTTAGATCGAACTTTGAAGGATTTATTAAGGTGCGTAAATTCAACCATCTCAAATATTCCATTTGGAGGGAAAGTTATTGTCTTTGAAGGAGATTTTAGACAAATTCTACCTGTTGTGCCGGGTGGCAGTAGACAGAACATTGTAAATGCTTCTTTGAGTTCTTCATATTTATGGGAACATTGCAAAGTCCATAGATTATCAAAAAACATGAGGCTAACTGTTGGAAGGGATCAATCAGATATAGGAAAAATAAGAGATTTTGCAAATTGGTTGTTGGATATAGGAGAAGGAAAACTTGGTGGTCCGAACGACGGTGAAACGATTATCGATATTCCGGATGATATTCTCATTAATGATTCACATGATCCTATAGGTTCCTTAATTGAGTTTGTATATCCTTCAATTTTAGAGTACTATAGCGATATAAATTATTTCCAAGAAAGAGCGATACTTGCTCCAAAAAATGAAGTTGTCCAGGAAATAAACGACCGTTTACTTAAGAAGTTTCTAGGAGATCAAGTTGAATATTTAAGTTCAGACTGCATATGTGAATCCGAATTTCTCCATGATCAATTTGATGCAAATCTATACTCTCCTGATGTATTAAATGGACTCAAAGTATCCGGTTTACCAAATCATAAATTAGTTTTAAAAATTGGTGTTCCAGTAATGTTACTGAGAAATATTGATCAGAAAAACGGCTTATGTAATGGCACAAGACTACAGGTGTTATCATTGGGCAAACGTGTTATTGAGGCACGTATAATAACTGGAACTAATATTGAAAATCGGACTTTTATTCCAAGAATGTCTTTAACTCCATCAGAAAAAAGATTCCCTTCAAATTCACAAGAAGACAGTTTCCTTTGGCTGTATGTTTTGCAATGACTATTAACAAAAGTCAAGGACAATCGTTGTCAAAGGTTGGTCTGTTTCTGAAAGATCCAGTTTTTTCACATGGACAATTGTATGTTGCCTTATCTAGAGTTCAGAGTAGAGAGGGATTAAAATTATTAATTTTAGATAAAGATGGCAAACTCACAAATAAAACTTCCAATGTTGTTTATAAGGAAGTTTTTCGAAATTTGTAGCCAACTTTTTTGTAACGTCGTTTTATTCAATTTTAGGAAATCACACTTAATTCATCATATTACTGTATTTTTTTATAATTACGTATTGTTGTATTTTATGTTAATTTCATTACACACATTGGTATTGTATCATCTGCATATGTCCAATTAGAATGATGAATAAAAAAAAATAGTTTTCAAAAATCTTCATTCCTAATTAAATACTTCCCATTTAGTTAGTAATTTAATAATTACCAATAAAAAAAATTATTTAAATATTCAATATTACAATTTATAAGTTATCAGAATTATTGATATAATATTTTATTAAATAATTAATTTTTAAATTCAATTCAAAAACAGCACCCGTGGGTTCCACGGGTTTTAACCTAGTATACTCAATAGAAAATACAATATTTAGATACTCAAGATATCTTGGTTTTTGTAGGCCACGTTTTATGAAGTGGTTATTCCTCAAGTCATGTTTTGGTATAATTATACACCTTCGTATACATTCAAACATTCAAGTTGTGTTGTTACACTTGAATTTTTGGATCTAGTTTCTGCAACAATTACTCTTTTACTTTTAAAATATTAAATGTTTTCAAAATATAAACTAATGAATTTTAATCCATCTAGGGGTATTTTAGTTGTTATCAGAGCCTTTTTTAAATGAACTAAATGCTTTGTTTAGTAATAACCGTTTATCCATGCCAAACAACAAGTGCAAATAATTTCTTTTAGAAATTATTTTCTAGTGACGATTAGTTCTTTTGCACAAATAATTTTCTTTAGTATAGGTATATAATAGGTGTTTTTTTTATTAAAACTTGTTTGATTCCATAACATACCATATTTCAAAATACATGTTTTGGCAACTAATTTTATAATGACACTTCAATTCTTTATGGTGAAAGGTGATATTAATTTGGATGAAATCTTTACAACGATTAATTTTCTTTGGGAACATGTGATATTCCAAATAATACATGCATGAATCCTTATATACCAATTCCCATTTATAAGTACATTGATATTTTGGGTTAAAAATGAAATTAGATGGTATTAGTTAAAAATAAAATTATTTTAAAATGAAATCATAGTTTTCCAACAATTTTGTAACGTTAAAACTAAACCAAAATCCAAAAGTATAACCGGACCTGCCAAACCAATTAAGTGTGGTTCGAATGTTTTTCCATTTAAAATAAATCACACCAACTTGTATCTTTGCATCTCACTCACAATCAACAAATTTATGCAATATGTTTATAATGAGTTAAGTTGATATAATTTATAAATAATAGTATAAATGAAGCCTTGTAAAATAAATGGGGTAATTTAAAAGTCTTATATAAATAAAAGGGACTGTTGTCATTGTCAAATAGGTATAAAATTACTAAAAAAAATATTAAGTTTTTCCTTACTTTTGTCAATTGAAGAAATCATTTTAAACATTATTTGTATAAACTAATTTCTTACAAGAAAATTAACGGCAGGATTATTAGTCGTTGTTTGTTTAATTAATCATCATTTCTATTCTTTAAACTAAAAAAAAAAATTCTTTTTGACATTCAGGGTGGAGCCAAAAAAAATTTAGGATGTTCCTAACACACACACACACACATATATATATATATATATATATATATATATATATATATATATATATATATATATATATATATATATATATATATATATATATATATATAAACTAAAATTGACTGAGTTGTAACATGAGAAAACTTAAAAGTAACTAAATTAAAATGTATGTTGATTTTGATGACACTATGCAAACAATAAAATGGGCCCCCTCTAAATACAACTTAGGAGTGAGTTGTAACATGCTAAAGCCTAAAAAGTAACTAAAATAAAAATAAAATTTTATAAAAATTAAGGGGCAGAATATATAAATCTGTAAAACTGATTTGTTAAAAAAAGTTAGAAGATAGGTTAAATTGTGAAAATTAGAGTATAAGTAAGTGGTTAAAAGTGTAACTTGGAGTTATGATTTAAATGAAGTGGTAAATTAAATGCATCGGATGTTCAAAAAATTGTTATCAAATAAACTCGAACTTAGGTATTTAGGAGTTTGACGATTGTCTCTGCCAGTAAACTAAATAACATTTATGTTAGCAATTGCGCATATTCATATATATTAAGCAGTAAAAAAAAGTGAGGGTGGGCGTGGGGCCACCCTAGCTCTCATGTGGCTCCACCCATGTTGACATTCATAGTTTGACGAAGTTAACTTACAAGAATTTGTATAATTAATTTTGTAATATGGCTTTTTACAGTCAAATTTAGTCTTCTATACCAAGAAATTCATGACAAAAATAAAAGTACAATATGATTGGAACCATAATACCAAGAATTAGCAGGGAAACCACAGCATGAACAATTTGAACTACAAAAATTCTTTTTTACATGTACAATACCAAGACTTTAACTCAAACCTAGGCTTTAGTTGAAATTCCAAATTCCACACAATGAATTATAAAAATAGCAAAAAATAGCAAGATACTTTACGTATTAATATAACCATATAGTTTCACGACATATGTTTAAGGAAAGTCACTATACTCATGACAAGACACAACTAAATAAAGACCTAACTCTCAAAGTAGTGATGTTCCCCATTTCTTCCAATAACAATGATGTAATGAAAAGGAATGAAATTAAGATCCTATAATCCACTATAAATGAAAATATAATGCTATTTCATGCATTTACCATATTAAAATTGTTAATATGTATGTCAAGAATGGATACTTTAAACATATATATGGTATAAAACTTGACCAAATTTCATTTGTTGATCAAGCCATTAACATTATACATCAAGTGATAAAAATCAGTAGGTACAAATTAAGTGAAACCTTTCCTAGAAAATCACAAATACTTGAGAGACCCTTGACATATCCATTTGGAATTACAAGAAAAAATACACTTTTAATATTTTCTACCACTTCAGGAGTTCGAGAACCATGCTTGATGACAACCTTCAGTCTATAGAATCTAATGGTAGCATCCAACTATACCAATGGTTAAAATATGTTAGTGTCACTATTAATTTCCTGATACTATTTCCCGGACATGCATATAGAAAATCTATAAAATAATGAATCGGCCATCACAAGTTAGCATAAAACAATAAAAGTACAATTATACTTTTCGCATTTAATTCTTTTTCAAACTAAACACAATATATAACAATGTACTTCCATTTATCGGTACTCTTGTTGTTTCACAAAATCGAATATATGAGGTGTGAGTGCATCCTTAATAAATGGAGATCGAAAGAGGAGAGAAAGTTACATACTGATCCAACAATGGTTACAAGGTAAATCAAGGCCGCTATTTATTAATTTACTTTGACTACTTATCTTACCTACAAGAGAAACATCATACCTTAGCAAAACAGAATGCTAAAAAGTAAGGGGTATAGCCTAAAGCTCACAGTTCCTAAACATTGTGTTTTGCAGGCTTAGTTTTCTGGGAAAAAACAATCGGATAGCATTATAAAGGGTATTGAATCATGTGAATGATCATAAAGTATAAAATTTTACCATTTCTTCAAACATCAATAGTAAGTCATTCAGAAGTCATTACTTGTTCCCCAACAACACCTGTAACCGGTATACGACTAACATGAATGAAGCAGAAATTATTTGGCCCTAAAGAAAGAACAAAAGCAGGATCAATTATGAAAACTACACATAAACCTTTGATATGTTATAATAGTAAACTTACCAACTGAGAAAAATAATTTCATTAAAGCCTCTATGAAGGGTATATACTCGATAGTAACTGACAATAGCAAAATAAAAGACAAAAATTCATTTGTTCTTATTTTCACACCACACCAACTTTCCATGTCTACCAAAGTGAGAACAATTTCTACAAACCTATCAAAGCTAATGAAATAACAAAAAAAATCCATTACTATTTAGCATTTAAAGGTAATTAAAATGAAAATGTTTTACAAAAATTTAAACGCAACCATGTTAAAGGGAAGATTTATCATAACCAGATACTCAGTCATAGATAAGATAAAGAATTAAAAAAACACTAAAGATACTTGGTGAAAGATAAGCCTTTGTGGGAAAGAAGTATTGATGTATTACCTATTTCAAGTAGGGATGGTAGCAAGGATTGTCGTGGATGGCCAAGTCTGACGGTGATCCAGTAAAAACGTACAAAATCGAAAACTATTAGAATCATAACATCATCTTTCCACAAAATAAAGAAGTGTTAGAATCAGATACGGAGAAGAAAACCACAAACAAAAAATCACTCCTTAAATTACATCAAGAAAGTAAATCTTACCACATATCCTTTAAGATTTTCATGTAGATTCACTCTGCCAACTAAATCATTTATCTTTTTAAAACCAAAAACCCTAAAATCATTTTTCGTGGACACTGCTTCTTCATTAGAAATCATGGGTTGGAAGCATCGAGCAAGGGTGGATAAGATGCGTTGGTGATGATATATATCCAAGATTTGTGAACAGAAACTGTGAGATATAGGCAAATGCCGAGATAAGAAATGTGTCATGTCAAAACAATAACTGATAGACTTTTTTAACTAATAAGATTGATTTTTATGTTATGTATAAACTTGTTGTATATGATGCAAAAGGATTTGTACCTATTAAAATTCAACATTTTAGGATAAATACTTATTAAAGTATGAAGATATAGACTAAAACCTTAGTGTTCATTTGGGATTGGATATTATGCTTCTCGATTTCAAATCCTAGCATTACTTATACATGTAAATTCAAAGTCATCTGAGTTGACAGTTTGTTTGGACGGGAAAATTAGTGAACATCGATAGTGATGTTGACGGGTGCGATGAGGTAGAGTAGGGTACGGTGGTGAAGAGTGGGCCCTTTTTTATTTAATTATAAATTTATTAGTATAATTTTAAACAATATAAAATACTAATTAAAATATTGTGATAGTTATGTCAAAAAAAGCTAGATAAAAATAAAAAGATAAAACCTTGAAGCCGTTAAGAACGTCTCAAAAAAAAATGTAAAAAAATAAATTTGTATAAAAAACTTAAATTTGGGTAGAATTTATAACAAAATTTTAAATTCGGACAAAATTTATAATAATATTGAAAATTTAAGTTAAAAGTTGTGATAACATATGCTCATGCAGGAAACAAAAATAGATTATCTTTTTAAAATATAAATTTAATTAGTTGGCAACTTTAAAAGATTTTAATAATTAAATATTCAACAAAATATATTTAGTATTAACAAAACGGTAATCATATATGTACATAACTCTAAACAGTGCACTACGGCAAGGGTGCTATTGCACAAAGCATGATGTAACTGTTACGCAAACATTCAAAACAAATTTGTTTAAACGTGACGTCTAAATAAATTGTAAAGACGCACCTTAACGTGTTATGACGTGATTGTTTTCAAGGCACTGGCCTTTTTTTTTTTTTTTTTTTTTTTTTTTTTTTTTTTTTTTTTTTAAATTGAGCTTAAAACAATTACATTTTTGTTAACTTTTTCATATTAAATATTAATATAACATATCTAAAATCTTAATGTATTTATATAATTTTATAACTATGTGATTTATCTTTTTCAATGTACATAAAACTATCACAACTTAAAAAACACAATAATTCATCAACACTCCATAACTTAAGTTTTAATTTTATCGTAAAAACCATCCCCCGTCCAATTTAAAACCTTGTATATGTAAGATGGGATGGGAAAATACACTATTTGAGTGCTTACACAATTCATGTGTCCTCAAAGAAGATTGTAATATATCCCCACTCATATCAAACGCGTGGCAAGTGGGTTTTTCGTGATTATCATCAAAGCAAATTCAATTATTTTCTTTAACTTTTATATCAATTTATTTAAAGTAAGCTGGTATTAAAGTTTTGCTTACTGATCTAAAAGGACTAGTTTATTGGAATTAGATAAAAGTTAGTTCATTTTGAAATATAAATGAAATGAAGTGTACAAGACTTATTAAGTTATGATGTTTTTATAAATAATTAATATATTCAAGGCCGGTTCTACCCTTTGCAAAACTAAGTAAGGGTTTAGGGCTCTCAATTCTAAAGAATCCTCAATTTTAAAGCTTATTCTATTATATATATATATGTATATATACATATTTCTTAGGTTACAAAGATAAGTTGAATCATGTTATGGTGGTAAAAGCATTGATTATAAAACTAAAGGTCTCAAGTTTGAAACTGTTTACTTGATGGGTTTCAATTTTTTTGTTTGCTTAAAGCCTCCAAATTTATTGAGCGCCCCTGAATATATTAATTATAATAATAAAAAAACTAAAAAAAAAAAAAAGAGAACTCCTAAAAATTCTGAATAAATATATTGAATAGATTTAAACAGCTTGATATAAATTTGGCGACTCTTATTGTATTCGATATGTGTTTCGCTTTGTGTTAGTTTTTGGATTTCATTTATATTTAAATCAGTATAAACAAAGCATAATTCAAATCAGTTATTGTTAAGTAAAATGGCAAACTGAGTTGATTGCATGTTGACCACAAAAATGTGTAAAAGTCCATTGGGAAAAACATAAATTTCTTTTAACTACTTATAACCAAATAGTTTATAAGCATTTTAGGTGGGGTGTCATTTCCTAATGATCAAGAATCCATTTATGTATTTGGATACATACGTGTTACATTTACGATGTTATTTCAACAACGAAAGTAGTGCTCAGGAAAATGTCTGATATCTAAATCATAAATCGAAAAGGAAAACACTTTTTCCTTGACATTTTTCTAACATTTGTTCCCCTCTTTTCTCATCCATCCCCCACTAGAAAATAACATTAGTATAGAAATATTCATGATTTCATGATCAAATTATAATTTTCTTTTTATATAAACTATTTACACGAATCGAACCCGTCTATCAGGACTCATTAGAATAACGTTTTAAATGATAATGACTTTAATATAGTAACGAATTATGCTCCGTGTACATGTTTGATCACTTTTTTGATACATAATTTACCATGAAAGTGTAATTTGTTGTTTATTAAATATTATTTTGACCGACAATAGTCGGTCTAGCTGAGTAGCTAGTTTCTGACGACTCACGTATCTCCAACGAGTTTCCTGTCATATTCTCCGGCCAATAACAAAAATTTGTCAACATCAATTTTTTGGCGAGTCTTATCATCTTCACTGTGTTTCAAGATCTAAAAAATGATTAAAAAACAAGAAATAGTGAAACTCAATTCCAAAAACCTAAAAATGAATTCAAAAAAAAAAAAAAAATTGAAAACATGTTCTTCACCTCCATGCTTCAAGATTTGAAACTCTGACCAACATCAATTTTTCGGTGTGTCTTTAGTTATCTTTTCCATATTTCCGATCTTAAAAATGTTTACAAAAACTCTTAAATTCATTCCGAAAATCTAGAAATCGATTACAAAAAAAAAAAAATCATAACAAATGTTCTTAAAACTCCACATTTCCAAAGATGAAATTTGATATCAATACACTGTTATTCATTTCCATGTTAAAAAAAAAAGATTTTGATGTTCGACATTATTTATATTCACGGTTTCATAATTTCTTGTAATATAATATTCATCTATACTACTTTCACTAAAACGCAAACTGTTTTCACTTTGATTTTTATAAAGAATACACGGTGAAATTAATCATCTTACGAAATTCATAGATTCTTCATACAACGTCAGATGTTGATGGCTGTTTTCACTTTGCTTTACATTACTTTGGCTAAAAAGTAATGTATTTTTGTTTTGTATTTTATAACAAATATTGAAGTAATGCGTTATAATGCATAACTTTAAAAAATCATAACTTCTTCATATGAGTTATGTTCTCGACATTCTTTATATCCTTAGGTTTGTATTCATGTCTACTACATCTTTTATATAGATTATTACATTCTTTTATAAAAGTTACTCAATTATTATTTATATACAAATAATAGTTATATTAACACAAATTATGTATGAATAATTTTCATTTATTTATTTATAAGAAAAATTACATTATCAACTAACGTAACTTAAGATTCTTCTACGAAATGCTTAAAGAAAAAAAAAAACAGGCATTATATCGATCATATGTGTCTCCCCTATGAGCCATCGAAGTAGACATAATTTGTATTTAGGGAAAAAAAATAAGAACACTTCAAAGATCTCACTCGAACAGGCACCAAAACTTGATGTTAGCAAGAACATCATGAGATTCCAAACTCCTAGATCATTTTCTTGGTATTCGTTCTTTAATAAATTACAATTTTCTATTCTAATAAAATTTCCTAACTAAACAATTTCAATTTAAAAGAAAAATACATATTACAAAGGAAAATAAATTACATGAAGGTCATAAAGACCAAAAGCTCAATCAAACATACAACACATAGGTCAAGTCGAGACACGATGTATCGAATCCATACAATTCAAAACAAGCCATTATTTTGAACTTGGATTGTAACTTTTAGATTAAACTAATAATCATGAAGTTGAAAAAAAGCCAACATACTATTGTTTCCATGATCTCACATATGAGGGCTTATCCAAACACCAGTGTTACAATTTTGTTATTACTTAATAGTTAAAATTAAATAATTAAAACAACAAGCAAGGTGATATCCTACTTTTGTAAAACCATTAGATTTGCATTGGATAGTAAAATCGGAGTCATGTGCTGAAGTTTGACCAAAAAAAACTCGAAACAGAAAATCGAAAAATGGATTTGTGAAAAGTGAACTCGCGTTACGAACCAGATGCTATCGCCTTGATATCCACAAACATAAGATCATCGCAAACCAGAAGGTGTCACTTAGCGATCCACAAATTAGGGTTTGGGGTAATCTATCACCAGCATTCCCCTATCCAAAAGGTGTCGCGCCGCGAAAACATACCAAATCAAATTTTTGAATCCAAAACCCTAATTTAATTTTGAAATTATCAAGACCTTTTAAAACAATTTAAAACTTTTAGAAACTTGGTCTAATCAGTTTATTAACATGAAAATATGGTAACTACGACAAAAGTGGAAATCAAGTGTCATAAACATGAACAAGTGGTCCTGATACTAGTATTGGGTTATGAGGGATGTAAAAGGCCACAAAGGCGCACAACATGAGAAATAAACAAATTAACCTTATAACCCAAAAACAGATCCATGTTCAGCTAAATTAATTGCAACTTATAGGAACATCTGAGGAATAAAGGAACATACCCTTGCAGTCCTTTGCAATCTTCTTGGATCTTGATGGAGAGTGGATTGCTAATAGTCCAACATAGAACTCATCTTTTGTAGTCGCACCCAAGAAGTACATCCAACAATCTTGACGAAAGCGTTTTCAGGATTTTGAGATAGGTTGAGAGGAGAATGAAATTTCTAGGGTTTGAATCATCTAAAATTTCTTAATAGGGATTCTCTCTTTATAGGGGAGGTAAAAACCCTTATGGAACAATTATTCGGTCATTAAATAATTATCCTTAAGTTTGGTAACTACCCTAAAGATTTGGCTTTCAAATCTTTACACTTAAACCCCTAATTCTACAAGTCTCTAATTAATTAATTAAACCCTTAATTATTAGTGTATTAGATGATGCAAAAAGGACAAGAGTTTATGGGAAATGTTTAAATGATTCAAAGAGTAACATCTATTTCTCGGTTAGTAAGAGTTGATTAATTTGGGGGGTTGTTGGCTTTAGCGTCGTGACTTCATAGAAGTCTCCGTACGCCATTTTCACGTCGTACTTTCTAATGAAGTTTGCGACGTGATATGTATGTTGGGTCAAACACTAGAGGCCTTGGTTTTTGGGCTTATTTAATTGCAAGAACCCCATGGTTTCGTCATTCTATCAACCTCCATCTTAGAGAAACCCTTTGATGCAAACCCTAGCATCATCTTGATACGTTATGTAACATCCCATTTTTCAAAACAAATATTCCATTTTTAAATAAGGTAAAATCATTGTTTCCACAAAACTAAAGTCACCAAAATATATGTATCAAACACAATCATCCACAAAATATCAAAGTATAAAAATGTGTTGAATTATAAAGTTGTAGGTGGATATGTACAATAAAGCATCTGGTGCCCTGCGATCCTCTGAAGTACCTGAAACACAATAATCAACAATTGTAAACACTCAGCTTAGTTATTTCCCCCATAATAACACATACGACAAATATAACTACACATAGTTGTAATGGGTTCGTTTCAACCTCAAGTTCATAATGATTCTGAACCCAGATCGGCTCCATGCCTGCCACATACAAACATACCAACAATAGTCATTGAGACACAAGCATCCTACATACACAAATCAGTAGGCCAACATTAGTGCCTTCGAACCACTAGCATAATGAAAAGCGTCGCCTTATAAGTAGCAGCTAAATGACAACAACTCTCACATGAAGGAAACCGGTTCTATGAATACCCATTCAACAATAAGGAAATACCCACTGAATCTACACTCGAAATCCCCCTAATTAACTAAAAGTTAATGGTCAAAGTCAACTTGATAGGTCTCCACATAGCCATCCATATGCCACGTTGTGGGTACTCCAAGACAATTTTGTCAACCGCAAGTCGATCTCCATGTCGTGGCTACTATTGGCCACGCCGTAGAAAACATCCAATGAGATAGTCACGAAAACGCTAATCATCATGTCATGGCAACTGAAAGCCACGTCGTGGGCACTGGGCACCAATAGCTTAATGGATTAAATAGTTATTCGTCAATCCCAGCAGCCTACATGTTCAGATTTGGACCACCTCATGGTCTTAATTTATAAAGTTTCCAACTTTATCCATTAAGACATATTATTAAGACTGATCTGATAAGATCTTGGGTTCTAAGTTCTTAATGACAATACCAAGGCATGAGTTCACTCAATAAGCCATGCAAGCCAACTTTCCAACCAACCCCAAGGTCCAGAGGCTAAAAACTGCACTCAAGGGTTCTGGAGTTCACTCAAACTCCAAGAACAAGAAGATTTGGGAACATAAGTTTATAAAATGACCTAGAACTAGATCAAGAGAAATAATGAGAAAGATAGAGACTTTATACCTATAATGATACAAAAATGGGATGAGGATGATGGATCTTGGCTGGAACCACACTCTCAAGCAACACTAAGAGCTCATTCTTCCTTCAATATTCACAAAAATGAAGTTCAAGCTCTCAAAACACAAATGAAGGCTTTGGTTTGGATGGGGGTTCATTTCCAGAGGGTGGAGGCTGCCAAATGAGGCAACCCTAGGAGTTAATGTCCTTGAAACATCCCAAAAATACAGTCTAGAATTTTCATTTTTAAATCATGAATAAAACATAAATATCATCACTATGATATAAAATCATAAACCATGTATCTCAAAATCTCATAAAATCTGTCAACATATCACAATCTTATATAAAATATCAGAGTAAACTCCCAGGCTAAGAAAACTATGGTGTGTGCCATGCGATCATTCCGAGCTCTTCCCTTTGCTAGCTGAAGTACCTGAAACTGTAAGCATGAAGCTTAGTGAGCTCCCCAAACTACCACATACCATACACATAACATATCACACATAAAACAACTATGGGACACCACCCAGCTACATCAAGACGAACCCATCATCGGCTTACCCGACATCAGACTCCTGTCTGGCATCAATCTTACCCCGACATCTGACTGCATTGGGCTCACCCCAACATTGGACTCCTATCTGGCATCCAACTGCATCGGGCATTGGGCTCACCCCGGCATCGGGCTTACCCCGACACATACACAAAATAACATACATCATAAACACATAACATAATAACATAATATGCATCGGGTTTGCCCTGACATTGGATCGAAGCCCGAAACATATACCATATAACATACAAACTAGCATACATCAGGCTTGCCCCAGAACACATAATACATAGCATATAAACTAACATACATCTGGCTTGCCCCGACGTCAGACCGAAGCCTGGAACACATAACACATAAGATATAACATGCATGAATCACAAAGACATCACATATACATAACTACTTCTTGGGACCGCCCCGACATCAGACTGAAGTCCGGAACACATAAGCTGTATCGGGCTAACCCCGACATCGGACCGGAGTCCAGCATACTGTAGCTACATAAACGGGTCAGCATTGGTGCCTTAGACCCGTTCCTACTGGAGGAAAACTCACCTCTCAAACTGGATGCTGAAAAATCGGGCGAGGGTATCTCTGTCAGCTGCTCCAACAATTCCCCGATTATTATGACCAAAATAAACACTTGGTCAAAAACTGAGAAACCATTTAAGGGTAAAATGACTATTTTACCCCTTTGATCTAAATTGGACCATGACCAAGGCCCAATCCTTTCTAGTCTTTCCAAACTCACTAAGGCCCATTAAAATCCTCCAATGGCCCAATTTTCTAAATTGAGCCTATTTTCTCAAATGGGCTTTCTACCTAAGCCCAAACTAGTTCTTGGCCCTTAACTGTCTCCTGGTGGCCCATCACAGCCCAAAATCTGCTATGCCCAAAGATTGGCCCGAACTGAGGCCCAATAACGTAAAGTCCAACATCTGAGTGTACGCTGAACGTACTCTTCTCTACGTTGCGTGTATAGCTTGCATGGCTTGTACGCTACACGTACTTGTATGTATGCCTAACGTACTCTCCTGTTAAGCCATTTTCTTCAAACCTCTTAACCCTTTAAGACACTACGTCCAAACTACCTATCTGAGTCCAATAACCCTTCTTAATCCATAAAGTTGATCACTTGGTGGCTTGTTTCCCACTAAATGAGATCAAACTTGTAAAAATAGTATCTATCTTCATGGAAATGGCTAGATCTCTTGCTTGGATGCAAATAGGCCTTACAAATTGCAACTTTACTGCTCAAGGGACTCAAATAGCTTCATGGGTGGCAACCCTAAGTCCAAAAACGGATTTGCACCATAAAAATCCATTCTTGAAACCAAAGAGGGACAATATCCATGAGAGCCTAGATCTATGATGTAGAAGCACCAAGATGAGAACTTTATACCTTCAATAGGCTGGAAATGATGTAAAACCTCTAGATCTACAAGCTCTCCTCAATCTCTTGCTTCTTTTCTAAACACCTTCTTCTTCTTCAAAAACACCAAAATACTCCTCTAATGGCCATCCTAGCTCCAAAATCACTCAAATGAGGGCTAAGGGTCGATTTCTAAACTTTAGAGGGTGGAGGCTGAAGATATTAGTGTTAGGTTATGAGATAAGAAGCTTAAATAGGGTCCAAGACCCTAAAATAGATTTCTGATCTGACTTGCATACGTCGAGCGTAATTTTGGTATGCTCAGTGTACTCCTAAGAGCTTTTGTGACCATCCTGGTCAGTACGCCTAGTGTACTGCGTTCTTCACTAGTACGCCCCACGTATTCTTTGTGTACGCCCCTTGTACTCGATTAAGCCTGAAAACCACGAAACTTCTGAAGGCCATAACTTCTTCGTTATAAACTGATTCCAACGATCCTTATATCCACGAAAAGGTGACGAGAAGCCCTACACTTCTATCAACTCATACCTTCCTTAAAATCTTCCGAACAAAAATCCATTTCAACAAAAGCCCAAACTGACACTTTACCAAAACACCCCTAGGCTCCAAAACACGAACCGAACACTCATATTACTTCTAATACATAACTCGCACCTAAATGGGCCTAGACTAGGAGTCAATTCGGAACAGGGCGTTATAACTCTCCCCCACTTAAATTCACATTGGTACTGGTACGTAGCCTCTGGCCATGTAGAGCATGTCTCCGTAAGAGAATGACTTCTATTCTATGGCATTGGCAAATGGTTAGACAGGACTACAAGCCTGAAATCTAACAAGATGTTAATCAGAAATTGCATGTATTCTATGCCATTTGGGCCAAAGTGTTATTGATGTATATTAAGCATTGAAAAGTATATCTTTGAATAAAGTCTTTGATTGATATGAACGCTTATCACATGATCTCACATATGTCTTGTTGTTCCTCTTTGCTTTTGCCACATTGAAGTACATATATGGCATAACGTTATATTGTATCTATTATTGAACTCACTAAGCGTCACCGCTTACCCTATGAATGTTTAACAATTATAGGTGATAAGTAACTAGTATGTTCACATACTGTTGAAAGATTTAGAATAGTTTGTAATAGTACTTTTGTACTTTAGTTTATGTTTATATAAATTACAATATCTTGGGTAGTTATGTAATATATAATACTTTGTAATAGTCGGTTTGTATCCAATAGTTTGTAATCCCTTTATGAATGTAAAATATTGCTTTTATGAATATGCAAGTAGCATGTTTTGGAGTAATGATATTGTGAAGTATGAAAGTTTGGGTCTTTCAAAAATACGAAAGTTGGGGTCTTTCACTTGTCCGTTAGATAAGGGATCATATATTCCTCCATTCAAGATATCATATTGACTGAGACATGGATTATAATCATTCTCTCTGTCCATTTGTTGTTTCCCGATTTCCAATTTATGATGATTGACTAATTGAACAAATCAAATCAAGCCCGACCCAGCCGAGCACTTACATTTGTCATCACCAAATCATCGAGGGGCCCACATATATCGCTTTTATCCTGAAGGTAAAAGGAATGGATAAACTTCGAATCATATGGCTTGTTCTACTACTTGTTGAATCATACACAAAGGCACGTTTTATAACACCGAATTACCGAATGCGTTTTCGTGCAATCAATGTACAACCAACTCATAGTAATAACTCATATCTCTAGGTTTGAAGAATATAAGATGTTATCATCTCATGATCACTCATGATAAAATCCATGAAGTGATTCCAATGAGCACGGGTTGAATCCAATACTCAAAACTTATGAGCACTCATGAGTGTTGTAGCTCTTTGTCCAACATCTTAGACCTCTACAAGCCAACCCATGACAGTCTTGATTCATATCTACTTCCAACATATAACCAACTGTGGATGGTTTTAATAACTTAGTCATTCTGGAAGAATAACCTAGTTTATTCTAGAAGTCAAAACATGCAAAATGAAACTCAATAATAATTGAATCCAATATGGTATCAAAACCTATGAAGATAAATAAAACACCTTTTATTTATCACCATATGATTACACATTATTCATTGTATACTGTTTCAACTATCAACTTTATTATTGAATTTAAAACAATAGTTGTCCCATGCTCCAAGCATGTACACTATGTTTTCTAAACACTTGTCATGCCATACACCAAGTATGCATACTATGACTGTCTATGATATTTACTTTGTGAAATAGATCAATTGTACATAACTCTAATGATCCTCTTTTCATAGTCCCAAATCCTTACTGCAAATGCAAGAATTCCAAATTCATGCCATTTACTGAAATCTGTTAGATTCTAAACTTATATGCATTGATCCTCTTGTAATGATTATGCACAAAGTCAGAAAAGACTTGACAACAACCATTACAGAGCATTCCAAAAGAGATCAGCTCCTTGGAAACATCCTTCTTGCATTAAGTTTCCTAATCTTACACAGATTGAATAATTTCTAACTTTGAAACATTTCCAAATTCCATTTTCACTATCACTTCTGAACAAGAGTTGCCTCATTACAGATTATGTCAATATGGTCCTTCTAGAATTATCACTATACATCCAACTGTCCTTGAGCAACCAATCTTTGGTAAACCTTAGATTGTCCTCGAAAATTGTTTAATCCTCTTAGTCATATCCAATTCTAGACCTTTTCCCTTCTTAATGCCCCAGGCATTTGGAAACTTTTAGAAAGGATAAATATAGCACATGTGATCGATCCTATATCCAAAGCATATGGGACACGATTCATGATGTCTCACATAAAGACTAAATCAGTCTTTTGCTATAACATTTCCATTTGTATTTTCCAAGTTCTCATAATTCAGATTATGAAAAGGGATACCGTAATCATAATCGAATTTTAGAACGCAAATAATGGACCCATATATAGAATTTTCTTATGTTGAGCCATTCCAACATGAAATTCATATATATATATATATATATATATATATATATATATATATATATATATATATATATATATATATATATATATATATATCCTTGACTAAATACGATTAAAACCTCAATCTAAGCTTTTAGATTTGAGATGAAGTATAATTTCCTCTCCCTTAATTATAGCAAAACAACTTTTTCCCAATTGAAAATTTTTGTTTTCTATATTTAACATTGCTAACTTGCAATACTTATCATAATTATCATGCTCCTATTAACATGATGATTATTAGCATAACACTTATGCTCCCACTAGCTTTGACATGTACTCAGAAATCAGTTAGACTTCTAGAAATCAATACTTTATTGACTTTCTTACCAAAGTTCAAATTTTTGATACTAGATTGCTTTGATAAAACTTTATCAATATCATACACCTTATCTTAGATAGCTTATAGGTGTGTCTAAACAATTTTAAGAACTATGAAAAGGGATTCTGTAATCATAGTCTCGATTGTTTAGACCTTTTCCACTTCTCACAAGTCCATGTTAGTGTGCAAGTAAACCACACACGCTCCACTAATGACTTTGAGAATGCAAATATCACAATTGCTATCTAGCTAAAATCTACTTAGTGAAAGTGTTTCCTCACCATCATTTTCATGAATCGGAGAGAAACCTTATGACACTTAGATTTAATGGTGTATGTGTTCTTATCCATGTGAATTGTCAAAATCATAGTCACAAGACAAGGATAATGGCAAATCTAAACTCATATGGACCGAACTTAATCTTAATTTCTTGCCATCTGGTAGCTCAAGGGCCTGCCATTGCTTCCAAGTTGTTGTGCAACCAATTGAGAACTCTAAGAACTCATATGAAAAGCCAACTTTGATTGGAATGGGCACAGAATATGTCAACACGATAGGTTGTGAACCTCAAGTCGTGTGCTAGTGAAGAACTTCAGGTTTTATTCTTGATTAGTTCTTGAGACTTTCATGACCTATAAGACTCCCACTGTCCTCTTGACATATAAGACTTTCTTGTCAGATATTCAAGAGATAGTGTGGATTCTAATCAAGACAAACACTTCACACAATTGTCCTTAGTTGGTCTTTGTTTTATCCAAAACATCACAACTTACCAATTTCAAATGTACAAGAGTAGAAAACTTTTACTCTTACATTTGAAAAGTGTTTTAAACCTTCTTTAAGACATGTCACTCAAGTTACAATCTTGGAGTACGACTCTAAGACTTGTATTGGAACGAAGTATGACTCATCTTCTTGATTTAACCATTCCAACAATTCAAGATTCCTCTTCTTAGTCATAAGAATGAACTAAGATTTCCTTAGAGAACTCATTGTGATATAGTTTCTTAATCATTAAGATGATCACAAAACTGATACTAAAGTACTCTCCCATCTTTCCAGATTTGAGAAACGTTTATCCTTCCGCCTAATTTGATTCTTCTTATTCGCTCTACCATACATTGGATCTTTTCCAATGTTTCAGAATTTATACTTAAGCTTGTAAGTATAACCATATTTACTAAACCTTAGTAAATAATGATGAATAGTCTTATCGATCTTTTGTGGTGGACTTGACCAGTGCACAAGAATGTGTACTCGATCCCTTAGTCCATTACTTGACTCACACATCCATGTGAACAAGTAGTTAGTCTTAATTTTTCCAATGCTTGAAAGTTCTCGTCCATCATGCTTACAACTTGCATGATTCCAAGTCTCTATCCAATTGAAACTTGGGTGATGAGAATCTTTCCTTATTTGGTAAATTTAGACATTACCACAAATGAGAGAATCAAATTCACTTTCCAATATTGCTATCAGTGGAATCTTATAAGCAACAATTTTCCACAAACGTCATCGTAAGGATACATAAAACAAATAAAATCAAAAATTTCCTTTTATTTTAAAACTTTGCGGAAAAACTTATCCTTACAATCCATATGAAAACTTGTTGTTATCTATTCCTAAACAATATCTCATAACTCCTAAGAAGTAGCTGAAGAATTCGATCTTCAAACTATGCGATAGAAATCTATCTACGCGATCAGATGCAACATATTCTTTCTTTAAGTTCCTTCACTTTTCTTTGATTCTTAAAACATCACCATGTGACCCAGTCACATCATGTATCAAGAATCTCATAATAGAAACTTAGCAGAGTTAGATAGTGGACTTTACCTGAAGTAGAGTCAAACTTATTGACTTTAACATCCTTAGGTAAAATTGGCAGCTTCGTAACCAATGCTCCTTCCCTTGGCAATTTAACATATGGACGCTTTGGTAATGGGACTATCATAGACTTAGCCTTTTTCTTTACCATTTGGTCAACCGGGTTGACTATGGCCGATCCCTTTCCATTAGGAAGAGAGAGCTTTACTGGATATCCAATTTCATTATTGTCAATGTCCATAAAGTTTTGGAAGTTGATCTTAGCAAATAGGTAAGATCATTAAGGGTCTTGTCATAGTGTGTTTCATAGCAGTCCCAAAGTAACTCACTATGTGACTTAGAAAGTAGTTGAGCCACCAAATTTCTCAAGACTTTGACACCCAACTCTCCCGGCTTGTCAATATGTGACTTCATCTCCAAGATGTGATCATACCTAGACCTTGCCTTGCCAATAGGGCTTGAGTGACCTTAAACTTATAGGTTAGGGAGAATAATTAGAGGATGTGAAAGAAGTATGATTTCCATGGGACATCATCTTCATTTAGGAAATCTTGTTTCAAGAGATTTGGGAAGATCATAAATGTCTAAACCAGACAACTTTTTGGGAGATATTCAAGATGGTTGATTTACAGTCCTTAATATGATGCCCAATATGAAATATTAAGGCTAGGACCCAACAAACTATTTTATAACTTAGAAGAGGGATTCTGTAATCCAAGCTATAAAATATTTTAAGGTACGGATTGACGATTCACCAATTTCCACCAAGATAAACAAAATGTATATTTTTAGGTTTTAATTGGTTTTTGAAACTCCTAGATCTTTGAGATTCATTGAACTGTTCAATGGCATGTTCAATCTCGAGTGTGCCCTTCAGGTTTTGTGACTGGGATGTCGAGGATCACAAAACAAGGTGTGAAGTAACCATGCAAATATACTGGGTACCCTTAATATTTACCCCTTAATCGATGTGTCAGTTAACCACACACGCGCCACCGATACTATGATAAATATTAAGTTACCCTTTGCCTACCTTGTTAAGTCCAGGTTAGTGTGTCGGTTAACCACACACGCTCTACTAACGACTTAAGCAAAGTGCAAAGTGTAATTTCATGAGTTAGCACCTTATTCACTTTTTCCTAAGTAACTAAGATTGGGTATTTATAAAAGGTTTAGTTACTTAGTATTTATCATTAATACTTTCAATGAAGGGAGAATTATAGTCCTTGTCCTACCCGTTCGGCTAACGACCCTCCACCAGTCAACGAAGCGGTGGGTGAGAGTGGACACCCATTAAACTGCCATTTTATAGGCAATAACCTTATACCCCCTTATAGACAGGCTTTGTGAATGAGGCCTACTAACGGTAAGACTGACTTGCTCTTATACATATATATATATATATATATATATATATATATATATATATATATATATATATATATATATATATTATTAACTTATAATGTTATAAAGTATAAGGGTTGAATTTTAACTTTTAAAATTCTAAGGTCTAACTTGGAATTAAAGTATTCATAAGTGAAACTTTTCGAATTCCAAAACTTGAGGGCAAGTTTTGAAAGTATTCAAAACTAATTAATTCCATAACTTATGTGTTTAAAATAGTTTTAATTAAAAGACACTTCATGTTCCATAACTTGAGGATAAGTTATGGAAGTGACTCTTGAACCACCATAACTTGAGGACAAGACTCTTCATTTTTGTAACCATTGCCAACTTTTATGAGTTTTATGAAACTTAAATGTGACTTTTCATATAATTTGAGGACAAGTTACAAAAACACATTTTAGAATAAACTCTTAGATTAAAATGGATTAAAAACACATAATCAACTAACTTTTCTATTAATCTAAGCAACTCATAAGAACAAAGATAATTCACATCAAACTTTTTCATGTAATTAGCATAACTTTTAAACTAATACAAAACATGAATCTATTGAGAATTATCTATGAAATTGGATTAGCATGAACATTACCACATCAAAAACAAGTTTATAAGTTCAAAAACACCTTAGGGTAATGTTCCTAGTCCAATTCCAGCCAAAACAACAAACAACAAGCTGTCAACACCCAAAACTCGTCGAGTTCCTTGAGAAACTTGTCGAGTTCATGCCCAACATGAAGAACTTGTTGAGTTTTTGGCATAAACTCGTCGAGTTTTATGTTCTTGACAGATTCAACTTTGAAAAAACACATTTGCATCAAGTATAAGAGAAAGCAAGCCTAGGCTCTGATACCACTATTGGGTTTTGAGCATTCTAACAATCCTAAGTGTACATGAAACCATAAATACCTTGGATCTGTGTTTTCTCTATTACACATACAAATATGAACTTTCCAAGGTATTCATCCTAACTAGCATAATAACATTGATTCAAATGAATATATCAAGTTCGAATTATATACCTCTTCGATGTAGAATTTCTTCATGAAGCTTGAGTGCCTAGTGCCCCAAGTGTGAGACATAAAATTGTTCACACAACACCAAATACACTTGGAATAACTTGAGAGAACATACACACTTCATGAAATCGGCTAGCCCTTCATTCTCACACATAGTGGCCGATTTTGTCAACAATAAGATGCTTATATAGTTAGTGACAATTAGGGTAACCCCTAATTGTCATGTATTTCAATTTCCTTGGATCCATGGGTTCAAATACACCATGGAGCATCCATGGAGCATCTTATGGGTTTTAGCCCAACTTGACAATCCATGAAGCATTAGCCCACTATACAAGTATGGATGATTTACACAATCAACCCATATATTAATTAGTCTTCTTTTGATCACTTAATTAATCGTAGATTAATTCTTGATCAATACTAATTAAATAATCTTATTAATATATTAGAACTTATAATATGTTAACAAACCTTAAATGTTATTTCTCTCAGTATAGTCTATCCAAATGCATGATGCCATGCAACCCAAATGGACCATGCCGAGTCGGGTCAAGTCTTACCAATTATAGTTATGGAATTAGACATTAATCCAACATCTTCTTCATGTGCTCATGTCCTACTGACCAAAAGGTCAGGTGTGCTCTGAACCTACTGAGGCTTGGGGCAAAGGACAGGTGGTGGCTGACGATTGGGTCGTATACTGATGATCAGCGGCCTGCTGTTACTTGGGAGCAATTCAGAGATATGTTCTACACCTGCTACATTCCACGCGTTGAGCGGGAGCGGCTTGTGCAAGAGTTTTTGACCTTGAGACAGGATGGGGAGTCTGTGATGGAGATTACCCATATGTTCACGGAGAGGGCTATGTTTTTCCCGGAGTTCGCTTCAGAGCAGTCTTAGATGAATCGATATCTGAGTATGCTCATGACTGATATTCGACAGTTCGTGTCTACACAGCGATGTGATACCCTCCTGGACCTTCAGGAAGCCACGAGGCGGCGTGAGTTGGAGATAGAGCTGCAGCTAAAGGAGCAGCGTCAGGCACCGACACAGTCTCAGCCAGCGCCTAAGCGGTCTAAGACCGCTGATACACGGTCTGGGGGTCAGCAGAGTCGTACTTGTAGAAAGTGTGGCAGGGTTCATTCGGGAGTTTGTAGAGCAGGAGGTGGGTGCCAAAAATGTGGCAAGGAGGGGCACTATGCCAGTGTCTGCCGTCAATTCACCCCTCCCGCAGATATGAGGATTCGTTACCATTGTCATCAGGTTGGTCATGTGAAGACCAACTGTCAGCAGCTCGCCGCCAAGTTGGCGTAGGGTTCCACATCAGCTGCTGCAAGGATTGGAGAAGTGAGGCTAGTTAAGGTGGAGCCTCCGAAGGCTCAAGGTCGTGCCTTCCAGCTCATGGCCGAGGAGGCCAAATCAGCACCAGATGTGGTTGCTGGTACGTTTCTTTTCGCTGTCTCAGTTATTGTATTGTGCTATGCTTATTGATTGTACATGTGATTAGGTACGTTTTTTGTAAATTCTTTGCCCGCTTTGGTATTATTTGACTCGGGGGAGAGTCGGTCGTTTGTATCTTAGTCCTTCTCTAGAGGGTTCAGTATGCCGATAGATGATCTTGAGTATCTGTTGCGAGTTTCAATCGCCAACGAGCATGGGGTTTCTGCTTCTTCGGTCTACTGGGGATGCAAGTTAGAGATTTTTGGGGTGTCCTTCCCGATAGATTTGGTTCCTATCCCCATGGGGGATGTATGCGTGATTATAGGGATGGATTGGCTTAGCCATTTTGGCGCCATGATCGACTGTAAGGGACAGCAGGTGGTGGTTCGAACCCCAAGTGGGGGAGAACTTGTAGTGTATGGTGAGGGCACCGGGATGGGATTAGGGTTTTGTTCAACAGCCAGGGCTCTATAGTATATTTAGCACGGGCGTGCTGGTTATTTGGCGTATGTGGTTGATACGCGGGTTAGAGAGTAGCTCTCAGTTTCTGAGGTCCTGGTGGTGAGGGAATTTGCTGATGTGTTTCCGGAGGAGTTACCCGGAGTGCCTCCGGAGAGGCAGGTTGAGTTCAGGATCGACTTAGTGCCAGGTGTGGCCCCTATTGCCAAGGCTCCATACCGACTGGCGCCGCCTGAGATGCAGGAGCTGTAATCTCAGTTGCAGGAGCTGCTGGGCACGCAGTTTATTCGTCCGAGTAGTTCACCTTGGGGAGCACCGATCCTTTTCGTCAGGAAGAAGGACGGTTCGTACAGGATGTGCATTGACTATTGATGTGTGTGAAACGAACTAGTTTTAATCCTACTAACTTAGACACACACGAAAGGCAGTGTACCTATCGATTAGTAATATAGTTCAAGCAAGTAGGGTATCGAATACAGGGAACAGTAAACAATTAAAATAAATGCTAATATTATTTAAATAAAACAAGTAATAGAAAGGGGGTTTCTCTAGTTTTGCAAAACTAGAAACTTACCAACTAATACTTAGACTACTTAACTAAAACCTAGATAAGCAAAGATTCAACTAAATTCAATAACGAAGGGAACTTCTGTTTAGTTCAACTCAATTGATCCTATGGTTGATATTATGGTAATAGTGCAATGGATTAATTCTTCTATTGGCTACCGATTCAAGTGATTAGATTCACGTTCACTGCATTAATCCTTAGAGAACAAACTAACTTAAATAGTGGCTAGTTGTCTAATTTAATTAAATTCACTAAGTTATTTATTTGGGTTAATTTAGACTTGTAATGGTTAACTAATTTGGTCCTTTAGTTAACCTCTTGTTGATGGTCATCACACAAGCTCACACATGAATTTACCTATTTTTCTTATTAAATCTAGTTTCACATTTGCTAATCCTAGTCATATAATAAATTGTTCACATAAATCATATGAGGTAAACAATTAAGAGATGTTCATGCAGCTTAATTATCTTCCTATTAACAGAAAAATAGTTATCATTCGCACATAAGGTTCTTTAACAGAAAAATAGTTATCATTCACACATAAGGTTGTTTAACAAGCTAAAATCAACAAAATAACCAATATTAAATCAATCATACCATAAAATCAAACCATAATCACAAAATCATTTATCCTAAATAGAAGTTATGAGTTTTTAGCTCATATCTACAACAAATAACAAACTAAAAAGATAATCTAATGATTGAAACATGGTTCATGCAAAAGATTAAGATAAAAGTAGTGTGTTAGTGCCTTTGATCTTCTTCCAAATTGATATCTAAGTTGAAATCTCGAAAACCACAGCTTCTAAGAAGCCTTCTGGCCTCCAAAAATCGTCCTAAATTTCCCCATTTGTTAGGGTTCGAATGAGAAGTGTTTATATATATATATATATATTGAAAATAAGGGCTACTCAGCGAGTCCAGTGACCTACTCGCCAAGTCCATCACTTAAAATCATGTGCACGGCAAGGCAAAGTCAAGAATCGCGAAACTTCTGACCAACTTGTCGAGTTGATGGCCTACTTGTCAAGTTCGTTTGAAATCAACATTTTCTTAAAACATGAAAATCGTCTGAAATTATGTGTTGTTTTTAGAACATTTTGAATCTCATCAATCGGAGTTACGGCTCATGAGATATGCCCAAAACACTGATGAGGGGTCAAGCTATCCAGCAACATTCTTCTTTCTTCAAAATCCAAGATCCAAGCCTCCAATTGCTAGTTCCACTTCCTTTTCCACTCGAGCATGTCATTGTTGCTGAAAAAGGAAATTCTAAACTAATTAATCACCTTTTGTTCATTAAATGAGACAAAAACAACATAAAGTATTAAGATAATGCATGAATTTTATAACTAAATATGCTCATATCAACTATAGGGAGCTGAACAAGTTAACGATGAAGAACCGTTATCCACTCCCGAGGATAGATGATCTTTTTGATCAGTTGTAGGGTGCGTCTTGGTTTTCCAAGATTGATTTGAGATCAGGATATCACCAGGTCAGGGTGAGGGGGCAGGACGTGGAAATGACCGCGTTTTGGACTCGTTATGGTCATTATGAGTTCGTGGTGATGTCATTTGGGCTCACCAACGCGCCAGCAGTGTTCATGGATCTGATGAACCGAGTCTGCAGACCGATGCTCGATCGCTCAGTCATTGTGTTCATAGATGATATCTTGGTGTATTCCAAGACTTGAGAGCAACATGAGGAGCATCTTAGGAGCTGCTAGGGGTTCTGAGGCGAGAATGGTTGTATGCCAAGTTCTCGAAATGCGAGTTTTGGTTATGAGAGGTCCAGTTCCTCAGACATCTCGTTAAACAGGAGGGGATTTTGGTCGATCCCGCTAAGGTAGAGGTGGTAATGTAGTGGGAGACTCCAAAATCTCCCTCAGACATCAAGAGTTTCGTGGGTTTAGCAGGGTATTATTGGAGTTTCATTCGTGATTTCTCCAAGATTGTCGTACCCCTCACTCGTCTAGCAAGGAAGGGGTGGATTTTAGGTGGGGACCTGAGCAGCAAAGGGCGTTTGAGACCCTCCGACAGTGTTTATGCGAGGCGCCGGTGTTGACACTCCCCGAGGGAGTGGATGATTTTTTGGTATTTTGTGATGCATCCATTACAGGCTTGGGGGCAGTTCTCATGCAAAGGGGACGAGTGGTAATCTACGCATCGCGGCAGCTAAAGCCGCATGAGACAAGATACCCTACTCACGATCTTGAGTTGGGAGCGGTGGTTTTCTCTCTCAAGATTTGGAGGCACTATCTGTATGGGGTCCGTTGTACTATATACACAGATCACAAGAGTTTGAGACACATCATGGATCAGCCGAACCTGAACATGAGGCAGCGTAGGTGGCTGGATGTGGTCAAGGACTATGATTGTGAGATCCTTTACCACCCTGGTAAAGCAAATGTGGTTGCGGATGCTCTAAGCTGCAAGTCAGCTGGGTCCTCGACCCCAGCCATTTGTATGAGGATAGCAGTGGATTCCCCACTGGTGGGTTTGATCAGAGATGCCCAGATTGAGGGCATGAGGCCAGAGAACTGGAAGTTGGAGAGGATTAAGGGCGAAAGCGCCCGGTTTGTTCAGGATAGCCGCGGATTGTTGAACCGTGACGGTCAGGTTTACGTTCCGATGTCCGGAGGGGTCCGACAGACAGTGATGGAGGAGGATCATAAGTCTCGTTTTTCGGGAGCCACCAAGATGTACCGTGATTTGAGTTCGAGTTATTAGTGGCCTGGTATGAAGCGGGATATCGCTTGGTTTGTTGAGAGGTGCTTGACCTGTAGGATGGTCAAGGCCGAGCATCAAAGGCCGCATGGTAAGTTACAACCTCTAGAGATTCCCATGTGGAAATGGGAAAGGATCGGAATGTATTTCATCACGAAGTTGCCGAAGACGACAATGGGGTTCGGTGCTATATGGGTCATCGTGGATCAATTGACCAAGAGTGCCCATTTCCTAGCCATACGGGAGAGTTCATCAGTAGAGAAGTTGACCGATCTGTACGTCAAAGAGATTGTATCTCGGCATGGGGTTCTAGTTTCTATCGTCTCCGATCGAGATGTCAGGTTTACTTCCCATTTTTGGCAAAAGTTCCATGAGAAACTGGGTACACGACTGCATTTTAGTACAACGTTCCATCCGCAGACTGATGGGAAAAGTGAGTGGACCATTCAGACCCTCGAGGATATGTTGAGGGTGTGTGTTATTGATTTCGGTGGGAGTTGGGATTCCCACCTACCTCTTGTAGAGTTCGCCTACAACAACAGCTATCATTCCAGTATTGGCGTCCCACCTTTCGAGCTGCTGTATGGGCGGAAGTGTAGGACCCCATTCTGTTGGGGCGAGGTTGGGCACAGAGTGATCGGTCGGACAGAGGTAGTTTTGCAAACTAAAAAAATGATACAACAGATTAGACAGCGACTGCAGACCACTCAGAGCCGGCAGAAAAGTTATGCCGACCGACGCCGATCTGAGCTGGAATTTCATGTGGGTAACATGGTTCTTCTGAAGGTCTCACCCTGGAAGGGTGTGATCCGCTTCAGGAAGAGGGGAAAATTTCGTCCCCGTTACATCGGTTCGTTCAGGATTATCGCCAGGGTTGGCAGGGTGGCTTATAGGTTAGAGCTTCCGGAGGAGCTTAGCTGGATCCACAACACATTTCATGTTTCGCAATTGCGAAAATGCATTATGGACCAGGAGGCAGTGGTATAGTTGGATGATATTCAGGTCGATGAGCACCTGAACTATGTGGAAAGGCCTGTGGAGATTTTGGAAAGGAAGAAGAAAATTCTGTGGAACAAGGAAATACCTTTGGTAAAGGAACAATGGGAACATCGGAAGGGATCCGAGTCGACATGGGGGCCGGAGGCGGAGATGCGCAAGCATTACCCAACATTGTTTATTCCAGCGGACTTCGAGGGCAAAGTCTACTTCAAGTGGGGGAGAGTTGTAACGCACCGATTCTCAGGTATTGTTAATATGTCTACTTGACGAGTTGGTTTACCTACTCATCGAGTAGCAGTGAGAAGGATCGTGGGTTAAGTGACCTACTCGACGAGTCTATAATAGGACTCGGTGAGTGGAAGCTGGTAAGTGAAACCCTAATTCTTGGGGTTGCACCCCTATTTAAAGGGACCTTAGCCTCCCTTGGACCTCCTTACAGTTCCAAAGAACCCTTGAGAGACTTATTCGTGTGTGTGCCTTGTGTGTGTGTTTGAAGCTTGAAAGAGAGTCCTTGGAGGGAGAAGACTTGGAGGAGAAGAAGATTGAAGCAACTAGAGTGTGGGAATCAACACTCATCTCAGATATAAACTTCAAAAGGTACCCAAACCGTTATTCTCCTTATAAATCTCCTTTATTGGGCGAGTTTTAGGGTTTTCATGGAATATCAAGTTAGTATGATGAGCTATGGGCCAGATTTGAAGTTGTAACTTCAGATCTGGACTCTCTTTGGAATCTAGAAGCATAAAGTTGCAGCTTTAGTTGTGATTGAGGTCCCCTTTGTGCATAAAGACCCATCAATAGCTTAGATTTGCCATTTTGAGCCTTTAAAGCCATGCATGCACGTAAAGTTTGCAGCTTTACGTGATAAGCATGCCCTAGAAGCTTGGATATGTGATTTGGAGCCGCTGCATGGCTCAAAATGGATCTGTATGGAAAGAGGACTGAATGGACTCGGTGAGTCGCAGGGTCGAATCAGCGATTCGCATGAAGATGGCCATTGAACTCGACGAGTTAGTTGAACAACTCAGCGAGTCTGATGAATATTGTCACGAGACCCGACGAGTTGAAGAACAACTCGGCAATTCAGATGAGTTTTAACCAATAATATGTTCGCGAGTATATCCGTCGAGTCGCAGGGATGGAACTCGACGGGTGGCCTTATGGTCTGATTCGGATTCGAAGGAACTCGACGAGTCACCTCGATGACTCGGCGAGTTGGATTGTGCTTCAAGGGACTCGGCGAGTAGCAGGTGTACTCGGCAAGTTGAGGTCAACATGGACTGTTGACCTTAATTGAGGACTTTGACCTTGATCAGGGGTTGACTATTGGGTTATGGAGTACCTTATAAGGTTAAAGACTTATGCGTATATTGAACTATGGTTATAGGTGGTGGGGCCTATGTCGAGTGATCTGAGAGTTGGAGTTTACTTTCCGAGTCGAAATTTGTGAGGTGAGTTATCCTCACTATATCGATAGGGTCTACGGCACCAAGGATGGCCCTTTAATTGTTATTGTTATGGTATGTTGCATGTGGTCATGAATTGTTAGTGCGAAATCGAGGTAGACATTATGTTATGCTTTTTATGATCCGTAGGGGTTGGTGTGATAGTGACCTGCTTGGTCGGTACTCTAGTTACAGGAGAATTTTATGATTGTGATCAGTGAAATAGATTTTTTTAATGTTTGAATATGCCAGTATATGATTGCTATGCTCACATGGTTATTTGCTTATTGGTTGGGTTGAGGCGGTCCTGCTTCGTGCTGAAGGCCATCATACCCTATGAGCGGTTCGGGGAGACTGTAGGCCCATGTGGTAGACCAATCATGTCGAAGGCTCAGAATAGATCCAGACAGAATGTAGGCCCGGTAGGGCGGTCCAGTCAGGCCGATGGCCCAGTATGCATGTTGATTGATTGATTGATTATTACTGTTATGGTATTGTCAGTGTGGTGTTGGTATTTTAGGGATAGCTCACTAAGCACTCGGGCTTACAGTTTTCAGTTTACTGTTTCAGGTACTTCAGGAGATCGTGGAAAGGCGAAGGCGTGACCATATCGCTCTTCATCCTTATGTTATGATTTTTAGGACACTCTGATGGAAAATGATTTGAAAACATTTTGTAAACAATGCTATGTGGCTTTTATTTATGATTGAAAAAGTTTAAATTTTGTGTGAATTTTATGGATGTTATACAAAACCTTTATGTGTGGCTTGTATTCCCCCCCCCCCCCCCCCTGAAAAACATGAAGAACTCAGAAAAAGTGTAGGGGTATGAACTCACCGTTTTATGTGGGATTCGAGTGTCAATCAATAGGAGTTGTTGGGTGTCAGACAGTGTCTCGGACAGAAACATATCCTATTAAACATATAAAGGCACATATAGGTATTAGATGAGGACATAACACTATTTGTTATAGAAGGAAACCACCTTAGGGACTATAAAACAGTTGAAACTAAGTGTTAGAATCACCTGTGATTGAGGATAGAGAGTTTGTGGCTGTAATCAGGATTGTACGGTCATGGGTTTGTGGTCCAACAAGGTTTACGGCCCAAGTATTTGCGGTCCATGGGTTTACGGCCCATAGGTTTGTGGCCATAAACACTTCGACAAGAAGTGTGATTTTCGGTGTTTTAGGGTCCTTTCTAGCCTCTTGGAATTATTCTAAGCCTTATGCAAAGCTCAAAGTAGGGTTTAAAGGCTAATATTCGACCTAAAATGGAGTTTACGGCCATTGAAGGGTGTATGGCTGTACACATGGGTTTACGGCCATAAACCCATTTCGAGTTCATGATTTGGGTTGATTTACAGGTGAAAAATCAGTGGTTTCTAGTAAACATTGAGCATAGAGGGTAGTTACTTACTGAAAGAGGCTTGGAATGAGGTTTTTAGCGACCAAACACTAGTGTGTGTTCTTGGCGAGAGAGAATATCTAGCAAAGATGAAGTTATATGGAATGAAACATGGATTCATCACTAGAAAGGGGATTAAAACACAAGAAAGGTGAAGAATCACTTACATTCTTGAGGGTTCTTGATCAAACTCGAAATTATAGAGAGAGAGAGAGTAGAGAGAGAAATCCTCTTAGAGTGTGAAAATGATGAAATGAAGGCTATTCATCCCTTATATAGGGGTGAGTTTATGGCCAGGGTGGGGGTCCATCTGGCAATGACCGCAAACAGAGTTTACAGCCGTACATGAGTTTACGGCCGTAAATTTGCCTTGACCGTAAACTCGTCGTTTTTCGAGGGAATCGTGAGTTTTTCGCGCTATTTTTCATTTTCCGACATGTATGTAATTATGACAATAACCCTAGTTGATTTACTTAACCCAAGAAGTTGAAGGAAAATTTAATAAAAATTAAATTTTTATTAACAGAAGTGGGTTACAATAACGAAATAAATTTCGGGTTGTCACATCGTGCTTACGGTTTCTAGTTTTGGTTTCAGGTAACTCCAATTTTCAAATAAAGGAGCTGGAGACGATCACAGCGCATACACTCGTGTTTTTCTGAAATGTGTGATTTCTGGGAACGAACTCTCATATATGTTTTATTTGAAATGACTTTCAATGTTTGAAAAAAGTTCCAATAGTGTTTTAGTTATATTAAAATTTGAATTTTTACCCTGAAATTTGGGATGTTACATTGCCACGTTGTGGCCATATAGTTGCCACGTGATGGTGATCAATAGACGCCATCGTTTTGCAACATATCTACTCTCTTTCCGCGTGTCTTGGTGACTCAAACTTGTATCACGTCATGGTAAATCTTCTTGCATGACGTGGGAATCAAATTGTCACATGTCGCTTTATTCGGGTAACACGTGTCTTGGTGATTCTCTCATTTTCACGTCGTGGAAAATTACCTCCACGTCATTGGGGTCAAAACGTGATTGTTGACTTTGAATTTCGTTGACTTTATCAAAATAGCAACGTACTTTCATCTCCACTTCAAATGCCCATAATTTTCTTATATGAACTCCATTTTGGAGGATCTTTATATCCACAGAATCCTCTCAACAAGTTCTACAACACTACTCAATTATCTTTTTCTAAATAGCATTTCACAATTTGAAGTAACTCCTCTATTTCTCCTACTCGCCTCATATCATTCTATATCTTCTGAATCGATACGTGTTTACGAAAGACATTTATTATAGTTTGTTACATGAAGGTGTTGTTCTAGTCCTTTCTAGTAGCTAGTAAACTTCTTTTTTCTTGCTTTAGACCTCTGTGAGAATTCAAGTTCATTGCTTTATGATTAGAGCTTGTTAGATCTAGTATTGTGTCTTGGTTTTTGGCCCGTTCATGTTATTTGGGTGGAGTTTGGAAAATTTCAAACCTAAAGGTTGATACTCCTGATCTTGTGGACCTTTTTAGTTTGATTGTATGGTTGATTGTCTTGCATTTGAAGACATGTAAGGTCATGGGCTCATTTGGGTCCTTGTTTACCTATATTATAGATCTAAGCATTTAAGGTACTCAAATGGATACTTTATCCATTAAAACCATCTTTTGATGGGTTCTAGAAGAGTTTATTTTTGTGTCGAATTTTTTATATCAATCAATAAGCCTTAATCGTAATAACAAATTAAAATATTGCTCTCGAATTTTGTATATCAACCAATAAGGTCTAATCGTAATGAAAGTTTTAAATATTGTTTTAGATATTTGATTATAAGTTAAAATACCTAATAGTTTTTATACGAAAGGTTTGCATAGAAATTAATTATTAAAATGGGTATTTTTGGTTTATATAAATAAAAATGATTGCTTACAGATACAAAGAAAAAGTTATATTTGACATTTTTTACTGAAATTGTCGAATGGATAGCATAACTTTATATAAAAATGATTTACTTTACTTATAATCTAAATAAATCGGATATAGCTTAAAAGGTTCTCATAAATTTCCTTAGAAAATAGACATATATAAAAAGTTACACATATTTTGTTGTTAACAAGTTATAGATATATAATTGAAAATTTAGAAAACCAATTTATACTGACTATAATGATCCTATGTGAACACTTTTAACAAAATTAATTTATACTTGTTATAATGGTCATATATAACCAAAAAAAAAGTAACAGTGTGAACAAACTGAAAATTTAATTACACTGATAGTTAATTTCTTTTTTTTTAAATTTATCTTCTAAATTTGATTTGGTATAAAATCTAACCTATATGGTAAATATTTTTAAAACCATACCATTTTAATAAATATCTTTTTAAAATACACTACTTTGTTTATAAATAAATAAATAAATAAATAAAAACTCTAGATTTGACATGGAAAAAAACAAAACGTTGTTTTATAGAATTTTATTATTTAAGATATTAAATATTAAAATTTAAATTTACTAGAGATGAAAAATATCATAAATGAAAATCAATAATATAAAAAACATACAATTTAATGAGTTAAAGTTTATAATGTTAAGAGAGTTTCAGGTTTTATTTGCATTTTAAGTTATGGTTTTCAATTGATTTGGTTCTCTAATTTTTCTTTTAGGTAGCAATTTTTTTTCCTTCAAAGATTGTGATGTATTTGGTTGTGGTGGTGGAAAATTTGATGAAAAAACAGTGAGTTGTGGTGTTGATTCGTCGAAATTGAATGACCGAAAAATGAAGGTATGGTGAAAACGTCGATGTCACTAAAAATGAAAAGTAAATAGAAGTTATGGATAATGAGAGATGTGATAATGACTAGTGGGACTCATATTAAATTTTCTCAAATGTGGATTTAAATTTAGGGTAGGGAGATACATAAATGTGGGTTCTATTAATTTTTTATATATATAAAAAATAAATATATAAATAAGAAAATTAATTAAAAATAAATTAATAATGACATAACAATCTTTTTAGATAAGACATATTGACCAAACGCACACCAAAAATAAACAATAGTGACCATCTGAATTAAAATAATAAATTAAAGACTAAACACACAAATTATCCCAAACAACAAGGACTATTTGTGTAATTTACTCTTATTTTTTGGTTTTGTTCATATTTTGATAACTTTTTTTACATATTTAGGTAATGAACTTGTTGAAAGAGTTAAAATATAATCATTATAACCGAATGTAACCTGCTACAGCCAGTCATAATAATCATACGTGAATGCTTTCATAAAAAGTTTGAAAAAAGAATTATCCAGATATATACAAATTAAAAAATTAATTATCTTAATAAGTTAATTTCCTTGTATATAACAAAAATGGTTATTTTTAACAAATTATATATCAACCCTTGCACGGTATGTCTAGATTACTTGTAACTTTAACCTCAGCTATGTTTTTTTGAAAGGGAATTGCTGTTAGAAAAAAAAACAAATTTATGGAGACTAATAGTGACTGTGTGGTGTACTTTCAAGTACTAGCTTCTCAGATTATGTGGTCAATATTTGTTAGAGAAAAATATGTAAACTTGTTCTGGTTATCAATCAAATTTAAAGATGTGGATCGTAATGGAACTGAAGACAATAATTAGAATAGAAAAGTTGCACCGAAAAGAACGTCAAATTGTAAACAAATGAATGACTATAATCAAATTTCAGTTCGTATTTTGTGTTAAAACTAATACTATTACCACTATTAAAATCGTTCAATCAAACACATTTTACATACAAAACGTAACAATCTAGTCCAAAACAAATTTTCAATATATACAATGTACACTTTTTACTTTTATGTATACTAGCAACACAATTTATTTTATTATTAATAATGGTATGTGAACTGAAGCCTTTCGCTTTATTTGTGTGCCAACTTGACTCATTAGTCAAGCCGTTAAGCCGAGCTTTATAAAGTGGGCCCCACCACCGTGACATCTAGCTGTAAAGAAAAGAGACAGCCGGTTCGGTCCAGTTGGGTTAGCCGAGTTAGTCAGCCGCCTTTAGCCCCACGTAACCTTCCAAGAAACTTTCCCTATCAATATGTACTCAAATACAAAGACATCTCTTTTTCACACATTTTTACTTGTTTTGTCACAAATAAATTATTATTCAAAATAATAATAATAATAATAATAATAATAATAATAATAATTGATTTTTTTGTAGAAGGTAAAAAGGGCACAATTTTTTCGAGACTTGTAAAATATATAAACTTTAATTAATTAATTAATTAATTAATTGTTTCAATGCTCTTTAAATGATCTTAAATTTATTTGATTTATTTGACACGTTTTTTCGGTTAAATTTTTAGTTTCAGCTATTGAGTACGAAATAAAATATAATTTAATTGATTTATATATACATATATGAGCTAGTTTAATTATCCTTAGTGTTAATTTTTTCAAAATCATTTATTTTATAAACTATAATGCTTTTTATATAATAAAAAAATTGAAATATAATTTCAGAAATCTAGTTAGTTCATCTTGCTCCTCTATATATATGCTTTTGCTTCCAAGTCCAAAAACAAAAGTGAGAAGTAAACATACATATCATTGCTTACCAAAAAAAAAACGTGTAACACACACACACACACAACTACCACCATGGTCACCGTTACAATGCAAGAGAAACCCGGTCAACAAACCACACCACCGCCGTCGCATGTAGAGTTGATGATAGATTCAACGGTCATCTCCCACGGCGGCGCCACCCACGATGGCATTTGGATAGTAATCAAAGCGATGGTATTTCCAATCATAGCGAGGTTCCATGCAGGTTACTTTCGTATAAGCCTTTCGCTCTGCTGCCAAACCCTACTCTGGAAAACTCTAGGCGAGCCACCGGAAAACGCCCATGCTTACCGGAGAATGCTGGGAGCAATGCCCTCCGCTGCATTCCTCCTTCTGTGGTTCTTATCGTTGCTCATTCTTGTATCCCTCTCGATCTTATATATTTTACGATGTGCTTTACTATCCGACATGGTTAAAAACGAATACCTAAACCATATCAGTGTGAATTACCTTTTTGCTCCATGGATTTCATGGCTGCTTTTGCTCCAAACGTCGCCATTCTTCGCTCCAAAAACTGTTTATTATCTTTTTCTTTGGTGGGTGTTCGTTCTTCCGATATTCATTCTTGACGTAAAAATATACGGGCAGTGGTTCACGAAAGGGAAGAGGTTTCTGTCAACGGCGGCGAATCCGGCGAGCCAACTTTCGGTGATCGGAAACTTTGTGGGAGCACGAGCAGCAGCGCAGATGGGATGGAGAGAGAGTGCCATAATCATGTTTACGTTGGGAATCATACATTATCTCGTGCTTTTTGTGACACTATATCAAAGATTATCGGGGAATAGCTGCATGCCGGCGATGCTTCGGCCGGTTATGTTCTTGTTCATCGCTGCTCCAAGCATGGCGAGCTTAGCTTGGGACTCCATTTCTGGGAGATTTGATTGTTCTTCAAAAATGCTTTTTTATCTTTCTCTCTTTCTCTTCCTATCTCTGGTAAGTGAAAATATATAATATAATAACATTTATACAAAAAATAATGCAATGTTTAAAAAAAAGTCGATGCTAATTTACTTATTTTCTTTAATTGTTACTTGTTAGCAAATGTTTGGTCTCTTTCGAAAGTTCATCATATAAATTAAAAAAGTATTTTATATACTAATTATAGAGCAAAAGTGTTATCAATAGTATATGCAAATTAACGCATAAGTTATATTTTTTTTCTTGAAATTTAGAATCCTGTTAGGACATATTCCTATAATTTATTCGTACTTAGTACGAACTAAAAGATATTAAATCTGCTTTTTAAGTGATATTACTTTTAGTATGGTTAAATCTTTCATATTTTCAAATATAACGGCACAATATGAAAGGTTGCATAGTGGTTTTCTTTAATGCCTTTTTTTTTTTTTTTTTTTTTTTTAATTTTATAGTAGTCCATTGTCTTAAAAGATCAGCACCTACTTATGGGTACAAGCGATCTATTTTTTAAACCTGATATTAACCAAAGTTGCTTTGATAACTTATTTAAGTTTTAATGTTATATACAATAACATACTTTTTACTTTGGAATACTAAAATTATTGAATCCTGATTTTGGTTTATCAGGTATCAAGACCATCTTTGTTCAAGAAATCAATGAAAAAGTTTAATGTGGTATGGTGGGCGTATTCATACCCATTAACAGTATTGGCATTGGCATCAACTGAGTACGCACAAGAAATGAAGAGTAACCTTGCTCATTTGCTTATGCTTGTTCTCTCAGGACTTTCGGTATCAGTGTCATGTATTCTGATGGTTTATACCGCTCTGAACACTAATATGTTGTTGCCTCGAGATGATGACAATGATGATATGATATCCATGACTCTAAGGCAGACTACTATCAATAGCACGAATTCAATTTGATGATTTTGTGATCAATTGATAATGTTGACCTTTAACTATTCATGAAACATTATCATGCATCCTAAACTTAGAACTTAGAAACATAATTGTAATTTTATGTTATTAAATGGATTCTATATAAATTGTGAGGCAATCCATGTAGGAAAAGGAATATTCCGAAAAGCCAAATTTAAAGAATCATGGATAGACAAAATTGACAAAGTGAGAATTAGAAAGTGATTGTTGTATTTTTTATATTTGTTAGGACCTAAGGCCCAAAACCTTAAACAAGCCCATATAAATCCCTTCTTACAAAATGGAGCATATTTATATCCACCTAGATAACTTACTTTTAAAATTTTGTTCAAAAAACGAAGTTTCATAATATAAAAAAAGAACATATAAGAATAACGGGACTAGCATAATAATCGAAAAAACAAACTCAACCCGGATTTAATTGTATAGTTTATAAACCAAGTTTAAATAATGTTAATAAAAGTCGAATGTTTAAAAAATTACGGAATTAAGGTCCAAAGTACAAAATAATAGTATTGTTGAAAAATGCGGTGACTTAACAATTAATCTCAAAAATATAAGTTCAAAGTGTAACCACAATATACATAAATGTGACCTTCTAAAAGTCCTTGTTTTCCTCTATCAATATTTTTTTCATGAATCATTAATCCGAGCAATGTCAAAATAAAATTGTTAGATTCGGAAGCCTAGTAAGCATATCTGATGTCGACTCTTAAAAAGTTGTAGATGATGATCATCATCCAAACACGAAGTCAAACCTAAAAAACAAGTTTTATAAAATTCGGAAATCCAAGGACTGGATATTCAAAGTCAAAGGGTTCATTAGACACATAATACAAAGTTTAATACTGAAAAGACCCAATAATTCAAAACTATTGGTTATCGAAAGTCCACAAATTATACGAGTTAAATATTTATCAAAATGGAATAATTCAACCAAATCAAGCTTGCAAATGCATGTGTTTCAATTCCCTAATTTCAAGTTTAAAACTCTCAAATGATGGTTAACAAATCAAGCTCATGAATAGTTAGCACATGGCATAACTATCAAACTATTGTACAAAGTAGATACTAGTGATACTATCATACTAGACTATATACATGATAGCTAGTACACACATGCACTTGCAAATATCTCGAACCCGCTATGGGGATCTCTAAACCAACTTTGAATGTACAAATATCTCAAATCCACTATAGGAATATGCCAAGTTCAAATTACGTATCCAGGTTACACAGTCAAAATCTCATCGTAAGTGAATGCACAAATAGGATGCTCTAAACAAATTCTAAAAGAAACATTAGTTTTATAAATGAAACAAATTTTCCAAAATAGATCTCATGAACGCAACGATTATTTATAGGATTCTTATTGCAAATAAGAAGTATAAATATGAAATCATTTTACATTCAAAGCATGGAATTAGATTTAGGGACATACTTATGGTATAACTAACATCAATTCTTCTAAGTGCATCTCATTGATTCAAGAGTTGTATGAACACTTCCTAATCACATATGGTTAATAAATAAACCATTTATCAAGGACTTCTTACATACATCAAGTCCTAATCCTAGTTTATAATTCAAACCATTCATTCCAATCATTGCATCACATTACAAAAGTACTAATGAAGCTATAGGAGTGATACAAGCCAAATTGGGCTTAATCAAAGATCCCTCACAATCTAAAAAGACAGACAACATGTGTGAGATATTCCTTGACATTCAAAAGGTATGTGTGATGAACATGTCATGTTAATTCATTAGTTTTTGCATATTTATGTAATGTACTTTATTGTATTGCTCATAAACCTTCTATAAGCATTCATAATGAATTTAATAGATGAAATAAGTCCTAGTAACTTATTTGACTATTCTACTACATCTTAGTTTATTATTACTTAATCCTTACGTGTATTAATGTTTCAAAGGCTTTAGGTATTGATACATGAAGTGCCCACTTTCTTTGCAATTTCCAATGGGTAATGTCTTTCATGACCCTGGAATATCCTCTTTTCATTGACTTTGATCTTCTTCTACCACATTTTTTTTTGGTGGAACTTCAACATATATCCTTAATATTCAGTAAGTTGTTGGAGCACTCACCAACATTACTTCTGTAAATATCTTCTCTTAGGATTAAGTCATGTAATGCCTTCTAATATGATTATAGTGGTTCTGGATTAACTTGTAACTACTATAATTGCACCGGACCAACTTCTGGGAAAAGTCGATAAAAGAAATAACGTCTAAAGTCCATCTTTGGATCCAATATCAACATATAAAAATCTTGACATTATTATGTAACGAGCCATATTTTCTTTCATCAACGAGGTTAGTTTCCATTACTCAAATAAATATTTTTGTAAATGATTTTAGTTTTATGATATTAAAACGAAATGAATTAATTAAAAATGGTGTTATTTAATATCTTATAGAATTAATCAATAATCAAGAGGAAAATTAAACTGATTTTGTGGAATATATGGAATATAGGGTAAATATTATTTCTTAAAAGGTTTAAATGGAACGGAGGGGTTGAAATGTCAGAAACCTAAAATATTATGTTATCTTGGGTTGGGGTTTAAAGGATACAAGGATGGAAATAGAGGGGCTTAATTACAAAAAAAAAAAAAAAAAAAAAAAAGACGGATTGTAACCTTCCCATGGTTTAGGTTAACAAGATTAATGTTGATTGCGTGTTTCCTTGGCATGTACATACATTAAGATCAGTTAAATTGGTTATTGTTTTTTTTGCTATTGAATCGTGTTTAACCAGACAAGGAAAAAAGAAATTGATCGAGTGGGAGGGGCGGTAGCGTTCGCAAGAGAGAGTGAGACATGAAAGAAGGGTGAGGTCGATGGAATTTGTCTAAGGTTGCATTGAAGCTGTAAATCGACCTTAGTCTTAGTAAGTTATTTATTTATCTCTCCCCATGCAATTCATGCTTCAATTGCTAGTGTTTTGAAAGGAATTATGAAGTTAAATTGCTTCCTATTAGAGTAACTTTCTTCTTTCACTTCAAATATTGAGTCTTCTTGAATGGCTAAATTCTAGCCATATTGGGTGTGTCATAGGCTAGTTATTGCTTTCAAAATTCTCCTAAAAAGGCTCCCTTTTATGTTGGTATTGGTAATTAACAATTAGTTGGAATTATAGAGTCAATTACTCTTCTTTGGTGCTATAATTTTTGTTTCTTTAACCTTCGATTCTTATGGATTTTTTTTGTGGAATTTTTCTGCATAAAATGTTATATTTTGAACAATTCTTAAGGTTCTCAAAACAACCCCTAAGTTTCTTGCAAGTGCATTGTAATGTGGTTGTTATACTAGCAAAAAGATGTCAATATCTATCTTGAAAGACATTGTAATATGGTTGTTTTATGTTACATTTTTCTGGCCTAAAACCATAATCAAAGGGATGAAATAACAACCTCATTGGTCTTATACTTCTTGTTTAAAATATCACCTTAGGGACACCATAACATGTGTCTTAATGTGGAGGTTAATGAGTTCTTGAATGGTGGGCGTAGAATTGTGTGCTGGTGTGTTAATTGCATATAATTTACTTCCATGTCGTGTCATATTTTTTGTCATTCTATAATGTACACAATGCATGTCTTAGTACCTTCATTCAAGACTAATTTTTTTTAGATCAATTTGGCTATAATCTATTGTCTAAAGTCTTGAACCATATGATGAATTAGGTAATGATTAGGATTCCACTCATAACAATTTTTCCCCAGCTTGCAAGGGTTGTAGCAACTAATATGGGTAGAATCAGATAATATATAATATTGACAAAGTTGTAGGAAATCGAGTCTAGTTTCCAAGAATTCTAATATCAATCCATTTGGGGTTTTAGATTTTGTTTTACGCTCAAAATAATGAACATAGGTCGAGCTGGGAAACTTGAAAAAAATATGAAAGTTAACATGTATTAAAGTTATATTATTGAAACTTTGACTCTGTTTGATAATTTCTTGGTTTGTGTTGTTATCAGGTGAGGCCTTTACAACTTCAAGTAAGTTCAAGACTTGGAATAGAAAGAGAGTTTCATCAAGACAAAATGTGAGTTCGTAGTTTTACTTACTAAGATGCATAGTTGAAACATGTGTTTTGTAGATTGTGATTTCGTTCACATATATATATATATATATATATATATATATATATATATATATATATATATATATATATATATATATATATATATATGTATATATAGTTTAATTTTGGATGCCCCATAGTGAACAGTTCTTTGTTGTGATTGGTTGATTTTTTTTTAAATCCTTTGTTGTAACTTTTTACTTTGATAGAGAGCCTCATTGTACATGTGCTGACCTCTGCATATTAACTTATACGTGTTTCTTCTCCACCGCCTACCTGTTTCATGCTCCTAACACGGTGTCCTCTATCGTTTCTATTCCCCAGTAATATTACTCCACCGTATCTTCTCTAAATCGATTCTTGTCCCCTTAAATCGATTCGTCTATTACATTGACTGAACATGTAATTTCAAAATTTCTCTCTTCATTCTGCCTTCTCCCCTCTCCTCCTAACACTGACGACCTTGTTTAATATCTTCATAAAACCTTCGTCTCCACCTCCATTTCTTTCTACCTTCTCTCCATTCAAATCCACCAAAAGGACCGACATTCACCACTACCATATCCACTTAATCGATTAGGGCTGCTTGCATTTCATCGCCACTGTTTTAGAATTTGGAACATCGGTGGATATCGATGAATAACCAAAGAGTAGGGTTGTATTTTTGGTTGAGCAAACATTTAATTGGTGAGGTACGGCTACCGCTTCTCTTTCAATGTGTATATGTCACACTTCTGTCCATCTGCCTTCATTTATTGTTCTGTATTTATGTATGTTTGAATAAATCTTTGGTAATGAGTTGATTATATTTCACAGACTGAATCGCGTTTCACAAATTCGTGAAGCCAGTGATTCTTTGGTATATTGATTTGTAATTCTTATAAGTTATTAAGCTATTATGTTGTCAATTTGTTGTAATTATCAGTTATTAAGCTTTTATGCTATTAGTTTGTTATGATTATAAGCTGTTAAGTTGTTCTGATTGTAATCTACAAAGTGGTTCTGTGTGCAGATATTGAAACCATGTGTTTGATTTTATTTTGCCTTTTGTATTTGAAACTAAAAGTGCTTCATTTTGAGTATTTATTGAATAGTAATGGTGCAAGAATTGGGGAAAATGGGGCTCTTGGTGGTTAACATGGGTGTAAAAATATGAAGAACAAAGGCAAAAGGTAATGATGGAGTCTATTGATACTGTTGATGAAGGGGGTTGGACAGGGTGGTGTGAGGTAAAAGAAAATCAGGAAAATGAAGAAAGTATAGGAGTTGATGATGTGGGAATGGAGGGAGAAGAAGAAGAAGAAGATGATGATGACGATGATGATGATGATGATGATGATGATGATGATGTGGAAGACAAGAGAAAGTTGATATTGAGGCTTTGATGAAGTTGGTTGGTAATAATGGTGAAATTGAAGGAAATGGTGAGGTTAAAGATGTTTCAACTTGGGGTAAATGGTCTGAAGAAGAATTGCCAAGAGATTGTGATCAATGGATACCCATTCGTACAAAGTTTGGTATTTTTTTTTCTTTTTTTAGGCTACTTCACTTTCAATTACAGTTTTCTGCTTTCTTTTTGACCTAATGGATTTAATGAGGACCCAAATTAAGGGTATGTTTCTTTTTTTTTTTTTTTTCTTTTTTCTTTTTCCGATTCATCTATTGGGCTACTTCACTATATGAAGTAAGTGCATTATACACAAAGAGCATTTTTTTCACTGAAAAAAATGTTTGAATTGGAGTAAATAACCATTTTACCCTCCTAACACTTCAACAAACATACATCACCATCTTCATTGTTTTTAACAATTGAACATACACAAAGAGCATATTTTGACTGAGAAAACTGTTTGAATGACCATTTTTCCCTTGTAACATTTCAACAAACATACATCACCATCTTCATCATTTTTAACAATAGAACATACACAAAGAGCATTTTTTGACTGAGAAAAGTGTTTGAATGTGAGTGAATGACCATTTTTCCCTTGTAACATTTCAACAAACATACATCAGCATCTTCATCATTTTAGCAATTGACAAGTAAAAAGAAAAAAACAATTACGTCAAAAAGAAACAATCACTTTCTCTATTAAGTTGTAACTTTTCTTTACAAAATTTCCCTCATTTATTTTCCCACGTATGATGCCATTTTCTAAAATATATTTTTTACAATTGTTTATTCCAGACATCACCTTATGACCTGGTTGCAAGAAGTGTATAGGTTGTACATGTTCATTGTTATTACGAACCAAAACTGGGGGTTCACTGACCTGAAACATATTCTGAATGATAGTTTGTGGGTTCAAAATAAACATAAAAAACAGAAATGTTGTTTAATTAGAAGTTGATGTTAAAAGCAATAATATCGGTTCAAAACCATGACCCAAAACTCTTAATGCTGTCAAATAACTTAAACTTTAAGGTTTTAAAGGCCACGGGGATTGACTGGTATGCAAAGTTTTCGTTGATTCTCTGTTATTTGTATATACACACAGTAAAGGATATATCCCCTGTTTATCTTTTTATTTTTTATTTTTTTTATTTTTTTTTATTTTTATCTTTTTCTATGTTGAAACAAATACAGTAATGTCTTCTGATTGTTCTTCGTGCTTACAGAAGGTTATTTGAAACCTGCTTTTGGTGCGCCACCCGTTCATGGCCTATGATTTCTTGGTGTCTTCCATAAATTTTTTGTGATAGCGGTCAGTTAAGTTGAATTTTATTATCTCATATAAATTTATGTTTTTTTTTATCTCATTTCCTAAACTTCCATGTAACCTACACTTATTTTTTACTCTCATATTATAATCAAATGATGGGTCGCAACAATAATTGAAGTCGTTAATTAGCATCATCTTACATTACTTCGGCAATATGATAGTTTTAGGGCAGACTAAAGATATCGATCTTTGGCTGCTCTATTAGGTCAAAAGACAAGAGACATATAGGTTTTTTTCTTCTCCTCCTTGCACTATAAATTAGGTGACAGTGGATGCTCGCTACTTCTTTACCAGCTTTTTGTATATCATTTTTCATGTTCATTATTTTAAGCCACAATGTCATATGTTTCAGAGTATCATGATTGCCTAAATTAGGGCTTTGATTCTCGTACATTTCGTACATGGTTTTGACAAAGTATGTAACAAGATCAGTTGTTCCATTTGTATTGTATCCAATTTAGATTAACCATCTTCTTCAATGATGTACAACCAATAAGTTACCTTGGAGTATATTTTATAGCATTGTAATTTGCTTTGGTTCAGAAAAAGTGGATTGCCAATCCAACCCCACAACGCGGGGATACTTCACTAGTTAGGATGAATTTTTTTGTGCTTGAATATGATGTGGTATTTGCGCTGCGATTGTATGATTTGATAGTTAGTTTCCATGTTTTATGAATCAATTGTTATATTAATTGTATGATGATGAATTTGATGTATATGGCACTATAACATAACTTTACTTGTGAGTTTGATGCAATTCCATTCTTAGATGTTTTATCGGTGGATATAATGCTTCTTTTTTAATACTCGATTATATATTATGAGTTCCAAGATTTGTATGGTTGGCATTTCGGGGTTATGCGTATAGGATTTGGGTAGTATGATGATCTTTACCTAAAACTTTTTCCAGATCATTTGAAGGTGCCTAATAGGTTGAAAGATGTTGGTTTTAGTTCAAAAATAGTTTCATAAACTAGACAATTATGGAAACAGAAGACTTAAAATGTTGAACATAACATAACATTTTATACCTACCAAGGATCTCCTTGCAAGTTGTAGAAAGATAAAATACCAACCATAGAAAGGATGAAGAAATAACAACCTTTGTAGTTCTTTGGGTCCTCTTGGGAGGCTTGGAAGTTGATGAAGAATGTGGAACCTTTGAGACACTAACAATGACTCAACTTGATGTAGATGCTAGTCCATAAACTCTTAAATCTTAAGCTTAGAAAAAAAATACCCAAGTATATTTTCTAAGAGAGCAAAAACAAGTAACAGGTCTTCAAGAACTTCAATGGATAGAGAATAGATGGAGAGGGAGTTTATGTTCTCGGTTTTTCAAGAAGGAAGTAAGTGCAAAATTGCAAGAGTGAAATCTATATAAAGCATACACTTAATCTAAAGGTCTTTATCCAATAAGCACTTTAGACAAGCTTATCCCATGCATGCACCATGCTTTGACTTCTTTTGATTAAAGTAATAAGAAAACCATGTCTCTCTTTTCCCCGTAGTATGGCCTACCATAAATTGAAAAGAGAAAAGAATAGTTCATATTTTATAAACTCAAAGTTTATAAGATATAAACATTGTCTTTTGCTAAAAGGCAAAAGGATTTCCAAGTCCAAAATGTTGTACATGAATTATTAACTCATACCTTATGAAATAATGTGTTACTTGCTAATGAAAATTAATTGTTTCCTAGAAATAAATAATTCCCAATTTAGTTATAAGAGTTTTATTGAATATTTATTAAAATCAATTTCTAATAAATAATCACTTATATCAAGTCGTTGTTAGTGTGACCCATTAGTATCATATGTTAATTAACAATATCAATTTAATATGACTCTTGAACATACTAGACCTTTCAATCTCCCACTTGTGGAATACTAATATTAAACTGATATAGATAGTGGTGAATGTCTAGCAACATTTCACTGCCCCCAACAACCTACGACTTTGTACCATTCTATCAACGCCCAATTCCTAAAGAGCTCAAAGCTACAATTGGTGTATAAGGTAAGTTTATCAGTTATTCCTTTGCTACATACATCATGTTGAACATGAGATATGGATCGCGGCCAATCTCATTAGTTGTTCAACTTTTGGTAAGGCGCCTTATATGTCTAATTCTCAACACATAGGAGGAACAAACCCTATCTTTACTACATAATCCTCTTGCATAGTTCACACCATACCTGAAAATAGATTTTATAACTGCCCAATTAAGGAACAACATTTTAGCATATCAAAGCATAGTACTCCCTACACTTAAGTCCCACTATGTATCTCAGGTGTTAAGGATATAAAGATAGTACCTTTTAATCAAGTATCACAGATGATAGAGATCCATGAGATGATCTTGATGCAGGTCAGTTCAATACTAGTTCTCTGACAAGTATCTACGAAACTTGGTTACAACCACTTGCCTTCTTTCATCTAGTGAGACTCAACCAATTCAATTCATATTAGTCTTACTTTATAATTTCTCCCACAATTATAATCGACTATGAACTTTTAGAATAATAACATTTTTCATGGATTAAACATTTTAATATAGAACACAAAAAGTATGAATGTGATGACTGTATCCCAATATATTATAACATTATCTAATAGTTATTATAATGTTCCAATATCCAAATACTAAATCCAAATCAGAAACCCATTTCTAGAATAATTAAGTCTTGTAGCTGAAGTGTGACCATTCATACTTAGTTTACAAGAATGACTTTATCAATCGATCTGAGAAAATTTAATTTGAATGAATTTTGCAAATACTATCATTTCCATACTTAACTTTACTCTACGTGTAGTAAAAATCTTGGAGAATATGATTGGTGTTATTTCGTGACATAGAGTCTCTTAGCTTGATTAAGTATACTCTTGAAGTCACAAGATTTCTATGTGATCCTTTAATGGCAGAAATCAACATGGTTTTCTAATGATCCCATTCATCCAATCATATTTGAATTCAAATTCTAAAGTAGTATATTCTTATTGTATAGTATATTGTATCATTGTTTTTTTCTTGGACGTCATTCCAACATAACTTACACTTCATTCCATAATGAAGTCAAAATCCAATTATAATTCATAAGTATTTATATTTGTTTAGAAATTAACATCTTGTGTAGCTCTTTTCATAAAGATCATTTATAAACTGATAGTATCATATACATTCTCTTAGTTCTTCTAAAGTACTCTTAGAATTCTCTCTTAGTCATCTAGTGACTTAACCATGCATTCAATTAGTATCCTATGACATGCTTACAACATGATCAAATACCATGTACCATGCATAATATGGCAGAAATTATGAATTCATTTTCCAAGCAAAAAGAGTATAAATCATTTCATCTAGTTCAAGCTTATGAGTTATGTACTTTTGAGGCTAGCTAAAAATGGTGCCGTATAACAATGCCAAGAGTTATACAAAAGAGTCTTATGTCTTGATCCCTTTCAAGATATTGCCCATATATGTATAACGACATGAAACTTTTAACGTTTATTTTATCTATCCATTATAGATTTTAAATTCCAAAAAGTATCTTCTTTCTCCTAAGTATTTAATTTTAGAAATATTTTCCGAGTCAATGTGAAAACGACCTTGCTTAGCCAGAATGTGATTTCAAATGATTAAGTACGTCCCATTCATACAAGATTAGGAATATCAATATACTCCCACTAGTTCTTAGTAAACATACATGTTCCATTCATTTTGATATAAAAACATACCTTGTAGTTTTACATAAAATGATGATTATAACATTGAGATGTTTGCTTTATATCCATAAGAGGATCTCAAGCTCTACACATTTTGTTAGGATAACATGGATTAAGAAAACCTCCAAGCTAAGCTATATAGATATATTATATTAGATGTCTATTAAGAAAAGCGGTCTTTATTGAAATCGATTTGTTATATCTCATATTAAAAATATGAATTTATAGTAAATAATATACTTGTTGATCTAATTAGAGCTACTTGTTTGAAAGGTTTGATCATAGTCAATGTCATGGATATGAGAAAATATTTTTACTACGAGTCTTGCTTTAAATGTGTATGGTTATCCATGTAATTCATTCTTTGTAGAAGAATCTTTTTCTCCTTCTATCCTTGCTATAGGGATAAAATTTAATCAAGCCCATACTTGATTCTCATACATGGATTACATCACATTTTCATGACTCAAAGTCATTTATCATATTCGAGATCTGACATAGCATCTTTGCATTTGATCGATTTTCCAAAAACCATCAATAAAAGCTCATCAATGAGAGATTCCACATTTCTCAAGTCATAGAAGGTTTTTACCATTAATGCGAACAACTTGTGTTTATGAATAGCTATTATTCAAGTTTAACAATCCTTGTTAAAACTAGTGCCAACTATTAATACATAAGGTTATGCTTCTTGAGTTGCTTCAAGTTCCATGTACCTCCTACCCTCTTTGTTATTAGAAGCTTGCTTTCTACTAACTTAGTTTTCATAAGAGTAGGAGAACCTATTCTTGGTGGGTTCTCATATAGAAATCTAAGCCACATTTAGAGTAATATATACAAGTATGTATTTAGTAGATTTTGGGTTTAGAAGCTTTAGTCTAACATCGACCTCAAATCCACAAAACATTAAGTAAGATGAGGATGGAGCATTTCCATACTAAATCTTATAAAGAGTTTAATCTACTTATGAGTTAGTATTTGTATTCAAGATACAATTAATAGTGATTGAAGTATTATCCCAAAATGATTAAAGGAGTATATTTCTACCGGTTAGAAAGTAAATCATAACAAGTATGATTTAATTCATCCTTTATTATCATTAACGCCTTAGATGGTTCATACAGGTTTGCATCTCAACTGTTGAAACCTTCAACAAAGATTTCACTATTATTCTTTATGATAGTTTCATTTTATTTACTTCTTTTTATAGTTTATTTTAGCATATTTCATTCACATTTTAGTTAATTTCCATGCATATTTTCCTTTTTGTTATTTTATCACCATTTCGGGTACTTTCGAATTTCATGAGCGTAATTGCAGGTTTTACGGAAAGTAGCGGAGCAGGATCTCTAGGAGTCGATTGGACTTGAAGGGCAATGATGATTTCAAGCTTGATGACTATGGAGATGATTCATGGAGCAGGTTTGGCTTGGAAGATTTGAACTTTAAATTACAAGGCGTGGGAGAATTTTCAAGTGTGCGGAGATCGATGATCGGGAGTTTGCTTTGAGTGATATGGAGAGGCAATTTGGGCTCAAATTGATGAAATATTGAAGCAAAATGTGCTAGAAGTTGATTAGACTTGAACTGGGCCAATGGAATAGCTGTGGGGGCCTAAAACTTGAAGCCCAAAACTCCGTCATACTCACGCGGCCTACGTGGATAACTGCAGGGGCAAATTCAGGATTTTGTTGAGAGCTCTATATTGGGAAGGTTGGTGTGCCTCTTTAGCCTAACCTTGAAGATCCGATTTGGAGACATTCTCTCTAGAGTTTTTGAGCATTTTGAAGGCCAATAACCCTCAAGAACTTCATCATTTCACCTCTTGATTCTTGTAAAATGTTTGGTACAATCTTCACTAACTTTGTTTCTTTGAGTTTAACCATGGTTAGTTACACAAAACTTGGTTGACTTTTGTTGAATCCTTTGAACTTTTGTTGAATGTTGAAGAATCCATGAACTTGTGCTTGAATCTTTATGAAAATGTTTGTGTTTTAACATCTTATCACTACTTGTATGTTTATATTCATGAGTTTAAATGTGTTTGTGGTAATTAGTTGGCTAATTTCTTGATTAAGTAAAGGATCTTCAAATTAGCAACCAATAAGTGATTTTTGTGTTAGTTTCACTTCACACAATCATAAAAACATTTTCTCCAACATGGTAATGGAAGCTTATGACTCATCTTGGATTTGGTGACTTTTTGGTTCTTAATGCTAGTTGACTTTCACTAATTACATGCTTAATGGAAATTGTGACTTTGACTAAGGAAATTGTTATGAACTTCTCTAACCATTTTAACAACTAAGCAAAGTCTAGGTAATCTCAAACTTCTTGGATTACTATAGCCAAATTAAGGATTTTAAACAAGTATTGCACCATTGGATCCTAATGATGTGTTCATCAAAAAGTCAAAGTGAGGAAACCTCAAGTCAACCATATTTCCCTTATTGCTTTTACATCAAACTCTTGTTTTTGTTAAATTTTGCATTTAATCCTTATTTTAGTTTTAGTTTATTTCAAGTATTACAAAAAAAACCAAAACCCCTATTTTTATTTTTATTGTTATTTAACAAGTATTTTTACAAAGAGATTTTCATTGAGTAACAAATTGAACCAATCCCCGTGGATTCGACCCCTTTACCACTATACACTATTTTAGTATAAAAGATTTAGGGTTATTAATTTTACCACATAAAGTATAATTAAAACTACTGTAGTTGTTAATAAAGTTGATTTGGTATCTTGTGCTTAATCTTATACATTTATTAGAAAGGAAGTCATACACCAAAGTGTATAGTTCCTTAATTATTTTATCTACACTTTAGTGAAAATATCATTAGGAATCCTTTACATATAAATAAGGTTCACATATGTCAAATAAACTACATTAATTGCCTTCAAATATCCTTTTCTTGAAGTTGGAATATGTGAAGTCATTTATATAATAAAGATAACACTGTCAAAGATGAATTTGATTTAAAACAAGTTGAAGTCAAGAAGTACTTGCATATAGAACTTAATTTTATTTATAAAAATGTTGATGTTTACTTTACAATTCTATTAAGAGATCTAGTCTCATAAACAGAAGTTAATCATTTCAGAATATGAATATGATTGTTATGAAAAACGATTGAGTAAATGATCAAACATTTGAATAAAATAACTAAGACATAAATTTAGACATGCTAAATAAAACATACATTGTCCCAAAACAAATATTGTTTTACATTACATGTAATTTATGTTCTAAGCATAAATAATAAACTAAACTCCGAGAGTATAGTTCCAACTTGATTGTGCTCTGCTGGTACTCTTCAGTAAATATCCGCAAGCCATTTACAAATATTTGGTTAACATTTAAGTAACAAGTACCTAAGTTTTATATGAAAATTATGAGTTCTAGTAGATACAATAAGTACTAGTCTCTTCCATACTTTCTTTCCACATAAAAGGAGTAAATCCTCTTCCAATGTCCATTTTCTTCACATAAGAAACAAGATCCATCTATGTGGGATTTAGCAGATTTCAAGGGCTTAAAGGTGTTCAGTCCATAAAACATGGGCCTCATGGATCGTACAAGGTGATTCATTTAGCCATGCATTATTTCAATGTTTAAACTAGCTTTAAATAAAATATCACTGTATTTATTGGAATATTTCTTGACCTGTTATATCATTAGATATATGTTTAAATTATCCAAGACTTTCTAGAAGTCATGAATAACTATTCCTAGCTTGATGTTAGAAGCATCTTTAGCATCACAGTGATGCATTTACTAGGTATCATGTTCAAGTTTATTGCTCAAAGCAAATAGTTTAGGACTAGGACTGTTAAGTGTACACAATTTCATATATCTCATGAGATTGTCTCTCAAGACATGAACCTATTCATTGAAGTTGTATCTATTAAATGTTATTGTTTCATTAAGTCACTAAAGAAAATGACAAATTGTGATAATGAGAATGGATTATTTAACTACAAAATTTTAACAAAATTGATTTAGCATTTTCAATATTTAATCTTCAGTAATTAATACCCTTTTAGTTTCCAAAAAACATTAATTATCAAAGTCTAGGATCCAAGTTGCAAAACAAATAAATGGTTAGGTATCCTTTATCCCATCCATTTAAATTCAACCCACCAGATATCGATTATCAGTTATATCTTGATATATAATTTCTAGATTTATGGGATCTCTAATAACAAATTTAATTAGACATGTTTGATCTCATCTATGCCTCAAATCTCTATTGCTTAGTTATCCTTTATCACCAAAGATTTCCGATCAAATCATCCAATTTGAAAAAATTATGTAATCGGCCTATAACTTGGTTATAGAAATCACGAAGACACCCCGGCCATCAAAAGGCAACACCAAGCGGTTAGGTATCGTTTATCCCACTAGTGCATACAAGAGATGTGCGAATGTTCTTCACAAGGATTGCATAGATTTGAGGTTTGTAAAAAAGGGTATTTATATGTTTTATAATTCTATTTTTAAAACATATTATATCATTGTTATTACATGCATATAATAAACCATTATATCAATTTTCAAAAGAAAATCACTTTTAAAGGTTCTATATAAAAAACTAGTTTTTATACAATTTGACATAATTCAATTTTAATTGCAGGTATTAATTTTGAGTGCCTTTGAACCATATATATGTGTGTGTATATATATATATATATATATATATATATATATATATATATATATATATATATCTTTAATAAAAATTAATTTTATTGCTTATATATATGGAGTTTGTATAAGTTACAAAAATCACAATTTTAAAACTTATAATAGAGTATTTCAAAATTTTGTAGTTAATAACGATTTTATAAAACCGAGTTTTATTTTTAAAATAATAACTTGTTATATCTCATATCCAATTTTGAAAACCCAAACTCCATGTAATGTTTATTTTGTAAAAAAAATATTTTAGCATGTCAAAAACTAATTTAACAACCACAAATAATAATTGCACAAAATAAACAACACAAACATGCACAAAAATATATGTGCATAAACATAACCAACTAATCACAAAAGATGATAAGTTCATTCCTAAAGGGACATTTAATGGGACCAAAAAACTTCTTGTAATGTTTTTGTAGAAACTCTCACTTGAGTAAACACCCATTGCTTGCAAAAGACTAGAAAAACTTCTTGATGTTAAAATTCAACAACTGTCGCTAAAAGTCCAACAACCATTTGTAAACAACATTAGTGACACTTTTCAAAAAATATCACTAAAAATCTTGCACACCTTTTAGACACGATAATTGCTCTTTTGTCTTCAAAAAATGACTACATCTTCATTTCTTGTTACATTTCTGTACAAATAAATCTTTTCTAAAAACTAATCTATTACTTTACAAAAAATAAACAAGAAAACTAATATATTTAATTTATTACATACCATATGAATAAATAAATTATTACAACCATTTTTATAATAAAAACAAAAAATACAATAACACAACAATCATAATGGTCATTGGCTAGTTTATGCACATAATATACATCAGCATACACATAAAACAACATTTGTTTTTCTAAGACAACTTTAAATGACAAAAGATACATGAAACTTTTGTCACATAAAATAAAAAGTATAAAGTTGTCAAAGAAAATATGTATGAACTTATTTTTATACAAAAATTTTTTATCCATATTCTCCAAAAACTAAGATTTCCAAAAATCAAAAAATCTAACCAAACATGCAAGGTGGCTCTGATACCAATTGTTGGGTTTTAGTTGAAAAATAGTTTCATAAACTAGAAAATTATGACAACAAAAGACTTGAACTTTTGAACATAACATAACATTTTATACCTATCAAGGATCTCCTTGCAAGTTGTAGAAAGATAAAATACCAACCATAGAAAGGATGAAGAAATAACAACCTTTGTAGTTCTTTGGGTCCTTGTGACATCCCCAAAATCTCGGCCAAAAAGACCGATTTTCATTTATGCTTTTAAAATAAATTCAGAGTAAATCCTTTTGATTTGAAAGAGTTGCGGAATTTGTTCCCAAAAACAAAACATGATAAAACAATGTTTACCAAAGCATTTCATAAAAGAAATGTATTTTTCATTATATAATCAAAACTCGGGGTGTCATGTTCCGATATAGACCAATAAGCGTAAACGATAACATTACAAGTCATTCAACAAATATATACATATACAGACTTGTAAACAAAACAACTTGATGGTTCATCCATCTTACGCCCTTGCGCCACTTCCTGTAATACAAATAAAACTGAGTGGGTCAGGCTTGGGAGCCTGGTAAGCATATAGGGTTTTCAACCCACAATAAATAATTAAATTAATTATTATCAACCAACAATAACCCAGTTACCCATTCCCGTTATTCTCACTTTATGTCCCTAAAATAACTAGCACAAGAGACCTAATCTAAGAATATTTTCATCGGGGTGACAACACATGCTACGGGGGTTCCTCAGCAATATAAGTCAAATAAGGCAACCATGAGGGGGATGGAATACATCGAATGAACACCCAAGTTCATTAACACCTACAGGTTATGAGCCTGCTAGCGTTCCACTGGACTGTCTAGAAAAGTCCGTGGTCGTCATCTAAATTCCGCTAGATGACTGGATCAAAACAACAACGAGGCCTCTCATCTGTTTATTACACACCAACTATCTACCCATGTTCTACCCAACATATTAGTAGATAAAAACATACATTTTTATACATATTTTCAAAACCTGCATAGCATGCTTGATCAATACATTTTCCATATAACAGATGAGGCACACACACATAACACGTATTTCATATAGAAATAATCAGATCTGTAAGATAGAAGAAAGTGAATATACATTCACACACATAACAAGAAAATATACACATAACACGTATCTCGTATAAAATACTTCATAATTATACGTTAGGAGAAAGTAACAACGCACTCACACATATAAACAACAATATACTTAATACACTCAAACCATACTTGTATTATTATTGTGTTGATGAAAGGTAGTATACACTCACTTGATCAGAAGATGATCGGACAGCACTACGACTTGCAAAAGTAGTAATCCTCAGCAGATCTGGAAGATCTCTACAAAAATCGAACTTTTCGCGGGCAAAGCTTCGGCTCGGAAACCGCACTTCTCGGGATCTTCGGGATCTCGGGACTTGCTTCGGGACGCGGGAATATTACCGGGGCTTCGGGGTATTTCTAGCACGCAAATCGAGGCAAAACGGGAGAGAGAATGGAGAAAAATAGCAAAGAAACCGGCTGCCCTCGCATCCTATTTATAGGAGGCTAATGCCTCGCAGTACGCGGGGCGTACTGCCTCCGAAACGTCACTGCATGCGTCATCCGAAGTCCTCGAGTGCGAGTGTCGACACTCTTCGCTGTACGCGGGGCGTACTCCGGATGAGTCCGGTGACTCGCCTCCGGATAATACCGAGGTTTAATAATTAATTTTAATTATTAATTATTTAATAAACTTCGAAAATTCATATCTTCCTCATACGAACTCCGTTTTCGACGTTTTTTATATCCACGCGAAGGTGAGACTACGCTCTACAACTTTCGTTTAGACTCTGTCGGCTAATTTTGATTTTATTTTTATTATTTATTTTTAATAGGCCGGGACACTCTGTCGGCTAATTTTGATTTTATTTTTATTATTTATTTTTAATAGGCCGGGACAGAATTTTTTTTTATAAATTCATGAGTTCTTCGTTTGACGTCCGTTCTCGCCTAACTTTTTATCGCTTTGATACTAACAACGGGATCTTCGATTCTCGTTTAGATCACTAAGGCTAACTATCGCTCTAACGTAAATTTCACTTTTTACGTCATTCAGCGTTGCCGGTTCTATCGCGAAACTTCGACAGGTCATAACTTCTTCGTTATAACTCGGATTTCGGCATTCTTTATATCTTCGGAAACCTTGTTTCAACTACTACATCATTATATAAAGATATCAAGTTTATTTTACACTTAAATTTTGACGCTTATTTTTATTCTTAATTAATCAAACCACATAATTAAGCAATTAAGCACAAAACACATAATACTCAAATAATACACTTCTATTATTTCAATACGGGTGACAAAGGTTAACCTAGACTATTACATTGCTAAAAAATGGCAAGCCCAGAAACACAGGCGTTACAGTCCTCTTGAGAGGCTTGGAAGTTGATGAAGAATGTGGAACCTTTGAGACACTAACAATGACTCAAGTTGATGTAGATGCTAGTCCATAAACTCTTAAATCTTAAGCTTAGAAAAAAATACCCAAGTATATTTTCTAAGAGAGAAAAAACAAGTAACAGGTCTTCAAGAACTTCAATGGATAGAGAATAGATGGAGAGGGAGTTTATGTTCTCGGTTTTTCAAGAAGGAAGTAAGTACAAAATTGCAAGAGTGAAATCTATATAAAGCATACACTCAATCTAAAGGTCTTTATCCAATAAGCACTTTAGACAAGCTTATCCCATGCATGCACTATGCTTTGACTTCTTTTGATTAAAGTAATAAGAAAACCATGTCTCTCTTTTCCCAATAGTATGGCCTACCATAAAGTGAAAAGAGAAAAGAATAGTTCATATTTTATAAACTCAAAGTTTATACGATATAAACATTGTCTTTTGCTAAAAGACAAAAGGATTTCCAAGTCCAAAATGTTGTACATGAATTATTAATTCATACCTTATGAAATAATGTGTTACTTGCTAATGAAAATTAATTGTTTCCTAGAAATAAATAATTCCCAATTTAGTTATAAGAGTTTTATTGAATATTTATTAAAATCAATTTCTAATAAATAATCAATTATATCAAGTCGTTGTTAGTGTGACCCATTAGTATCATATGTTAATTAACAATATCAATTTAATATGACTCTTGAACATACTAGACCTTTCAATCTCCCACTTGCGGAATACTCATATTAAACTGATATAGATAGTGGTGAATGTCTAGCAACATTTCACTGCCCCCAACAACCTACGACTTTGTACCATTCTATCAACGCCCAATTCCCAAAGAGCTCAAAGCTACAATTGGTGTATAAGGTAAGTTTATCAGTTATTCCTTTGCTACATACATCATGTTGAACATGAGATATGGATCGCGACCAATCTCATTAGTTGTTCAACTTTTGGTAAGGCGCCTTATATGTCTAATTCTCAACACATAAGAGGAACAAACCCTATCTTTACTACATAATCCTCTTGCATAGTTCACACCATACCTAAAAATAGACTTTATAACTGCCGATTAAGGAACAACATTTTAGCATATCAAAGCATAGTACTCCCTACACTTAAGTCCCACTATGTATCTCAGGTGTGAAGGATATAAAGATAGTACCTTTTAATCAAGTATCACAGATGATAGAGATCCATGAGATGATCTTGATGCAGGTCAGTTCAATACTAGTTCTCTGACAAGTATCTATGAAACTTGGTTACAACCACTTGCCTTCTTTCATCTAGTGAGAGTCAACCAATTCAATTCATATTAGTCTTACTTTATAATTTCTCCCACAATTATAATCGACTATGAATTTTTAGAATAATAACATTATTCATGGATTAAACATGTTAATATAGAACACAAAAAGTATGAATGTGATGACTGTATCCCAATATATTATAACAGTATCTAATAGTTGTTGTAATGTTCCAATATTCAAATACTAAATCCAAATCAGAAACCCATTTCTAGAATAATTAAGTCTTGTAGCTGAAGTGTGATCATTCATACTTAGTTCACAAGAATGACGTTATCAATCGATCTGACAAAATTTAATTTGAATGAATTTTGCAAATACTATCATTTCCATACTTAACTTTACTCTAAGTATAGTAAAAATCTTGGAGAATATGATTGGTGTTATTTCGTGACATAGAGTCTCTTAGCTTGATTAAGTATACTATTGAAGTCACAAGATTTCTATGTGATCCTTTAATGGCAGAAATCAACATGGTTTTCTAATGATCCCATTCATCCAATCATATTTGAATTCAAATTCTAAAGTAGTATATTCTTATTGTATAGTATATTGTATCATTGTTTTTTTTCTTGGACTTCATTCCAACATAACTTACACTTCATTCCATAATGAAGTTAAAATCCAATTATAATTCATAAGTATTTATATTTGTTTAGAAATTAACATCTTGTGTAGCTCTTTTCATAAAGATCAGTTATAAACTGATAGTATCATACACATTCTCTTAGTTCTTCTAAAGTACTCTTAGAATTGTCTCTTAATCATCTAGTGACTTAACCATGCATTCAATTAGTATCCTATGACATGCTTACAACATGATCAAATACCATGTACCATGCATAATATGGCAGAAATTATGAATTCATTTTCCAAGAAAAAAGAGTATAAATCATTTCACCTAGTTCAAGCCTATGAGCTATGTACTTTTGAGGCTAGCTAAAAATGGTGCCGTATAACAATGCCAAGAGGTATACAAAAGAGTCTTGTGTCTTGATCCCTTTCAAGATATTGCCCATATATGTATAAGGACATGAAACTTTTAACATTTACTTTATCTATCCATTATAGATTTTAAATTCCAAAAATGTATCTTCTTTTTCCTAAGTATTTTATTTTAGAAATATTTTCCGAGTCAATGTGAAAACAACCTTGCTTAGCCAGAATGTGATTTCAAATGATTGAGTACGTCCCATTCATACAAGATTAGGAATATAAATATACTCCCACTAGTTCTTAGTAAACATACATGTTCCATTCATTTTGAAATAAAAACATACCTTGTAGTTTTACATAAAATGATGATTATAACATTGAGATGTTTGCTTTATATCCATAAGAGGATCTCAAGCTCTACACATTTTTTTTAGGATAAGATGGATTAAGAAAACCTCCAAGCTAAGCTATATAGATATATTATATTAGATGAAGAAATAACAACCTTTTTAGTTCTTTGGGTCCTCTTGGGAGGCTTGGAAGTTGATGAAGAATGTGGAACCTTTGAGACACCAATAATGACTCAATTTGATGTAGATGCTAGTCCATAAACTCTTAAATATAAAGCTTAGAACAAATACCCAAGTATATTTCCTAAGAGAGGAAAAACAAGTAACAAATCTTCAAGAACTTCAAAGGATAGAGAAGAGATGGAGATGGAGTTTATGCTCTCAGTTTTGCAACAAGGAAGTAAGTACAAAATTGCAAGACTGCAATCTATATAAAGCATACACTTAATCTAAAGGTCTTTATCCAATAAGTACTTTAGACAAGCTTGTTCCATGCATGCACCATGCTTTGACTTATTTTGATTAAACTAATAAGAAAAACATGTCTCTCTTTTCCCCCTAGTATGGCTGACTATAAAGTGAAAAGAGAAAAGAATAGTTTATATTTTATAAACTCAAAGTTTATAAGATATAAACCTTGTCTTTTGCTAAAAGAAAAAAGGCTTTCCAAGTCCAAAATTTTGTGCATTACTTTTTAAATAATATTTTGTGAAATAATGTGTTACTTGCTAATGAAATTAATTATTTCCTAGATATAAATAATTCCCAATTCAATTATAAGATTATTGAATATTTATTAAAATCAATTTCTAATAAATAATCAATTATATCAAATTATTGTTAGTGTGACCCATTAGTATCATATGTTAATTACTAATATCACTTTAATATGACTCTAGATCATACTAGACCTTTCAGTAGAGTAGATATATGAAGAGCTTAAGCCAATTTAGAGGCTAGTCATGCGGTCCATCTAGAAAATATTATAAAACACGGTACTCATGCATTACGGTGTTTGAGGATTGTAATGATGTTGGTCCGTAGATGGGACTAGATCAAGCATCAAGTTGGATTGGGAGTTATTTTAGATGGACGACACCGCAATATTAAATCCTTATCAACAACAGAGAGTACTTGTATCCCGCAAGTTAGAGTAGCAAAAGTGGTGATTCGGGGTTAGTGTTTCAGGTGGAAATCAAGATCCACTTAGAGCTTTTAACTGACCAGGTACACGAGTAATGAACATGGCAATCCTCTTAGGATAGGGTGAACTAAGAGACACTTTCCTATAGAAGTTGGGTTTGATGAGATTGATGGTAATATAATATAAAAAGAAATTGATGTTAATTAATTATATTACAAAGAAAAATTTGATGATTTATGTGATAAAGGAATTGATTACATGCCATGCTGATGAATTTGATTTTATGTGATATTTGAATATCATTATGTGTAGAATTGTAATATGAATGATTGACCCGCTTTCAGATTGTATGTTTCTTTGTGCGACCATTATTAAACCCACTTAGTAGAGGTTGACATTTGTTTCTTCTTTCTTTTGTGCCATATGACTAGTGCATGAAACTTAGGAGATTGTCCTTGGTAAGAGGGGTTACTTTTGGTGTTTTACTTTTTAAAACTTACTTCCATTATGTTTTTAAATGGTTTGAAACTATGGTTTTTTTTTGAAGTAACATAGTGTAACGTCCCGAAATTCAAAACCAAAATTTTTTATTTTTATATTAATTAAAACATTACCAAACGTGTTTAGTAAAACTAAATGGAAATCATAATGTATTCATAATTATCCAAAACACATCAGAGTCAAATAAGTGAAAAAGTTCAGGTGTGTGGGATGTGGTCATCCCAAGCTCTTCCCCTTCGATCCGGAAGTACCTGAAACATAAACTTCAAACTGTAAGCATAAAACTTAGTGGGTTCCCTAAAATACCGTACACCATACATATATGCCAGCTCAAGGCTGTGCTGGGTCTTTTTCACCCCCGAGTCTATTTCAACTCATTTGCCAGCTCAAGGCTATGCGAAGTCTATTTTACCCCCAAGTCTTTTACAACTCATTTGCCAACTCAAGGCTGTGTCGGGTCTATTTCACCACACATACATATAGCAAATAGGTACATAAACATACAACAAATACAACATGAGTCACAAAGACTACTAGCACATAGCATATCCTTATGTCCTACAGTATTGTGAGGAAACTCATCTTCGTATGTTATCAGTGAAATAGATGCTTAGGCTGATAAACCGGAGAATCCCCACACTAACCAACCAAATAAAACTCCAATAAATAATTGGGTCATAATCCATAACTAGGAATCTAATTCATTGGTCCAACACCCAGGGTAAAAGACAATTTTACCCTTTCCTCACTTGGTCCAATATTCGAGGCCCAAACTCAATGGCACTAAAATCCCAATAGTGGCCCAATTTCCTAATAGTTACCTAAAGCCTATAATCGAACCAAATTCATAATGGCCCAAAGTCTAACAATGGCCCAAATTCAGAAAGGCTAGTAGCCCAACAAGGCCCAAAACCCTAATAGTTCAAATATGCCCCAAACCACAAAGCCCAAAACTAGGTCTGGTACGCTGTACGTACCAGACGTACGCCCAACATACTAGGTTGCGTGCGTGGTCGGATCTTGGAACGTGTACATACAAAGTACACGACCATTAAGCACCTTTCTATTTAAGCACTTAGCTACCAAACGTCCAAACTTCATATCCAAGACTTGTAGAACATCTTAATTAATAAAGTCATTAACTTGAAGCTTTTGTGTGGCTCAAAAGAACTCAAACCCTAGGTTTAGCATTCTACTTTCACCAAATTGACATAAAAACATGCATGGTTGATCCACAACCATCAAGATGCTAACTTTATGGACTAGGGACCTCAGAACATCAATAGAAGCAACTTATAACTTTTGGATTGGAAGAATTCCAACTAGATCTCATTCTTGGGACCAAAAGTGACCAAAACTCCATAAAGACTAGATCTAAGCGTTCAATGAGAAAATTCCAAGCTTTATACCTTAATGAAGCTAGAAATGATGAGTGGAATTTGGATCTACAAGCACTCCCTTGATCAAAGCTCCTTCTTCAAAGCTCTTCATTCTCAAAGTTCCCCAACACACACACTAAACACATAGAAAGAGTGTTAAATCTTATCTAGATGGGTTAGCGTTTCGAAATGAGGCTCAAAGGTTAATGGACGCTCATAAATGAGAGAATCATGGGTCATAATGTTGCTTAAATAGTGTCCAAACCCTAAAAATTCGGGTTTGTCCCCTGGGTGCGTACACCCAATATATGAGGAGTATGCCCAACGTACTCCCTCTTTTCCAAAAATGGAAACAATGTCCCCTAGGGACCGAATTTGCAAACTATTTATACACCAATGTTAAAAAATGAAAAGTACCTTAAATCGGGTGTTAGAATTCTTCCCCTACTTGAATTAGACTTCATCCTTAAAGTCTTCTGCCATGAATAACTCTAGATAATGATTCCTCATCTCGTTCTTAGGCTCCCACATCCATTTAGAACCATTTCGGTGTTACCACTGCACCATACCAGATCCACCACCTTGTTTCGCAGAGTCTTCGTCCTCCTGTCTAGGATCGTCATTGGTCTCTCTATATAATTCAGGCGATCATTTTCTGGTTGCTTACAAATTATTGAGTGAAATGAATTTCTATCTATCATTAAGTGACAATTGAGCCAAATTTGAATTTCCTATAACAATTATGCTCACTTTTAAGAGACTTGATCTGGAAAAACCGATCATCACCATTTGTGACCCCTAAATCCTAAAAGTATAGTTACCATCACAACATTTAACTAATAGCCTTCTACTATCATTTTTGATAAAATATAGTTGATAACCACTTGTAACTACATAATTACATAGCATGTGCTTGCTTTATTTAGGATTCTGAAACCTCATACCTAACACAAGTTGCTGCTCATTCCAGTGTTGATCTTCATTGAAAATTTATGGCAAATGATCAACAACATCAACTTCTTAAGCTTCATTCTCAACCATGTCAGCATCAACAGGTTCAGGATGACCTATATCCTTACCCATCTCACAATCTGAGGTATTATTCTTTTTTAAAAAACAAGGATTGATGTTTTCATCTTAATGTCCTATCTCACATGTTTCAGCATCATCATGTATATCATTAGCTACTTCTTCTTTTGTATTATCTACTACTTCTTCTATTTCTTCATCCAACCACTCATACATGTTAGTTTTACCAAAATGGTCTACATACATTGGGATTTCAACACCACGTTCATAAGCAATGGCTATAAATTTGGCGTAATCAAGTTCATTGCTAATTAACCTCAAACCTATTGGAAAATCAATACTAGGAAGGTAGTAATGGAGATTTTCACAATTTTCTCTTTTGAATCTTTCCATGAGCGTGTAGCACTCGTCCTTTTCCATGCTTGTGAAATCAATGTTCACCACCCTCTAAATAATATCTTCGGTGGATCGTATAGGGTACTTGGAAAAGATACCTTGGAAGTGCACATCCATAATGATGTAAACATCCATGTTTGAGGAAAGTAAATGAAGGAAGGAAATAGATACAGTCGAGTCAAAGGAGAAAGGATGATTAAAGTATCGATATTGTCTCATTTGACATAGTCAACAATTACACGTCGACGCCTTAAATGAGGTGGAAAAGAAGTCACCGACTTACCCATTCAACCCTTCATTTTTTCCAAAATGACCAATTAGACCCGACAAAAACAAGTTTATTCCCTTATAAAGCATGAAAATAAGTTAAGAAACAAATGGAAAAATTTGAAATATATTGTTGGGCTAATGTGTCATCTTTCCTATGGTTTAATAGGCTAGCTTGATTTCTCTAAGTTATGTAAGTAAATTTATTTTTAATAATTATGACAAACTGAATGAATTTTTTTTATTAATATTTTGGTTCATGAAATTCATAAGTTAATATAATAGAGAGTGGAGCGGAAGGGGATCCATAAATTTTCCATAAGGGGGCTTCCGACTTGATAGTTTCCGGTTAAAATGGTTAAAATGAATAGGTCATTTGATAGATTTAGACATTTTAGAATTTTAGTAATTATATTATGTTGATTAATTGACATACTTAGACACATTTATTGCTCTTAAAATGGTACATCGTGTAGATCTCGAGAAAAGTTAGGAGCGGTGGCCGGTGGCGCATGAGACTTGAAATATAGTTATATTTCGGGGATAGACCGTAAATGGCTTTGATTTTGGTACGCTAGTCAATTATAGAAGAATCAACAATGGAGATGGTTTGAAGCTTGCTAACAAGTTGAATGACCTTTTCATCTTTATTATCATGAAACAATTTTTCAAGATTGTTCCATACTTGAGAGGTTGTAGCATTGCGTTTCAAAACCATATGTACTAGAGGTTATGAAATAGTTTTTTATATCCAAGTTTTCATGATGGAGCCGATACATAGCTATTCATGTTCATTAGGTGTAGCCGACAATTTTTTTCTTCAGCTCATCCAAGTGATCATACGTTATAGCTGACACTATGGATGTAGAATAATCTCCGCCATTTATTATAATTGGGCGGTCGAGATGAATGATCAAAGATACGGATGATCAGATATTATACCACTCACAATGGGAAACGGGTGTTCCCGTTAATCAGACATGGACGTCAAAAAACGGCGTCATAACGACCTCTACACCCCTTGCATTTTTTGGTGTTATGGTAACACATATTATGGTGGTAACGGGAGGAAACAACACATTTGATTGGAATGGTCACATTTACGACCTTTTGCAAACGGTCACCAATATTTTTAAAAGAAATCTACATTAATATAAATACACAACATTTTTGTCTCCATTTTACCTACAAAACTCAACAAATTCTTTCAACAATTCCTATTTCTTTCAATTTCATTTTCTTTTCTAGTACTCTATTTAATTAAAAAAAATGGATCATTTGATCCGTTTCATCCATATAATCATGATATCGATGAGGATAATATGTTCATATGTCACACCCCCGAACCAGACGGCGGAAACGCCCGAGGGCTATTGTGACTCAATTGAATATCATCACAATGAATATACATGAAACATAACATCATACAATACCAAGCATTGGAATATTACAACTGGTAGCGTTTACATTCAGTACATTGATCCATAATATTACATGCTCAAAAGTAAATTGTTCGGTACTAATTAAGACAACAGCAAGACGTTACTGAGTATATTTTTCCTTTTAGATTTACCTGTTACCTGAGAATACAAGTATTTTGAAAAACGTCAACATATGAAATGTTGGTGAGTTCATAAGTAATGTTTGAAATATAGTGGTTTGTATTGCTTTGAAAATCACCAGAAAATCCGATATTTTCTGAAAAGAACTTAGTATAAAAAGTGTGAAGATCCGTAAGTATGTTTGTTTGTTTCTATAAATGTAAAAGTACGGTTTTTAAAACTCGGTATGTAACTCGTAGGTGTATTAATTGAAAATCCTAGGAAAACCCGATGTTTTCCTAATACTTTGCATCAAATGATTTATGTCTTGTTATTTCGTTACGACAGGTGTATTCGTTGAGTCCCGGTGACGTTGGATTAATTAGGGGTTGTGAATTGTTATAAACACACATTAATGAAAATGACTAGTTTACAACCATACAAACGATCCCTTAGGCGTCGCTCGCACTATTCACTTAATCCAAACACCCGGACTTCGTGTAGCCCCACAACCAAGGAGGAAAAGAGGGTGCGAAGCCCCGATATTTTCCGTAAGTCATTCAAGACTATCGTGAATGCGAAGGGCCCTTAGCCCGACTCGCATTTGGTGAATTCTCGACTTTACTAGCGGCACCAGAGGGCCCTTGGGGTCCAACAGCACAAAGCCTGTAAAAGTCCTTTTACACGAAATTAGGTCATATAAGACCCAACTACATGTAAGCGAGTTTCCTTCGGGCCTAAAGATCACGTCATTGGGCTAGCTAGGCCCGACAAACACGATTTGAAACTTTTGGGCCCAAAGATGGTGTATCGACGTCTGGTGTATTCTCACGTGTGTATTGACTTCCCGAAATTTCCGCGTGTGTATTGAAGTTTCGCCGTGTTAGTAATTTCGGATTCATTATTGATTCGAGACCGAATCAATTCGTTTGGATACGATTTTTGGTGTTGAAGGTGTATTATAATTTGCCAATAGTCGAGGTGCTAGTATTTCATCATGACGGATTTATTGTTTAAAACATTAGGATGTTTCATTATTGCAGCCCCTTTCTTTTAGATAATTTACACATTTAACCCTTTGTATAAAATAAAGTTCTATTTTAGTCCTCAAACCATTTTTCTTGACACTTTAGTATCAAAACTTGTAGAAAAGTTATTTTTCAGCTCAAAGTTATTTGAAAAACAGTTTTAGTCCACCAAATGAATTTTTTCTCGGCTGAAACCCTTATATTCGCAGTTTTTACACTTTTGGCCCAAAATAGAAATTTTTTGCATTTTTGGTCCCTTTTAAATATGAAAAGCATTTTTAACCCTTGAATTGGACTTGGAGCATTAGTAGTCCCCTGTTTTACAGAAAATCACAGTTTCAGCCCCTCTAATTTGAAAATCTTGCGTATTGGGCTTTATTGGACCGAAAAATTCATTTTTGGCCCATTATGCTTAAAAATTTCACATTTAATCCTTCAAAGAGAATATTTCCAGAAAAATACCTTATTGAAACTGTTTTGACTCATTTCATCCATCAGAATTTGTATTTTGTCATTTTGGGCCCTTTAACCTTATATTTTTAACATTTTGAGTCTAAAAATGGGATTTTTAGCCCAATGAGTTCATATTAACCAACTTGGTTATTTTTCTAGAAATGATTTGTGTGTAATAATATGTTTAACACTTGTTTCATACATCCTAATGCAAATCTCGATTTTAAGGACTTTTTTGACTAGTTTCAACACCATAATCACATAAGAACATGTAAACAAACATAGAAATCATACAAAGCATACATATACTCATAGATCTACACATTTGCTTGTATTCCCCCCCCCCCCACAAAACTTATAAAAACCGAAAAATAGGGGGTATGAAGCTCACCTTTGGGTGTGGTTTCGGTTTTGGAGGAGAATGGAAGAAGTTTGATGTTGTTTTCGGCCCTAGCAACTTCTTGAGGAGATTTTCGGACTTAGATGGTTCTAGGGAGTTAGACCATAAATTTTTATGAGTTAAGATGAGAGGTTTGATAAATCAAGGAACCTAGATCATAGATTTAAGTATAAAATTACCTTGGATGGTAGTCCTTGTGAAAAATCTCCTTGGAATGACCTTAAATCTTGAAAATTTAGAAGAGGGAGGGAGGAGATGTTCTTCAAAACTTAGAAGGATGAAATGAATTTTTGTGAGTGTATGTGTGTGTGTTCGGCCGAGAATGAGAAAGAGGGAGAAGAAGAGAGAGCTTGAAGTGATGTATGCATGGATATATGGGACAAGATGCATGGAAGACCCTTGAATAATTGTGAGGTGGCAACAAAGGTCAACTCTTTCTTTTCTTTGGGCTTGGGCTGAGATTGGAGAGGGGAAAAGAGATTTTTGGGCTTTATTGCCCCTAAGCCCATATAGGAGTTAAGTTGAATGATTGTTGGTCCTATAAAATATAAGTGAGATTTTTATACTTTGTTGGGCTAGTTTAGGTTAATTATGGTTCATAGTATTTAATTTAATTCATTTGAGGCCCAATATGGCCCAAAATGTTGAAATAAATGAATGTGGATCCAATTAGAGCCCATTTAAAGGTTCTAATCCCATGATAGTCAAATTGGAAGCTTATTGGTCCATTGAGTCCAATAAGGAAGTCCTAGCCCAAAATGGACCTAACAAGAACTTCTAGGGTTTCCAATTGCTTGTTGACTATTTGTAGTACTTGTATGGTGTGTTGGATTGAAGTTTTGTTGTCATAGAGTAAGCATCATACATGCTCTTAAGTTTTTGATTCTACATTTTACTTGAGTGTAGTGATTACAAGACACAAAATTTCTAGTTGTGACATCATAGGTATGTTGTACCGATATGTTACAAACATGCTACCCCCAGAGTCAGCTTCATTACTGACCAGACGTGGAGCGTTGAACAAAGATCGTGAATAAGAGAATAGACGTCTATTACACGATTATTTTGCGGATAATTATGTCTACCAACCTAGTTATTTTAAAAGAATGTTTCGTTTGCGGAAAAATATGTTTCAATGAATAGTCAATGCAATGGAAAGCAGGTACCATAATTACAATTGTTTTAAAAACTAAATATATGTTCGTTAGATTATTAAATAATTGTTTTAAAAATTAAATATATGTTCTTTAGATTATTAAATAATTGTTTTCAAAATTAAATGTTTATTTAGGTATGAATATTTCCAAATGAGGTATGATGCGAGAGGTAATAAGATTTCACAGGGTTGCAAAAATGTGTTGTTGCAATCAAGTTTATGGCGTTAGGGGAGTCGCCCAATTCTATTGATAACTATATGAGAATGTTAGAGTAAACTACACGATAAAGTTTGTATATATAGATTGGCGAGAGGTGTTATCGAAACCTTCGGTGACAAATACTTGCGCAAACCTTCATTGAATGACATGCAACAACTATATGCGACATACGAAGAAGGTCATGGTTTTCTAGGTATGTCTGGAAGCATTGATTGCACAAAGTGGATATGAAGAAATTATCCTATGGCATGGAAAGGTCAATACACGAGTGGTCATCTCGCATGACCTTCGTTAGTATTAAAGGTTGTTGTGTCATAAGACTTATGGATTTGACATACTTTTTTTGGTGTTGCGGGTAATAACAATGACGTAAACGTTCTTGATCAGTCACAAATATTTTAGGATCTTTTGACAGGAAAGACATCGGATGATCCTTTCACAGTAAATGACCATGCGTATAAGTTCGGGTATTACCTCATGGATGGAATATACCCACCACATTCCACGTTTGTGAAGGCGTTTCGACACCCGATGGAACCAAGAGATAAATTTTTCAAGAGAAGACAAAAAGGAGCACGTAAGGACGTGGAATGTGCTTTCGGAGTTCTGAAAGTAAAATGACACATAGTTTAACATGCGACACGACCATATGACTTAGACACTCTACGAGATATTATGTATGCATTTATCATTATGCATAAAATGGTGATTGGAGATAAATGATGAAACATTGCAGAGTATTTGCCTACGGAACCTGCACACATTCCATTTCAATAAAGGACAACTGAATATTTACATAAAGTTGTTGATATTCAAGACCAACGAAAACACAAACAACTTCGAAAAGACTTGACAGATCATATCTACGACAACACTGAAGATGAATAATTTAGATCAAAAATGTAATTTTTTTCGTCTTTTTATAGATTTTAGGTTTTTAAATGTTTTTATCCTTAGCTGTAATTTTTTTATGTTGTTTTTAATGTAGGATTTATAATTTTATTTTTTACTTTTTAAATGTTATTTTTAATTTATGATTTAATTTATATGATACTTATAAATATTATAACATAAATAAAAAAGAAATTGGAAATATAGAAACTAAAAACATCAACAAATAAAATTAAAAAATTAAATAGAAAATAATAAGAGGTGTTGGTATATGTTATTTGATGTTGTCCATTTTCACATTGGGTGTTATAACACCTATGTATGACTAGGATGATAATATAATATTTTTTGGATGTGATAACATATTGCTCACACCCAACATATTTTTTGGATGTGATAACATACAGTAACGTATTGCTCATACCCAACAACCTTAGTAATAGACATACGTTATCAAATAATATATATATACACAGTACAAAGGCCACTACGCAAGACAATGGGCTAAGAACCTTATGGGTCAATATAAAACACGAGAATACATAAATACATTTTGTACACATATGTTAACATTATGTATTTAATATTGTTATCGTGTTGTTTTTGGAATCCATGTTTCACAATTGAGATATGATATTATTATTATAGATAAAAACTATGAATCTAATATCATATAGTTGACTTCAACTTGTATCTCAAGATCGAGGTGCCACCGTATCAAAGTCGACGGCCAAGGATATCGTTTTAAAGTCTTTCAAGAATGATTTGGATTCATTTCATGTCGTTATCAGTGTTTTATGAATATCACCGCTTTAATAGAAGACCTATATATTTGCCTAAAAACGTACAAATTAATAACTCTATTTTACCAATCTAATGGCCATATTAAATATAAAATGTTATAAAAATTATCATTAAAGAACACAATAAATAATATAGTTGACTCATAAGCTAGAAACAAAATCGTGGTTAAGTTTACACCCGACAACCAACTTATCACGTCGATCAATTAGGTTGAATCATCGCATGTGTCTTGTTAATTGTATCATTAAATTAAATAAGTGATTTATTTTATCATTAAATAGTAGATACTTTATAAAATATGGAACATGTGTATTAATAAGGAAGATAACTACAAAAAGAATTGAATAAAACCAGCTCATGGATTTCAATTTCCTTGAAAACCTGAATTGCTGACTTTATCGTTACCATGACCATTGTTGTTGCTGGTGGTGGCATTGACATTTTCATCATTGTTGTTCTCACGAGACCCGCCGGCGCCGCCACCAATAATAGACGATATCGCCGCTGCTAGGGCGGCCGTAAAATTTGGATCCGCCGTGAGGGCTGTAACAGTATCGGTCAACGCGGCAGGTGGCAGCAGTTGCCCTGGTTGGGAGCTGGTTTCCATGTTTTCAGACATTTGAAGACCTGAGAATTTGGAGTGGTTGTATAAAGACTGCCCGAAAATATGGGGCAGGTGGGTCGGGTTAGAGAAAGGTTCTTGGAACTGACCGGGGCTCCGTTGAAACTGTAACGGGTTTTGAGATTGAGTGAGATCTAGAGTGATGGTCGGATGCGGGGCGGATGCTGAGATGGTGGCCATTGTAGAAGAGAAAGGGAGGAGATTTCTTCCTAAATAGCCGTCGGAGCTTGGCATGGACCCGGAAAGTAGCATTCCGGCGGCGGAAGAGGTGGTGGAGGCCATTGCCATGGCGGCAGGCGGGAGAGGATGGTTGTGATTTCCTTCGTAAGTGGTGATCAGGATCGATCTATCTTGTGCACATCTTTGCACCTGTTCATCAAACATGCATGAAAATTCGAACACAGATACGATCGTTTTTTGAGAAATAAGAATGAAATTGCTTACTTGTTTTCTAACGAGACAACCAACTGCCATGGTGCAACGGTAATATGCTCGTGGACATGGGTTTCCTTTTGCGATTTTTTGACCGTATTTCCGCCATTGACATCCATCTGCGATCTAACAAGCAAACCAAAGAAATAAATTCTTCAATGAATTACGTCGTCATTCCGAGAATTGAAAATTAAAACTGAATCTCTAATATTGTTTATTAATTACGTACCACGGAAGCTTCTGATCGAGCACGAACAGAAACCCTAGCTTTCCGAATTGGTGCTTCATCAGAAGATTGATCTATATTTCCAGTGTTCTGGTTGTTAAGAATTGGTCGCGTCGATTGTTCATCGTGGTTCCTTTCTTCTGACGTTGACAACTGCAAATTCTTATCGGTTTCAGCTTTCGATGGATGTGCTAAACCCAGATCCATAACCTGCTTTCTAGATCCTTCTCCATTAGGGTTTTCACCTCCTTGTTTTTGGTGTATCATCATCGCGAGATGATTCTCCAGTGCATTGTAATTGTGGATCACTTGATTCAACGCCTCTCTCAGCCGTTGATTCTCGCCATTCATCCTCTTCAATTTCGCTTGAACACTAACTAACTGTACTTATCGAAGATATAGCTTGATTACAACAAAATTCAGATTTCGACTCATGACAAATTAAAATCATGCATATTGAGCTCTTAGAAGTATGTATAATATGCGCACCTCATGGTTAGCTCGTTTATTTTCATAACTAGGAGAGATGCAATCGTCGATTACAGATTGGTCGCTGCTTGTGTTTCCAGTGAGAAGATTCAAACGAGTCTATAGAGTCAACGATAGATTACAACAAAGTACAGAAGAAACATAATTCATAGAAAAAAGTAAAATAAAATAAAATACGATCATCATATCTTACATTGACATTAAAATCCAAATCGATAGCAGGTGTAGTAATCTCCTCCTTACAATTAAGATCATAATTGATCGACTTCGATGGATAGTGTTTCGTATCCTTGAAAAAATCAACTTCGTTAATCCGTTTATGATCAGACTTGTCAGGGTTAAGGTAGTTGACTGGGAAATGAATGGTGTTTGGTGGTGGCGAATGTGATGACGACGACCTGTTGTGTCTGGTGGAGTCCATGAATTCCGATTGGTGGTGGTGGCGGTGGTCGGATGTGATGCGATCTGAATCAAAGGAGATTCCGGTTGATGGAGTGGACATTTATGAAGAAATGAAGCAGTGGACTCGGCAATAAAAATGGGAAGTTCAGACTGAAGACCAGAAATATACCATGCGTGTGTTTTTGTGTTTTTCTTCATCTAGATATTTTTTTATTTATTTCAGAGACCTGGGATTTGATTTGTTTTTGTTTTTTTGTGATTTATGTTTTATGTGACACATTGCAGACGTAAGGAATAGCTGGAATTTCGGATGGCCAAAAATATCAACCTTATATTAGTATTCTATAAAAAAAAATACAAAATATATTTGTATCATTTCACCAATTGATTTAGAGTAAACAAATAAACTATGGATTTAATAACTCTCAAAAATTGATATAGAGTAAACAAAAGAAATATGGATTTAATTACTCTCAAATTATTATATCGTGTCCAATAAGATTTGAACATATATCAAAGGTTTAGAACACCTTTGTCCTCTTTATTAGAATATTTAATAATATATATATATATATATATATATATATATATATATATATATATATATATATATATATATATATATATATATATATATATATAGAATAAATCCATAAGAGAGGCTACTCTCGTAGTGGGAATCGAACCCACATCGCTAGCCTGGAAGGCTAGGGGTTATAGTCGATGCCGATTCATCATTTTTAACATCTCTAATTCAAAACCGAACATGGAATTTTGGTTTCATTCTATTCCTTTACGGAAAATGGATAAATTGCTAGATTTCATATGTGAACCAACTTTTATATATATATATATATATATATATATATATATATATATATATATATATATATATATATATATATTCCTACTTTTTTTTCCTACAAAGTCTCCTACCAAATTAAATTATGACATATGTAACATTTAACGTTCATTTAATGATATTTTAATATATTAATATCACACATGTTAATGAATATGATGATTTATAGGAAAAAAAATAGAAAAATACTTAATTTATCTTTTTCTAAAACCCAAATCGTCTCCACGAAATCTTGCTACTATAAAGCTCCAAAACAACTTTTCTCCTAATTTAATTGATGAAGGCATCGACACAACTCTCAATTCAAAGAAATGATGAAATCTTCATCAAGAATAACATGTGATTTCCTTTACTTGGTGGCATCTCTATTTCAGTTTTTTTTCATAATGAAACTGAAGCTAGTGTTAACAAAGAATATAGGAAAAATCTAGATGTAGATGACTAAGAAAGAAAGTATCAGGTCCCTTAGTCGAAAAAGTTGTAGTTTCAATGTAGAATTATGTGTCTTTGAAAATGCAAAAGTAACATGGCGAAGGTCCACATCTCAAATTTAAGGCATTAAAGCTAGCGGAATGTTACATTTGTTTTTAATTTTGATTATTTAAAACATTATAAATAATATAAAACCAAAATTTTCATTAAAATGACAAGATGACAATAAAAGATATGATACTTGAACTTAGTATATAGAAAACATAAAACATAAAAGTAATACTACTTCCATCCATATATTAGCGTTATTTTACGTTTTCCTGACAATTTGTCAAAACTCTAGATACCAGAAAGGTAAATGTTTCTCTTGGTGGAAAATTGCAAAAGCATTCTTCAACAACATTTCATCATTTTTACCATTTGGCTAATTACGTTTCATTGTGGAGTGTTAAACACAACATTAAAGTGCACTGCCATTTGGGTTTTGTGCCTAGATTTTCTTTGTTTCGGTAGCAGCCTAACCCATTTCATTGTAGAATTGTTAGAAGACCATGATCGTAGATATCAACCATCGGGTCCCCCTGTACATCAGTCAATGCACTGGCCAAAGCCACCTCTTCAGTCGGTGTCTATGGACAATTGTTTGAAGAAGTCGTTTTGAGAGAAGTTTATGATTGTTGAATGTTTGAAAGAGATGATTAGTAAAGGTTTGATATTAGTCAAAAATGAAGAGGGATGTTTGTATTTATTTTGGTTGAAAAGGGTTTACAATTAAAATTTTTTTTTGAAAAGAAATAGTTTGTTTTCTAATAGTGAATTATTTTTTGAAAGTGGTAAAAACCTTTTCTCTCTCCTCTACTCCGATTCACCAAATTGTTTACCGAGTTCGACATGCCAAAGTGGCCGCCGGTGTTTATCTAGGTGAGTCATAGTATGCCAAGATGGTACCGAAATCACTCCATTTAACCTTAACAACATTTGTATCTTCAATTATGAGTACACAAAATTTCTAAAAATTAACATAATTATTTTCATATGGTTTTTGATTCAATAGTTAATATTTGATTCTATATTTTCATTATCCGTAGAACATAACCTCCAAATTTATAGTTAACTCATTTATTTATTAGAGTTTTGTAACCCTTTAATTAGTTTAATACATTATTACCTATTAAATATATTTTACATATAACAACCCCTTTTTTTTTTTTTTACTATTCCATATAATATCTTATACTACTTACATAACATTTACATAAGATGATGATTTTATTAAAATGTAAGGTTACGAAATGTATTGTAAGTATTTATAAAAATGTTGCAAGTATTTTGTATTCTTTAATATCTAACCTTATAAATTAAATTATAAAATAATTTTAAATTTTCAGAAAATATATCATCTGAATTCAAAAATTACTATAGTTTGAGAAAAATGCAAAAAAATTGAGAACATAACAACAATTCTCAATACACAACAAATTATGTCTTATAGAGTTGTACGATAAAACATTTTAATATATATTTTGTTGTATACGAAAAATACTTATTATATACGAATCACTTATTCAAACAATTACAATTCTTCAAACGATTGCAGGAGATGTTAGATGATGAATAAATGTTAATTCGTGTTTCAACGGTGATATTATTTAAATAACGTTAAATATTGCTATTGTAATTAGTAGGGGTGGAATTGGTACGGTACCAAGTTTTTTTTCTTCAAACCGTGTACCATACCAATTATAATTGGTATAAGATTTTAGCTACCAGTATTGTACCAAGTGTACTTGGCACCAATTAATTTGGCTACCAACAAATTTGGTTGGTATATATTGGTATTTGGTATATACCAAAACTTTTAACTAATATGTACTATACATGAATATAAGTTGAATTTGTGGACATTTGGCCGTTGCCTCACTCGCTTCTGATAGTATTTTTTTTGAAACCACTAAAAGGATTAAAAGATGTCCACCCCTAGCAAGTTGCTATAGGAAACAAATGGTAACAGTACAAGTACAAGGAATGAGAAGTTAGTATTCATTTTTAAGTTTTAATGTATGTATCACGTGCACATCAAACGATATGTATCAAGAAATTTGTCGATCAATATATTAGTTTAATAATTCTAAGACTTTTTAGTTGTTATTCTAATTAAAACATGAAGATATGAGAACTCATATTTCTTTGTATTTATGAATTGATATATATATATATATATATATATATATATATATATATATATATATATATATATATATATATATATATATATTATGACCCGCGTTAAACGTGGGGGAACGCATAAAAAAACATAGAAACGTCTACAGATATTCCATAAGGGAACGATTAAGAACGATAAAATATAGGTAAATGATTAAGAACATTAATGTTGTTAAGCGAACCAAGAGAACCAAATTTTTTTTGCCAAATACACAGTTCTTATGATGTCACTGCTTCAAGTATGATCGTTGGATGACCATGATCACCTCGGGGAAATTGCATTGACCATGATGTGAGGTAAGACAACTTTCTAATGTCCAATGTAGACAATCTAAACTTCCTAACATTCCAGGAAATTCATGTACGCTAGCATGAGGAGAATGCAATTTGATGATGTCATTATGTATAGGCCTACGTAAATATTTTGGCTCATAAAGCTGAATAATAGTTTTGCAAAAATAATGGAGATTATCTCGTGTAATCCAAGCGGACATCCTAAAACTCTCATCCAACGCATCAGGCATGATGCTATATTCTAATTGACGAAGTGCAATTGTGCATTTTTGTAAATGAGTGAAACCGAGTGTACCTCTAGCATCAGGATGTTGTTGGAAAAATCACACCCTCGTTAGATCTTCGACTATACGTTCGCACAAAGTTTGAACATTCTGAAACGCCTTCGGAAGTAGTACCCTTGAAAAGTAGCATTCTTTTGAAAGTAGTCTTGTATCAAGCGTTGGTTTGTTTCTTCACGATTTCTATAAACATATCTTTGGGTTCTTCGTTCAGCACTTCCGACTGTGCTACTCCATGCAGCTTCATACGTTTACTCCGCCAATTTAGTAGTTGCGACAACAACATCAAAGTCTTCAGAAGAATCGAACGATGACATTTTTTAATTTTTTTGATAGGAAATGTAGTAGAAAGATAAAAAAGAAAATTGTAAAGGTTTGAGGTTTAAATAGGAATGTTAAAAAGTTGAAAAGGAAAGAAAAAGAAACATTTTTTTTTAAACCTGACCGTTCAACGGTCAATTGGAATGAAAATTGAAAGAAGTTGGCGAGCACAGTGCAGCCTCCACCACACCCCCACCACGATGGAGGGGAAGTGTTTGTGATGATGTGGCAAGGAGTGGTGCGGCCTCTGTCGTAGCTACACCCATTGGCCCTATCGTTAGGTAGTCAAAATCGGTTGATGGTTTAATACATAACACAAATTCTCGAGTGTTTGAATGTGTAATACTGTAAAAGGAAAATTCAATTTTCAAAACATTTTCATTTATCCTTGAGTTTATATCATTTAAGTTAGTCAATGATCAGACTAAATAGTACATGAATGCTAGTGATTTTAGTATCATATCATCTAATGTGATCGACATTGCTCCCCATGATGGGAGCGTAATAATTGGGATACAAAATTCCATAGAGGAAGTTCAATGTTCAAACCTTGCGCTAAGATCAGTTGGATTGCTTCTAATATAGCTTGAGAAACAATATCATCACACTTCTTGAGCTTGATAATCCTTCTAAATTGTCTTAAATCTAGTTTAATATGTTTTTGTATTGATAAACCGGTTAAAAAAAAAGGTTATATCTTGGTTAAAACTGATTTTGAAAAAAAAATGAAATTGTTATAAGTTTGTTTTTAACACATCGTATAAAACATAAATTAAAATGTAAAATAATCTTAAAAAATGTTCCAAAACTAATTTTAAAAACTAAAACATATAAAAATAAGTAGTTTATGTTTATTTGCAATTACAATTGCCTCAAATTTACCCATCATATAATCGGCAACATTGCATGTTTAGACTTTAGTGTGAGTTGAACTAAAAAATATGTGTGAGATAGTTGTTTCTTAATTTATGTCAAGTGAAAGAACCTGAATTGCAAGCACACGTCTACTAACTTCAATTATACGGTATAAAGAGTAAAATAAAAGAACGAAAATGTACAAATTTAGATCTTACGTCTCATCATCATTCTTCACAGTTAAAAATGAAATCAATTCCTAATGATTTGTGATGTTAAGGCTGCTTTCTCTTGGAAATTGAAACAATTAGAAAAGTATAAAAATGTCATGAATTCAAAAAAGACTGAAATTGTTTACAAACATTGGTAGTAGACTTGCCTTCTCCAAGAGGTGTTGGAGTAATTCCTCCAACAACATCATACCCTAGAAAAGAACCAAAAAAAGTAAAAATGTTTTGAGATGATTTATCATTTGTTGCAAGCCACAACCAGAAGAAACAATATCTAGAGAACCTTCCATGCTAGGTATAGTCAGCGGAAAAACAATGCTTAATCAAAATATTAGAACTCACCATCGAGATAAATTAAAAGTAATAAAAATCTTATTCTTTATTGGTGGAAGGATCCCATTCGTGTTCCACAACTGCGTTTGGTTCTCAAATTCCGATGGAATTGGAATCTGAGATTCCATTCCATGGTTGAATTGTTTGAAAAAAGTCAAAAATTTTACTTAAAAAGAAATAATCTTTTTTCTTAAAAAAATAGAAAAAATTAGATAAATTCGAGGGGATAATGATTTAACTAAAATATATAAATTAACTGATTTACTAAATTAAAATAGATTCTAATTCATAACTAACTATTAAACAACAAAAATAACAATAAAACAAAAAATATAATTATTATGGGATTGGTACCACTTCCATTTGTCCTTACTCTCATTATAAGGAATTGTTTAGCAGCCAAACTCCTGCTCCACGTCTATTAAAGCCAACTTATAATGTTTTTTGTTTTTCATCTTTGTTCACTTTTCCAAAAAAACTAATTGATTAACTTCAACTTGTATTCTTTATAAAAAAGCAAAAATAACCATGAAGTATTATATTTATTATAACTTAAATATGAATAAAGGTTTAACAATTATAGATAACCTACAAATGCAAGACATCTTCAACCACTGTTCAATGCATCTATCTTGATAGCTGTTATGTACTCACTTAGCTTCAAGGAAGTAGAATGTAGCACCTGGTTTCCGGTATGTGAACTTTATTTGAGCATTGCCCTATTTTAGCCTTGGACTCGGCAAGTCATAAGTCCGACTCGCCGAGTAGGGACGAGACTCAGGATACGTTTTAAGTGGGCGACTCGGCGAGTCCATATCCTGGACTCGGCGAGTCACCGCTGCTGGATGAAACCCTAAGTTTCAAGGGTTTGCACCCTATTTAAACCCTCATTCCGCCCCAACTCGTCCCCATTCACCCCCAGAACTCCCCCAACATCGTTTTCCCTTATTTCCTTGAGAGATTGAAGTGTTCTTAGTGTGTTCTTGAAGGTTTTGAGGAGAAAGAGGAGTAGATCAAGAAGAGGAGAAGGAGATCAGCCATCTTTGTGTCATTTCAACATTTTCCTTGAGGTATATCTCGTTTTTCCCCTGTTTCTATGCTTAGGATTTCATTTGGGTCACTCTTGAGCAATTCTTCAAGCTTGTTTGTGCTTAATGATTCGTAATAAGTGGATTAACCTTTAGATCTAGGCAAGATTGAGCTCCAGGAGCTCAGATCTGTTAGCTTTATGGCCCCATGTGGCTTGTTCATCCTAGATCTACCCTTTTGAGGCATTTTGCACCCTCAAATCCACATTAGTGAATATCCACACGTAAAGTTGGAAACTTTACGTGTGATTTGTGTCCTAGAAGTCCAGATCTATGATTGGCATGGACTGAAATCGAGTAAATCGGTGTATTTGGTGGATGCATGGCGGCGACTCGGCGAGTCGTATTGGCGACTCGGCGAGTCTGGTCGCGAGTCACCGGTTTGGTCCCTTCATGATGTATCGAGTTGAGCCGTGAGTCACAGGGAGTGACTCGGTGAGTTGGGAGCTGAACTCATCCATGTTAGGACTCGGCGAGTCAATGCCCTGACTCGGCGAGTCCATGGCAATCTTCATAGATTAAGAACAGACTCGGCGAGTTGTTCATACAACTCGGCGAGTCTTAGCATAAAGTATTCTTCGGATGAAGATGAACTCGACGAGTTGTTCATACAACTCGGCGAGTAGGATGAAGGAGTTGAATGACAGTTAGAAGATGAACTCGTCGAGTCATAGCCCAACTCGACGAGTAGAACCAGGGACCCAGGACAATAGTTGCTAGGGACTCGGCGAGTGGAGATCTACTCGGCGAGTCGGGTCAGCTGAAAGTTGACTCTAGCTTTGGTTTAGAGCTAGACCGGGGGTAAAATGGTCATTTTACCTAAAGGACATATTAGCAGTGTTTGATTGAGTATGTTGTGGGAATTGCAGCCGGAGGACTCCCGGAGCAGCAGCAGTCAGTTAGTTCCCGATCAGTTCAGCAGCTACTTTGAGGTGAGTTACCTTCCAGTAGTGGTGGGTCTAAGGCCACACTGCCGACCCACCAGTAGGAGATGTGTGATAGATGATTGTCTTTGTGATATCATCTAGGTTTGTTATTACCTGTTAGGTTACATGCTATCATGATACGTTATATGCAATGGTAGTAGAGTTCGGTTGTTAGGACCGCTGGGTAGTCAGACACCCCAGAATTATCTGACTGTATGTGATGGTATGCTTGTATGTTGGTCTATTATGTTATGCAATAGAGGTAGCGAGAGGGGACCAGTCCCCGAGGATCGGTTGTTAGGACCGATGGGTAGTCAGCACCCCAGAATGGCTTGACATGGGTAGTCAGCACCCCAGAATGGCTTGACACGGGTAAGACGGCACCTCAGAATGGCCGTATGGGTAGGTCGGCACCCCAGAATGGCCGTATCGGGTAGTCAGGCACCCCAGAATAGCCTGGCAGTACGTATGTTATGTGTTTGTATGGTATGTGGTACGTTGGGGGAACTCACTAAGCTTTGTGCTTACGTTTACAGTTTTGTTTTCAGGTACCTCTGCACCGAAGGGGAAGGAGCCGGCGCGGTAGCGGCACGTCACACGCACACTCTTCGGTTTCCGCATTTACGAGATTTACTGGGATTGTACTCTGATATTTTGATGGGATGTATGGTTTGACCTTTTAGAACATGGTTGCGATGTGTTATGGTGTGATCAAACAAGGTTTTTATTTATTAATGTTTTCTAAAGTAATCTTTTAAAATGAAATTTTCGGACGTAAAAATTGGGTCGTTACAAGTTGGTATCAGAGCCCTGGTTTGAGGGATTCGGACACGCCTTCGGGAGTGTTTGGACTCAAATCGAGGGATTGAAAGATTTTCCAAAAGAAATTGTTCTTTAAACCCGGAAAAGAGTCATAAGAAAGAGCAAAGTGTGTGACGTGCACGACCGGCCGAGCTCAAGTAAGTATTCCCCATAGTACCCATACAAGTTTATGTTATGTTTATCAGCTTACGTAGAACTGCATGCTAGAATAGGCTAAGGATCTAGGAGTGATGCCTTATGTGCCTGCTTATGTGTTACAGCTTTATGAATATTGCATGCTAGAATTGAGTAGACAGCAGTAGGATAGCCTGTTTAGGTTATGCTTGATAGTATGAGCTTAGCATCCTATGTTAAGTGTCGTTTCTTGTTATAAGAATAGTTTTGGCTTGAGTCTGTTTTTCCCCTTATCCGAATGCTGCTTGCTTCGTGCTTGGTGGGATTCTGAGTAATGGGAATTAGCCACTAGGTAAACACGTCACACCACATGTAATCAGGGTTGAATAATCCCAAAGTATTGGAACTAGCCCTATTGCGCAGCTCTTGTTTGAGTCCAACCGTTGTAGGGACGGATCTTTTACTTGAAGGATTATCTAATCCTCATCACATGTGATGGTGTTTAGGTGGTGGCTAACTGGCATTATGAGGAGACCTACAGCAGCTGAGGACCAGTCATGTTGAACTTGAGTCTTCCCTAGGGCAAGCCTAGGATGAGAATAACAGAGAGTAGCAGTAGTAAAGGGGAGATGGTGGAGTCGAGGAATTCCTCGGAGAAGGTACGGATAGATGTGGAAGGTAGTATGGGCCCGTACTACTGAAAGCAGAGGATCCGTACCCGAGCCGAGGAAGGCCAAGACGAGACCAAGGAACCTGTAAGTAGTTGGGATCCCTCAGAAAATAGCCGTACCACTAATGATTATTATGATGTTTTGCAGAATGGTGGTACTTCGGCCGAGACCGACAGATGGCGGGTCAGGAGAGGGGTCGGGTTCGGGATCAGGCACTGAGCCGATTGATGAGAGGCTACGTGAGTTCATCACGTCGGAGATCACTAGGGGCATCCTTGAGTCGACCCCCATCATCTTTGGGTCGATCAAGGAAGGGATCGTGGAGTTGATGGAGGATCGCCTACGGGCATTCAGGAGCGACTTGGCCTCTAGCCAGTCGGGATCTCGCACACTGTTCTTCAAGGACTTCAGGGGCAGTGGTGCGTCGGATTTCCATGGGGTGAAGGAACCCATTGTCGCCAGGCGGTGGATTGCGGATATTGAGTCCGCCCAGTTGACCAGCTTCTGCCCCGAGGGGTCGAAGGTGAGGTACGCAGCAGGGTGTTTACGGGACCGAGCCCGGGATTGGTGGGAGTCAGTGGGTGACTCGTTGGGAGCCTCGGCTATCGAGGCAATGACCTGGTCGGACTTTGTGGCTAGGTTCAGGGCAGAGTTTGCACCAGCGGTCGAGCTTCAGCAGCTGGCCAGGGAGTTTCTAGACATGAGGCAGACGACAGAGACCGTGGCGGAGATCACCGCCAAGTTTCGGGAGAGGGATTTATTGGTGCCCCAGTATGCAGGTGACGAGGATATGAGGAGGACTCGTTACCATGATATGCTACGAGCTGACATTCGGGAGCATGTTAGCTTTTCGGCTTGCCCTACCCTGGACTCCATGATTGCCAGGGCTAGGGAGAGAGAGATAGATTTGGAGCACATCCAGAAACGGAAACTTGAGGACGGTCAGGCAGCAGGGGCTTCGGGGAAGAAGCTCAAGGGATCAGATGGGAGGCCGAAAGGCCAGTCGGGACCGAGCCGCTGCAGGAGGTATGGCAGGCCGCACGAGGGGGCGTGCAGGATGGGATCGTCAGGCTGCTACAAGTGCGGCAAGTTTGGGCATATCAGCAGGGATTGCACTGCTCCTGCGCCAGTTATTCAGTCATCGGAGTTGCTGTGTTTCCACTGCAACCAGAGGGGCCACAAAAAGGCCAATTGCCCCATGATGACAGTTTCAGCGCCAGTGAAGGCGCCAGCTCCAGCGACCCTGCGGATCACGGATGGCCGTTAGGGCAAGGCAGAGGCTCCAGTGGTGAGGAGTCGGGCATTTCAGTTGACTGCCGAGGAGGCACGCGCCGCGCCCGATGTGGTGACGGGTATGATTCCTTCCTTCTATCTTTTATTTTACGTTGTTATGATATTGATATGTGCTCCGTATGTATACATGTGTATTAGGATCGTTCCATGTGAACGGCATCCCGGCTCAGGTATTGTTCGACTCGGGTGCATCCAGATCGTTTGTTTCTCTTGCTCTTAGCAAGAGATTTCATGAGACTTCAGGCGAGTTAGATTGCCCGTTAGAGGTAGAGATTGCTGACGATCGATCGGTGCGAGCATCGATGGTGTTTCGAGATTGTGTTCTGCGACTGTTTGAGGAGCGTTACCTGGTAGACTTGGTTCCCATTCCATTGCGTGGGAACAAGGTGATTATTGGTATGGATTGGTTGAGCCCTAATGGGGCAGTGATAGATTGCGCACATCAGCTAGTGCGAGTCAGGACCCCAAGCGGGGGAGAATTAGTGATTCATGGAGAGCGGCTGCAGTGTGGACCCACTGTATGTTCAGCAGCGAGGGCTAGGCGCTACCTTCAGCAGGGATGCGCGGGTTATGTCGCGTATGTGATGGATACCCGGGAGGCGGGTAAGGCGACCGTGAGCGAGGTCCCGGTGGTTCGAGATTTTGCTGATGTTTTCCCGGAGGAACTACCTGGGATACCTCCGGAGCGGCAGGTGGAGTTCAGGATTGACCTCATTCCCGGTGCGGCTCCGATAGCCAAAGCACCATATCGGTTGGCTCCTCCCGAGATGCAGGAGTTGTCTACGCAGCTGCAGGAGCTGCTGGACAAGGGATTTATTCGGCCGAGCAGTTCACCCTGGGGAGCCCCGATTCTGTTCGTAAGAAAGAAGGACGGGTCGCATCGGATGTGTATAGATTATCGGGAGCTGAACAAGGTAACAGTGAAGAACCGATACCCGCTTCCAAGGATTGACGACCTATTTGACCAGCTTCAGGGAGCATCTTGGTTCTCCAAGATTGACTTGCGTTCGGGGTATCATCAGATGAGCGTCAGGGAGGAGGATATGCAGAAGACTGCGTTTTGGACGCGCTATGGTCATTACGAGTTCGTGGTGATGCTGTTTGGGCTCACCAATGCTCCTACCGCGTTCATGGACCTCATGAACCGCGTGTGTAGACCGATGCTGGATCGGTCTGTGATAGTCTTTATCGATGATATCTTGGTCTATTCCAAGACTCGGGAGGAACACGAGGAGCATCTGAGGGAGGTATTGGAGACCCTGAGGAGGGAGAGCTTGTATGTCAAGTTCTCCAAGTGTGAGTTTTGGTTGCACGGATGCAATTTCTTGGACACCTCGTCAACCAGAACGGGATTCTGGTTGATCCGGCCAAGGTCGAGGCCGTGATGAGATGGGAGGTCCCGAAGTCTCCATCCGAGATTCGGAGCTTCCTGGGATTGGCGGGCTACTATCGGAGATTTATCCAAGATTTCTCCAAGATAGTCGTACCCCTGACACGACTGACGAAGAAAGCCGTGGTCTTTCGGTTGGGACCCGAGCAGCAGGCTGCGTTTGAGATGCTGAGACAGAAATTGTGTGAGGCACCGATCCTAGCCCTGCCTGAGGGCGTAGAGGATTTTGTGGTTTACTGCGATGCGTCCATTTCAGGGTTGGGCGCAGTTCTGATGCAGAGGGGGCATGTCATTGCCTACGCTTCGCGGCAGCTCAAGCCTCACGAGGTAAATTACCCGACGCACGATTTGGAGTTGGGGGTGGTGGTCTTTGCCCTCAAGATTTGGTGGCATTACCTCTACGGGGTTCGGTGTACCATCTACACGGACCACAAGAGTTTGAGGTACCTCATGGACCAGCCGAATCTGAATATGAGGCAGCGGCGGTGGTTGGACGTGGTGAAGGATTATGATTGCGAGATCCTTTACCACCCGGGGAAGGCCAATGTGGTGGCCGATGCGCTTAGCCGCAAGACGGTGCCGATCAGGGACGTCGGTTTGAGGATGACCGTGGTGACTCCCCTGTTGGAGCAGATTCGGGAGGCTCAACAGGAGGCTATCAAGGAGGAGCATCGGAAGAGCGAGCGTGTAGTGGGTCAGGTTTCCTCCTTTGACTATGATGGCAGAGGACTTTTGACATTACACCGTAGGGTGTGGGTGCCGTATCACGGTGGCGTGCGTCAGATTCTGATGGAGGAGGCGCACAAGTCCCGATTTTCTATTCATCCCGGGGCGACGAAGATGTATAAGGATCTTCGTCCGGATTATTGGTGGCCTTGCATGAAGCGGGATGTGGCATGGTACGTCGAGCGGTGCTTGACCTGCAGGAAGGTCAAGGCCGAACATCAGAGGCCGCATGGCAAGATGCAGCCGTTGGACATTCCACTGTGGAAATGGGAAGATATCACGATGGATTTTATCACAAAGCTTCCCAGGACCGCACGGGGAGTGGATTCGATTTGGGTCATCGTGGATAGATTGACCAAAAGTGCTCACTTTATTCCGATTCAGGAGAGCATATCGGCCGAAAAATTGGCCGACATCTATATCAGGGAGATTGTGGCACGGCATGGGGTGCCAGTATCGGTAATCTCGGACAGGGATGTGCGTTTTACTTCCAGATTCTGGAAGAAATTTCATGATGAGTTGGGCACTCGTCTGCATTTCAGCACTGCCTTTCATCCACAGACAGATGGTCAGAGCGAGCGGACCATCCAGACCTTGGAGGACATGTTGCGGGCATGTGTACTGGATTTTGGTGGTAGCTGGGATACCTATCTTCCTTTGGCTGAGTTCTCCTACAACAACAGCTATCACACGAGTATTGACTGACCCCCGTTCGAGATGTTGTATGGACGGAAGTGCAGAACCCCGATATGTTGGGGGGAGGTTGGCCAGAGAGTCATGGGAAGCACCAAGGTGGTGCTAGAGACGACCGAGAAGATCCAGCAGGTTCGGAGCAGACTTCAGACTGCACAGAGTCGGCAGAAAAGCTACGCCGATAGACGTCGATCCGACTTGGAGTTCCAAGTCGGGGATATGGTCCTCCTGAAAGTGTCGCCTTGGAAAGGTGTCATTCGATTCAGGAAGCGGGGCAAGTTGGGCCCAAGGTTCATCGGGCCGTTCAGGGTTGCAGCCTGGGTGGGCAAGGTGGCGTATAGGCTGGATCTGCCAGCCGAGCTCAGTCAGATCCACAGCACCTTCCATGTTTCGCAGCTGCGGAAGTGCCTGGTGGACGATTCAGCAGTAGTACCGTTGGAGGATATTCAGGTTGATGACAGCTTGAATTACATTGAGCGCCCAGTCGCAATACTTGACAGAAAGACCAAGACGTTGAGAAACAAGAGGGTGGAACTAGTAAAGGTGCAATGGCAGCACCGCAAGGGTTCGGAATGGACTTGGGAACCGATGGACGAGATGATGGAGCATTACCCCGAGCTGTTTCAGGACCGGGCAGCAGACTTCGAGGACGAAGTCTAAAATAAGTGGGGGAGATTTGTAGCACCTGGTTTCCGGTATGTGAACTTTATTTGAGCATTGCCCTATTTTAGCCTTGGACTCGGCGAGTCATAAGGTCCGACTCGCCGAGTAGGGACGAGACTCAGGACACGTTTTAAGTGGGCGACTCGGCGAGTCCATATCCTGGACTCGGCGAGTCACCGCTGCTGGATGAAACCCTAAGTTTCAAGGGTTTGCACCCTATTTAAACCCTCATTCCGCCCCAACTCGTCCCCATTCACCCCCAGAACTCCCCCAACATCGTTTTCCCTTATTTCCTTGAGAGATTGAAGTGTTCTTAGTGTGTTCTTGAAGGTTTTGAGGAGAAAGAGGAGTAGATCAAGAAGAGGAGAAGGAGATCAGCCATCTTTGTATCATTTCAACATTTTCCTTGAGGTATATCTCGTTTTTCCCCTATTTCTATGCTTAGGATTTCATTTGGGTCACTCTTGAGCAATTCTTCAAGCTTGTTTGTGCTTAATGATTCATAATAAGTGGATTAACCTTTAGATCTAGGCAAGATTGAGCTCCAGGATCTCAGATCTGTTAGCTTTATGGCCCCATGTGGCTTGTTCATCCTAGATCTACCCTTTTGAGGCATTTTGCACCCTCAAATCCACATTAGTGAATATCCACACGTAAAGTTGGAAACTTTACGTGTGATTTGTGTCCTAGAAGTCCAGATCTATGATTGGCATGGACTGAAATCGAGTAAATCGGTGTATTTGGTGGATGCATGGCGGCGACTCGGCGAGTCTGGTCGCGAGTCACCGGTTTGGTCCCTTCATGATGTATCGAGTTGAGCCGTGAGTCACAGGGAGTGACTCGGTGAGTTGGGAGCTGAACTCATCCATGTTAGGACTCGGCGAGTCAATGCCTTGACTCGGCGAGTCCAAGGCAATCTTCATAGATTAAGAACAGACTCGGCGAGTTGTTCATACAACTCGGCGAGTCTTAGCATAAAGTATTCTTCGGATGAAGATGAACTCGACGAGTTGTTCATACAACTCGGAGAGTAGGATGAAGGAGTTGAATGACAGTTAGAAGATGAACTCGTCGAGTCATAGCCCAACTCGACGAGTAGAACCAGGGACCCAGGACAATAGTTGCTAGGGACTCGGCGAGTGGAGATCCACTCGGCGAGTCGGGTCAACTGAAAGTTGACTCTAGCTTTGGTTTAGAGCTAGACCGGGGGTAAAATGGTCATTTTACCTAAAGGACATATTAGCAGTGTTTGATTGAGTATGTTGTGGGAATTGCAGCCGGAGGACTCCCGGAGCAGCAGCAGTCAGTTAGTTCCCGATCAGTTCAGCAGCTACTTTGAGGTGAGTTACCTTCCAGTAGTGGTGGGTCTGAGGCCACACTGCCGACCCACCAGTAGGAGATGTGTGATAGATGATTGTCTTTGTGATATCATCTAGGTTTGTTATTACCTGTTAGGTTACATGCTATCATGATACGTTATATGCAATGGTAGTAGAGTTCGGTTGTTAGGACCGCTGGGTAGTCAGACACCCCAGAATTATCTGACTGTATGTGATGGTATGCTTGTATGTTGGTCTATTATGTTATGCGATAGAGGTAGCGGGAGGGGACCAGTCCCCGAGGATCGGTTGTTAGGACCGATGGGTAGTCAGCACCCCAGAATGGCTTGACATGGGTAGTCAGCACCCCAGAATGGCTTGACACGGGTAAGACGGCACCCCAGAATGGCCGTATGGGTAGGTCGGCACCCCAGAATGGCCGTACCGGGTAGTCAGGCACCCCAGAATAGCCTGGCAGTACGTATGTTATGTGTTTGTATGGTATGTGGTACGTTGGGGGAACTCACTAAGCTTTGTGCTTACGTTTACAGTTTTGTTTTTAGGTACCTCTGCACCGAAGGGGAAGGAGCCGGCACGGTAGCGGCACGTCACACGCACACTCTTCGGTTTCCGCATTTACGAGATTTACTGGGATTGTACTCTGATATTTTGATGGGATGTATGGTTTGACCTTTTAGAACATGGTTGCGATGTGTTATGGTGTGATCAAACAAGGTTTTTATTTATTAATGTTTTCTAAAGTAATCTTTTAAAATGAAATTTCCGGACGTAAAAATTGGGTCGTTACATAGAACATGTATGCTCCCATGGCGAATCAAAACTGAAACTAAATTAAAAAAAATTGTAATGGCAGTGGTAGCAGATGGTGATGATAAACCCATCAAAAAATTCGCTAAAATACGATTAGAAAAAAGGTCAAAAAAATTCTTAAAGTATGTTTCATTTTTGTTGGGGTGAATATAAGGATCAAAAGAATATATTAATGCTAATTTTTCAAAATCCATAGAAACTACCAAAAAATACTTTGGATTTTCAAAAAAAGGCCATAAAAATACTCAAAGAACAACAAACCAAAAAATATCAAATTGAAATGTACTGATGATACCTTTTATAGATGCTTTGAACGAAAATCCAAAGAAATTGTGATTCCAATGTCCATCCCCATCATCTAGTAGGTCAAATCCTAAATCAAAATAAAATAAATATGCATTCTTTCAATAAGAACCCAAACCTGTAAATTTTATAATCATTGTTAGCCTAATATTACAACCTACCATATCAGATGTTTAACAAAGCATATTTCAGGAAGGCATCATCTTCTTTACATCAATAACAGAAATCCATGCTCTTTGGTGAATGTTTTGTTATCTGTATAAGATTGTGTGTAACTGAGTGAATTGTTAATACAATAACCTTCAATGGAACTCTGAAATTGAAGAGCTACAATAGAGACAGTCATGCATGACCTCTTTCAAATAAATTACAAAAGCTAAAACATTCATTACTATACTTTTGAAAATCTTTAACTAAAAAATTCATTTGAAAATTATTTCTCTGTTGGACTGCTAACTCTTCCAACCTTCACTTGAACTGGATTTATCAAATATTATTCAACTTTATATATAACTTAGGATATTTTGGCAATACCAAATAAATCAGATTGCAAATCCAAATGCAAATGAAAAAAAAAATTATCCATGAAAAAACATGACATAAGGTTATATTTGTTTATGTATCAATCAAGCTGAAAACATATGCATTATCCATTTCCTTCGAGCAACTTAAAAATTGAATAAACTGACTGGGAGAAGGAAAACACAGCAGAAGATAGAAAAAAAGACAAATGGAGTGAAAATTTAGGGGGAGAAAGAAGAAGATGGATTCATCAAACCAAACATAGGTGGTAGTGAAGCTTGATCTGAGATATTCCCTTCATCATATGTGCTGAAAACAACCAAAAACAAACAACAGAACAAAACACAATACATCAGACTACTATATAGTCAAAACGTAAGCTACAATACTAAGCATCCCCATTGTGGCAACAACTGTCCCAAACAATCCACCAGTTGGATTCCCGGTCTCATGAACCAACTTTGAAGTATTCCCTAACCAAAAATCAGAAACAACAACCACACTAATCACAAGAACAGGAAGAGCAGTGGATTTCAAACCCAACTAATCCCAGCAAAACGTTTATCCAGTGACATAAAAAGATTATATGCATGAGTTTTTCATTATGTTATTAGCCATTTTGTAAGAGAAAAAGAAAATAGTTAGTACTTCCTTTGAAACACAACAATAGGTACTTGCAAAATAAAATCGGTATGAGACCAATAAGAAGGACGAAAACTAAAAATACTTTTATTAGTTTACAGCTCTGTAAAATACACTAAGATTACTTGTTTTGACCAAACCTGTTTCGTTGTATTACCTTGTAGCCCACCCTACCTGATCCACCTATTATCCTCTTTTAAAAATGGCTTGTAATCAGTTGGCGAGTTACATGTCATAGTGAAATTAAGGATTTCACCTGAAATCATGAAAGCATCCAAACTTGAACCTGGGAAATAAAAAAAAATCGTAAAACCATTGAACAATTACAGACCTTATATACCAAATGTGTTTGTGATAAAGATTCCAAATACTCACCAATATATGGTGTATATAACTCTATGGGGTCTCACTGTAGTATGAATCGTTATGCCCATATTGTACAAATTTCATTATGTATCAACTGGGTAAAGAATTCTGGTGACAGAAGTTGGGTATGATGAGGGATTTTGAAGCAGCGATAGCATTGTGACTCAACTTCGAGACTTTTCTGTAATCATCACCTAGAAAACAAATTTAAAATAAGTTAAAGTTACATCAAATTTGAGAATATTAACAAACGGTATTTGAAAATACACATAACAAATTGAAAAAATAAAGGAAATTAGAAACCAGTGAATAAATTACAAACGATTTCTATCGTCATCAAACAACCCACCCGATATAATTTCCCTTTCCATCAAAGATCCTATTTTTCGTCTTCATTTTTATTGCCAAATTGGGTTCATCTTATTCCTAATTTTTAATCAATTGCCATACGTTATTGATTTTTAGGTTTTCTAGTTAATGATCAGGGGACCTTTCACAATGGTGCAACTGGTACAAGTGCTTTCTGATTTAATACCATATGATTTGAAATACACCCACACTCCACCCCGAACAGTGGACCAAAACCCTAAAGTAAGGATGTCATGACGTAAAGCACCACTTTTCAGTGCAATCTTCAGCAATTGTCTCAAAATTGTACAAAAATCGCAAAATGAAATCAAGAATATGTTCATAAATGTTGAACTTACAAATGAAAAAACAAAAACAGCATCACAATTCATTTTACAAAAACACACCTGTCGTCAATCTATATTGAGTGACTTGATCAATCCATAATCTAAAGATGTTTCTTGTAAGATCAATATTGATTCTTCAATCGATAAATGATAGAGTTGCAAGGGGACAAAGCTTCAATTTCTTATTTTCTTTTGTGGATTGAGTAATTAGAATTCTATCTTTGTAATCGTCTTCAAGCACCTACATATAACAAATGTTTATTAAGTAATTAGAATTCTATCTTTGTAATGTTTGAGAGAGAAGATGATTAGAATCATCTGATAGCTCTGTTGGTTAAGATTAATCAAAATGAAAAGATGAATAACAATATAGAACCCTAATCTAGAGACGATGTAATCGCGTAATAGCTGAGCTTGAGGAAGCGATTGTTTCAAAAATTGCTATCATCCTCATTGACTTATCAAAAATTGCTAATTAGGTGGCTGATTTATCGAATTCAATATGGAAAGTGTTTATTATACACGAATGTTTTGTAATCAAGCGAATTTGGAATGCGTTCAATCAACAATGATGTGTTTTTCTTTTAAGATGACATCAACAGAATAATGCAAAACGATCTAAGGATTGAAATTAATCAAGAAAATATAATGAAGGGTCCCGATTGTTGAAAATGATGTCATCAAGTTTCTCTTATATATATATATATATATATATATATATATATATATATATATATATATATATATATATATATATATATATATATATATATATATATATATATATATTGGTTGGTACGGTACAACCGTGGTATTCAAAATTTCATACCGTTACCGTACCAATACTACTTAATTGACATGGTATTACCAACCAAACATATTGGCTACCGATTTAATTGGTTCGATTGGTAACATATTGATTGGTTCTCTGTGATACATATTTATCAGTCCTAGTAATTAGTTAATTTACTCTAAAAAAGGAAACAATATCTACAAACTAAGAAAATATTACGTGTTGACAGCTGTCATGTAGAACCACAGTGGTGGTTAACTCGACTTCATTTGTGTTCTGGCCTTCTGTCAAAGACGAGGTCGACGCGTTCCCAGAAATTGAATTCCAATCCTATAGTTTATTCTAGTTACACTTTAACCCCTATATTTTATGGAGTCGTTTATAAAGAAATGGAAACGACCTTTAGGTTTTGTAACTGATCACATTGCAAGATCAAATTTCTTTATAAATTCGAGTATAAAATTAACTTGTTAATTGTAACATACCAAATTTTGAATAAGAGATCGACTATAAAATTGCTTACATGCAAATATCTAATATAGTGCAAACTCTAGTTTGGATTAAGGTTTTTAGATTCCTCTTCTTTCATCTGTCAAGTGGATAGATGAAATAATTAGATTTTTTTTTTCATTTGTCCGTATGGATAGATGCAAGATATAAAAAATGATTGGATATCATGATTTTCTAAACTCTTGACGTAGTCTTTGCTAGTTGCTCACCAGTCTTCTAAGAACATAAAAATAGAAAGGAAAATATAATTTCATACCAAAGATTACGAATGTTTCATATATAATATAGACCGTATATTATACATCCATTGTAGATTTATTGGAGTTCATACATTATCACAATAAATATAAACGGTAGAAAACGTTATATTTTTATATTAACATTTTTTTAGAAACGATGAACTAAAAAAAAAAAAAAAAAAACAAAGAGAAATAAAACGGAAAAAAGACAACAAAACAACAGCTTGCAAGGTTTTAAAAGGACAACAAGTTCAATTGGTCCAATTACAAGTACCCAAATTATCCTTACAATTAATAATTGAACACCGTTTGATAATATAACCCGTCGTTTTTGTTGGAGATGAGTAATGATTTTTGCGGAGCTTATCATTTTTGCATTCCAAATGCACCAAAAGTGTTTGTAAATGGTCACAATAAGAATCTTCCTCTTTCTTTGTACAATGACCTCAGTTTGTAGCAAAATCAATGATTAATTTAATTGTTGTGAAGCAGAATATTACACCATTTGAAGATCTAGAACATAACCTCATGTATATAGGGGCATTCGACCAGGATGTGGTCAGTGGCCTCGATACCAGTTGGGAAAAAAATGACTGGTGGTGCGGGGGGGGGGGGGGGGGGGGGGATAAGGACACCCCTTCGGCTTAAGGTTTAGACGTCAAGAATCCGGTCCATAAAGCCCTCCATATAAAACTAGTGACTTTAAGCGGCACTATCTTAAGCCAAATAGTTGGGTTATCAGCCTCGCAAGTTAATCGAGAGTCAATTTTGTACCTGAAGTCACTAACATAGTTCTTTCCATCATGGGTGAGGTTACATTTCCACATGTCTGATGTATCTGAGGACAACAAGTTGTGAAGGAGGTTGCTTAGCTAGGCCAATTCATGTACCTAGGACGACAATATGGGATTCTGTTTCCATCTCCAAGTGAAGCCATATTGAGAAATTCGTTCTAAAATAAAGCAAGATTTTCGAGAGTCCAAATCCAACAAACAAAGGAAATGAGAAGCACCTCTACCGGTCCAATCATCCAACCAAAAAAGAGTTTGACCTCCTTAACAGACAGTACATGAAAGGATTGTTAAGTTTTATATGCATCTAAACACGCAATCATACACAACATAAACATACAATAATCCTATGTATTTAGGCATCCTAAGGATCCAAGTTTCATGCTATTACTGCTACTTTAATAAAACATAAAACATAAAGAAGAATAACATACCTCTTATGTAGCTGTTGACCTCCATGTTTAAGATATTGTCGTCGTCAAGGTTGCTTGGATAAGAGGAACCAAACCAAAATCCCTCTCATGGTATCATACCTAATGACATTGAGTGGAATAAAGATAACTATGAGAAGCGTCAATTTCACAAACATGAATAGGATTATAGAAAGCATCCCATATAAAAAGAGGAAGAAGGATTGGAAAACTTTATCAAGAAAATATGCATTAAAGAATGAGATCTCTAAGGCCCTATTTATAGCCTTATATCCCTTCCAAGGTTTTGTTGTATTAGGTGTCTAAGGTCATAACTCAATTGGTATAATCTTAGTGAATAAAAGCAAAGTCCTTTCGGGTGATCCTCATAACCAGAAATAGCTATAATTGATATTAAGGAATAAATAAAATGATTTATTATTATATTATGTGATTAATATATTAATTTTAAATTTTAATTAATGATTTTTTTTAATTTATTATGTGATTAATAAATTAATTAGAAAAAGATAAAATTAATTCATTATTAATCAGAATTAATCTGAATTTAATTCATGATTAATTGGAATTAACTAAAGGTGCAAATGATGAATTGTAATTGTTCAATAGTTGAACAAAAGAAGTAATTCTTACAACACCCGATTTCTGGTCATTTCTTAATTCAAGGTCTAGGGAGGAAAGTCAATTGTGTTAATGCTTTGGGCCTTAAGGAGGCAAACATTGGACCTTTTAGGAGGTGATAATAATGGTTGTGAGATCTAACCCTTGAAATGTGTTTTGGGCCAAAGGCTTGAAAAGGAAAATCATAAACCGAGTTTCTACATGAATTATAGATTTTAGTTCAAGAAGTTTTTTAGTTCAAAATAATTAGATAGTATTGTGGAACTCTTCAATATATTTTTGTGCATATAAAAAAAGGCCAAAATTAGAGTTGAGATGAAGAAGTTATAGCAGGTTGAGTCATGAGTTGGATACGAAATGTAGTAGCACGCTAGTCATACTAGCCGCCAGAAAAACACACCTCTAAGGGAGTATCATTCGGTATGTTAGGCGTACACAACCAAAACCCAAACCCTAAATTCATGTAATGCATGGTTTCCTGGTACGCATTTAATTTAATTATTTATTTATTTTAAATGAAGGACTCGATGAGTTGGTGGCCCTAACTCGTAGAGTAGAGGGCTGAGTATGCGCAGGGTTTATGCTATCTACTCGGCGTGTAGCTCGGCCAGGGTGAAACCCTAATTTCTAGGTTTGCACCCTAATTAAGCATCCTAATCCCCACCCATTAGCCTCATTTACAGCCTCCTTGTCCTAAACCCTAATCCACGAAAACATAGAGCATTTTGGGAGTGTGTGACCCATCTTTGAGTGTTTTGTGTATTCTTGAATCCTATAAGAAAAAGAAGGAGCTTGAAGGTTCAAGGAGAAGGTTATAGATCCAGTGATTTTGTTTCATTCTCATCACTTTCTGGTAATCAAGCTCTTAACTTGCATTATAGTTCCTTCGATCTCTTTGTGGTCACTTTTATGGGGCTATTGTCCACGTAGTATGATTTATGAATCATGGATATCCCAAGTTGATTATACTTTCAGATCTAGAGTCATTAAGGGTTGTAAAGGCATAAAGGTGCAAACTTTATGCCAATTGAGTCTCATGCAAACCCTAAGGAAGTTGTTATGGCCTTTTAAGCCCCAAAGGGACCATGCATGGAAGCAAGCTCGAGACTTTACGTGGTTAACTGATATCTAGGCCCTAGATCTAGTTTTTCATGATTTGGTTTGGAATATTAAGGTTGTTTGGACAAGATCTATGTCCTAAAGGAATTAGGGTTTTAGCTAAACCCTTCATGAAGGGATATCAATGGGTAAAGTTGGAGACTTTACCTTTAGAAAGGTCATTTCCAGTGAACAAGCAAAGTAGGGGCTCTAGATCTAGAGAACAAGGACTTAATATATTAATATGTCCAAATAGACAGAAGGACTCGTCGATTCCATGAGGGAACTTGATGAGTCGGGTGGTGCTTTCCTTTTCCAGTTTATGGTAGAACTCGACGAGTCTGTAGGGGGACTCGATGAGTTGATTCGTCAAGTCACGACTATGAGCAGCTCGATAGAACTCGACGAGTCGGAGGAACAAATTGACAAGTTGAGTCGTGATTTTAGGATTTATGAGTTAAAAGAGCTCGACGGGTTGAAAGGTTGAATCGATGAGTTGGTCAACTCAAAATGTTGACTTTGAGCAGAGCATTGACTTTATCAGGGGTAAAATGTTCATTTTACCCTTAGATGGATTTTTAGTTTTCTGACTAAGAGTCAGCCGGGGAGTCATGGGAGCAGCCAACAGAGATTCCTCACGCACGAGTTCAACATTCAGTTTGAGAGGTGAGTTTTCCTCCAGTAGGAACGGGTCGAAGGCACCAATGTTGGCCCGTTCATGTATGTTAGCATATGCCAAACTTAGGTCCGATGCCGGGGATAGCCCGATGCAGCTTATATTTTCTGGACTTCGATCCGATGCCGGGGCAAGCCCAATGAATGTTGTATGCTTGATTCATTCGTGATTCTTGCATGTATTTATTTGTATGTTCCGGACTTCAGTCCGATGCGGGGGTAAGCCCGATGAATATTTAGCTTATATGTCATGTGTTATGTGTTCCGGACTTCGGTCAGATGTCGGGGCAAGCCCGAGGAAGCTTTATATGTTTGTATGTTCTATGTTTATGTGTTAAGCACTTGTTGCTATGATATATGTATACTGGACTTCGGTACGATGCCAGGTGGGGCCCAATGTCGGGAGGGGCTCGATGCCGGACTTTGGTCTGATGCCTAGCGAGGCCTGATGCCAGATTCGTCCGATGTAGGGTGGGCCCTGATGCAGTGAGCATGGCCAAGTATATGCTATTATGTGTTTATTGTTTAGTATGTGGTAGTTTGGAGGAGCTCACTAAGCTTCTTTCTTATAGTTTTCAGTTTCGGTTTCAGGTACTTCTGCTAGCAAAGGGGCTTGGGTAATCGCATGGCGCACACCACTGTTTTATAGCTTGGGATACTTTACTCTTATATTTAAGATGATATTTTGATATTTTGACATTTTATGTGAGGTTTTTGGAGATACATGTTTTATAATGTTTACATGATGATGTTATTTATGGTTTATTTAATAATTTAAAAACGAAATTTTTGGACCGTATTTTTGGGATGTTTCAAGTTAGTATCAGAGCCTTGGTTTGAGGGATTCGGGCACACTCTCGGGTGTGTCTGAACTCAAAATAAGGACTCAATATGAATTTTTTCAAAAGAAAAGCATTTTTACCAAAAAGAATTTTGAAAAATAAAAGAACTTTGAAAAGAGAAAAAGGGTGCGGTGCATGTAATCAGCTGAGCTCAAGTAAGTACTCCTAAATTACCCATACAAGTTTATGTTATGATATGCTTATCAGCTTTATGAGAATTGCATGCTAGATTAGGATTAAGGATCTAGGAAGGACACCTTTTGTGCTTGTTATATGTGTATCATCTATATGAGAACCGGATGCTAGTACAGAGTAGTCAGTATGATGGCCTGATTAGAATATGCTTGATTATGTGTACTCGATACTCGAATGCTGCTTGCTTTGTGCTTATGGGAGTTCTAGTTTCCTTTTACTAACTAGTAAACGAATATGTTAAGTTACATATTGCGAGGACTAAATAATTTCAGAAGGTTAGGTCTAGATCTATTTCACAAATCTTGTTTAAGTCCAACCGTTGTAGGGTAGGATCTCTCACTAGAAGAATTATCTAGTTTGAGTGATATCTAATAATATTCAAGAGCTAGTTAGGGGAAGAAAGCAGGGACTTCTTATGAAGCTGATGGCGGAGAGTGGGATGATGATTACCCTAAGGAAAACCTAGGATGACAGTAGCGCATGAAGCAGTAGTAGTAGAAGGGACTTGGTGGAGTCAAGGAAGTTCTTGAGGAAAGTACAGATAGATGTGGAAAGTAGTATGGGCCCATACTACTGAAAGCAGAGGATCCATACTCAAATCAAGGAAGGTTGAGATGAATCCAAGGTACTTGTAGTGTATGTGATCCCTCGAGAATTGATTAGTATTCTAATCTTTATTATGATGTGTTTTTCATAATGGCGATTTTACACAACAGACCAATCGACAGTTCAGGCGTCGGTGAGGGATCAGGCTCAGGCTCAAGAGCCATGCAACTAGATGATCGGACTAGGGAGTTCATCTCCTCTGAGATCACGCGCAATATCCTGGATCAGACCCCTGTGATCTTTAGCCCAATCAAGGAGGGCATTCTTGAGCTTTTGGATGAGAGGTTGAGTGCTTTCTGTACTGAGGTGGCAACCATGATGGGTTCGTGCACATTGACTTTCAAGGAGTTCAGAGCTTGTGGAGCTCCCGACTACCATGGGGCTCGAGACCCCATTGCGCGCACCGGATGGTTGGCATGTGTTGCCAACGCATTCCGCACTAGCAGATGTTCCGAGGGGGACAAGGTTCGACTTGCGTCCTGTCTTCTGAAATTCAGGGCACGTGACTGGTGGGAGGAGGTCGGACATGATGGGTTTTGGTCATAAGACATCCTATGTGCTCATACAAACCCTAATGCTTGGATCTAGGTTTCTCTATTGTACATGCTTTGAATCCAAGAATATAAACCCTAATTCTAGCATGCAAGTAATCATATTAACATGTAATTAGGTTTAAGATCATACCTTGATTGTTATGTAGCAATAACAATCCTAATTCCTCCTTGTATTGACTTTGGAAGGCTTAGAGTCACAAGTGTCACTCCTGTAATGGTTCACAAACACCATAAGCAAGAGGATGAAGAGGAGAGAGGTTGGAGGCTGCCAAAAACGTGTGTAAACCCTTACAAGAACATTAGCCACGTTTTTGAGCCTTAAGGGGTCTTTATATAGTTGGGCTATTAGGGTTATCTAACAAGGAAACCCTAATTTGGATGCTTAAGCCCTAAGCAACCCATAGACTCCTTTAATTAAGCCCATGGATGATTTCCTTATGGGTTTCCCATTAGAATTCGTCCATCCCTTAATATAAGGCAATCCATGGCCTAAATTGCATTTATCCTATAATTACAATTCCAGTCCCATAAGTTTAATTAATCTCTTTTAGTCACAAAACTAATTACCAATTAATTATTGACTAATATTAATTAAACAATATGATTTCTCCTTTAATATATTATTCCCATAATATATTAATAAATCATATTTAATCCTTACTCTCCATAATTCATCCTATCAAGTTGCTTTGGTGAAGGCAACCCAAAAGGACCATGCACCATCGGGTCAAGTACATACCAAAATAGTTATGGACTTAGACACTAATCTAACAGTTTCCCACTTGGATAAGTCTAACAACTATTCTGCGTATGACTTCAAATCCTGATCTGCAATCGTAGCTTTCCAAAGCCGCTGTCAACTCTGATCCTATCAGATACGCGTGTCCTTAGATAAGGGATCATATATTCCTCCATTCTAGATATCGTATGAGATATGATTTCAAATCATTCTCTTTGTACTATATCTCGATTTCCGATTTATGACGACAGACTAATTGAACAAATCAAATTAGCCCTAGCCCGGCCGAGCATTTACGTATGTCATCACTAAACCATCGAGGGGCCCAAAGATATCGCTTTTATCCTTCTTTGGATAAAAGGAACGGATAAACTTTGATACAATGCTTGCTTGCACTCACTCACCGAATTACACACAACAATATGTTTTATAACACCAAGTTACTGGTGCGTTTACATATTATCAATGTGCAACTGATTCGCAAGATACAACTCACACATCTCGGTTTGAAGAATATAAGATGTTATCGTCTCACCAATCACTCGAGATAGTGATCCAAGTGAGCGTGGGTTTAATCCAATGCTCAAATCATATTCATAAGCACTCATGAACGTTGCAGCAAACATTTGCTTATGTCTAATACTTTTCTAGACTACCCACACACCAATTCATGACAGTCTTCATTCATATCTACTTCCAACATATGAACGACTTTGGCCCGTTTGAATAATTCGATTATTCTTAATAAACTCAATTATTCTGGAAGTCAAAACATGCAAGGTGAAACACAAGAATAATACTAATCCCATATGGCCTCAAACCTTTGAGTATAAACAAAACACGTTTTATTTATCACCATACCGATTACTCATTATTTGTCGTTTCGGGTAATCAACTTCTTACTTGAATTCCAACACTTGTCCCATGCTCCTAGCATGCCCACAATGTTTACCTATGGTTCTTACTTTTGTGAAATAGACAAATTGAACACATTTCCAATCATTCTCATTTTACAACTCCAAATCCATTTTCTTAAGTGTAAGAATATCAAATTCTTGTTACTTATAGAATATACTAGATTCTAACACTTTATGCAACGATCCTTTTGTAATGTCACTGCACCAAAGTCTCCAAGACTATTGCCAATGATATTACAAAGTCCTCTAACGGAGATTGTTACAAGACAATTCCTTAGATACGATGTCTCTCACTCAAAGTACATTCCTTTGAACATCCTTTTGCATAAAGGTTTCTAATCTAGTCATAGATTTTAAGTATTTACTTCCCAATATGGACACGCTTCCATATTTTCCATATGACAACTCATTCTTAATAGAATCTTATCTATTTGTAATTATTTCGATATTGTCCATCCAATATGGAAACATTTCCATAATTTCCAATACTATACTTCCAACTACTCACAAGCGACCAATCCTCGTCGAACTTTGGATTATCCTTTGATAGTTGTTTAATTATTTTAGTCAAAACCAATTCTAGTCCCTTTTCTCTCTAAATGCGCTAGACATTTGGAAAAATTTAGAATGGTCAAACATTAAATCATTTGCAATCGATCCTATACCCGAAGCGTATGGGACACGACGCATAATGTTTTATTTTCTATGTTCTCAAAATTCGAATTGTGAAGAGGAATGTCGTAATCATAATCGAAACTTTAAGAACACACTATGTACCTTTGACTAAATTTATCAACATTTCACAACCTAATCCTTTAGATTTGAAATGAAGCATAATATTCTCTCCTTTAATTATAGCAAAACAACCTTTCAACTCTTACAACTTTGCAAAGTATGACTCTTGTTTTCTATAATTAATATTGCCAACTATGAAATACTTGCCTTAATAATCATACAATCATAACATTTATGCTCCCACTATCATGATGATTATTATAAAACATAACACTTATGCTCCCACTAGCTTCGACATGTATTCATAAACATCTTAACTTTCAGAAAAACAATACTTATTGAATTTCTTAAGTTCATGTTTCTAATACTTAGTGCTTTGATAATCTTTTATCAAGACTTCTTGAACTTATACACTTTTGCCTTAGATAGTTCATATGTGTGTCTTAACAATTAAGACTAATTGCCAAACCTCACAATTCAAATTATGGAAAGGGATGCCGTAACCATGATCGAATTCGAGAATGCAATTTTACAATCACTATCTTTTAAAATCTTTCTTAGTGAAAGCATTTTCTCACAATCATTTTCATGAAGGAGGAAATCTTATGACACTTAGATTTAAACGGTGTATGTGTTCCTATCCATGTGAATTTGTTAAAAACCAAAGTTTACGACAAATTCAAACTCATATGGATCGAACTTTCTTAATCTTGATTTCTTGCCTTATGGTAGCACAGCTGCCCACCACGTCTTCCAAGTAGTTAAGCAGCTCACCTTTTCCTATCAATGTACTTTCCATTGATCAAGGTCCTTGCCTTTTATGCATTCAAATGAGAACTCATAGGACTCACATGCATAATTAACTCGATTGGATTGGCACAGAAACAAAATAATGTCTTCACGATAGGTTGTAAACCTCAACTCGTGTGCTAGTGATAATCGATAAGGTTTATTTGATTTGTTCTTGAAACTTTTCAAGACTATTAAGACTCCCACTGACTCCTTAACATATAAGATTCTTTTGTCAATAAACATTTGTTGACAACCAAATATTCAAGAGTTAGTGTAGCTTTTATCAAAACAAAAACACTTCATAATTTTTGGTCTTAGTTGGTCTTTGTCTTATCCAAGACATCACAACTTTCCACAATTGATGAATGTTATAAACCTTCTTAATACTATTCACTCAATGTCACAATCTTTACTTTAAGACTTGTTTTGTATCGAAGTATGATTGACTTCTTGATTTGACCATTTCTTCAATCTTTGATTCCTCTTCTTGGACATACAATTGTACCAAGACTCACTTAGTGGATCAATTGAGATATGGTTCTTAATCATTAAGACCTATCATAAAGCATAAAAGCTACTCTCCCTTCTTCTTAGAATGGGGAAACTTTTATCTTTCTGCCTACTTGATTCTTCTTATTCGTTCTTCTATTGATCTAAACTCTTTAATCAATTCAGAATTACACTTAATCTTGTAAGTGTAATCATATTTACTAAGCCTTTAGTAAATCATGACGAATATCTTTGTTACTCTTATGGTGAACTTGATCAACACACAACTTTGTGTACTCGATCTCCTAGTCCTTCACTTGACACTTTGTCAACGAATTAGTCCAATTTCCAAATACGAAATTTCTCATTCATCATGCATCCATGTTGCATGATTCCAAGTTTCTGTCCAATTGAAACTTGGGCGATGAGAAACTCTCCCTATTTGGTAAATTCTCGACATTTCCATAAATAACATAACTAAGAATCATATACATTCGTTGTAGAAATATGCAAACATCAATTTTCATAACGATTTCATTGCAAGGAAGTAAACAAATAAATAAGTGAGTCAAAATTTATTTTATTTGTAAAAGTAGCGGAAAAACATTTGTCCTTACAATGCAAAATCCATTGAAAACTATGTAAAAAATGAAAATTTTCTAACAACTTTATCATAACTATCTAAGCTCAAAATCCAATCTTCAAGTCCATGCGATCGAGATCCATCACTTGTGATTAGATTCATCTTGCTCTCTTATCAAGCTTCCTTTCTTTTCACCGATCCTTCAAAACATTCAAATGCAATCTTATCACATCATGTATTAAGAATCAATGAATAGGAACTTAATGGAGTTAGATAGTGGATTCTTACCTAAAGCGTAGTCATACTTTTGACTCTCCCATCTCTTAGATCTCTTAGGTAAATAGGGCAACTTCTTCTCCAATGCCCCTTCTTTTGGCAATAAAAGCAAATTGACTCTTTTTGGAACAACACATGGAACTACTTCAGACATCGCCTTTCTCTTATGATCAAACTTTTTGATCATTGCATGTCTTTCATTGCCATTGTCTATATCCATAGAGGTCTTGAAGGCAGATTCACCAATCAACTTTGCTTTTCTATTGCGCCAAACCATTGTTGATTCAGCAGCAATAAGCATGTAGGTGAGATCCATAAGGGTCACGTCGCGGTTAATCATATAGTACTCTCTTACGAACTCACTATATGAGTTAGGAAGTGATTGAAGAACCCAATCAACAGCCATTTCCTCACAGACAACGGATCCCAACAGTGTGACTTCATCCCTAAGACGTGTGCACACATCGACTTTCATTCTTTATGTTTACTTGCCAAAAGGGCTTGAGTGATATTGAACCTTTCAATTTTACAATCTTGTGGGTTAGGGAGAATAATAGGAGGAGGAGGAGGAAGTGAAGCGTGATTTCTTGTTCCTTGATCGAATCGAGGAATATCATCTTCATGTGGAATGCTTGTTCCACGAGATTTGAGAAGACCATAGTTGTCGAACTTTGACATCGGGAGAAAAACGAATTCAAGTTAGTTGATTGATTGAGTCCTTGGTAAATCACCCAAATGAAATTCCAAGGCTAGAACCCAACACAATATCCTACAACTCGGGAGAGGGATGCCGTAACCCAAATTGCGGAACATTTGAAGGTAAGTGAATGACGATTCACTAATTTCCACCATGAAAAACGAAAAAAGAAATTTAAGTTTTAAATCTATGAAAACTCCTAGATCCTTTGAGATTCATTGAACATTTCAATGGCATGTTTAAATCTCGATATGCCCCTCTAGTTTATGAATGGGATGCCAAGGATCACAAAGCGGGTGTGAATAACCATGCAAACTACATGGTGCCCTCACATGTTACAGTCACCTATTCGATGTGCCGGTAAACCACACACGCTCCACCGAACTATGACAAACATTGAGTCACCCTTTGCTACCTTTGCTTAGAACCATTTAGTGTGCCGGTAAACCACACACGCTCCACTAACGTCTTCGCAAGGGCACAAAGTGTAATTTCATGGAATTGCATCAATTCACTTTTGCCTAAGTAACTAAGATTGGGAATTTGAAAAACATTTAGTTACTTGGTATTTCATTATACTTATAATGGAAGGTTTCGTCCTATCCTACCCATTCGGCTAACGACCCTCCACTAGTCAAGAGTGCGGTGGGTAAGAGTGGATACCCATTCAATCGCCATTTTATAGGCAATTTCCTTAAACACCCCTTATAGACCAGCTTCGTGAATAAGGCCTACTAACGGTAAGACTGACTTTTACTCATACATATATATAATGTTAGACCTTTAATGTTATATATATAGTATAGGGTGTATTTTATACTTTTAAAATACTATATGGTTAACTTTAACAATTACACTTTTAATCCAATTAAAAGGTTAACCTAAACTTTTATGGATTTATTAAACCTCTTTTAATTATACTCCTTAATTAATTAATAAAACCATAAGGGTGTGATTTGAACTTTTCAAAACATTACTAGGGTTTCAGAATTTAACATTCCTAATTAAAATTTTAATCAACTTTTAAATTCCAAAACTTGAGGACAAGTTTTGAAACATTTCAAAACATTAGGGTTTTAACTATTTAAATTTCAAAACTCCAAAACTTTTGGGTTCAAATTTAAACTATAAAACCTAAAGGGGAAAATATGAAACTTTTCATAACAACAAAGATCAAATAACAAATAATCTAATACTAACATTTAGTTACATAATTATCCATATTTGATTTGTTTAATGATTTCTTGCAAAACAATTTATCAATTTACTCAAAATAATTAATCAATTATCTTATAAGGAAACAATTATCTTGTTAATTGATAATTATCTTTAATTAGATCAAGAATATAGTCATATATATCATAAAATCGGATTTATATTGATCTAACATGATAAGGTAACTATCCATATGCAAAAACAGCAAGAAATCCCGAGATAAGCATTATCTGACGAGTTGACTCGTCGAGTCAGGCATGGACTCGTCGAGTTTGCATGGACTCGGCGAGTTCAGCCATGGACTCGGCGAGTCCAGCCTCCACAATCCAAAAAATCGAATTTTTCAGTTATACAATGCATCAATACAATCGAAACCAATCTAGGCTCTGATACCACTGATGGGTTTTGGTCATAAGACATCCTATGTGCTCATACAAACCCTAATGCTTGGATCTAGGTTTCTCTATTGTACATGCTTTGAATCCAAGACTGTAAACCCTAATTCTAGCATGCAAGTAATCATATTAACATGTAATTAGGTTTAAGATCATACCTTGATTGTTATGTAGCAATAACAATCCTAATTCCTCCTTGTATTGACTTTGGAAGGCTTAGATTCACAAGTGTCACTCCTGTAATGGTTCACAAACACCATAAGCAAGAGGATGAAGAGGAGAGAGGTTGGAGGCTGCCAAAAACGTGTGTAAACCCTTACAAGAACATTAGCCACGTTTTTGAGCCTTAAGGGGTCTTTATATAGTTGGGCTATTAGGGTTATCTAACAACGAAACCCTAATTAGGATGCTTAAGCCCTAAGCAACCCATAGACTCCTTTAATTAAGCCCATGGACGATTTCCTTATGGGTTTCCCATTAGAATTCATCCATCCCTTAATATAAGGCAATCCATGGCCCAAATTGCAATTATCCTATAATTACAATTCCAGTCCCTTAAGTTTAATTAATCTCTTTTAGTCACAAAACTAATTACCAATTAATTATTGACTAATATTAATTAAACAATATGATTTCTCCTTTAATATATTATTCCCATAATATATTAATAAATCATATTTAATCCTTACTCTCCATAATTCATCCTATCAAGTTGCTTTGGTGAAGGCAACCCAAAAGGACCATGCACCATCGGGTCAAGTACATACCAAAATAGTTATGGACTTAGACACTAATCCAACAGGACATGCCATTGGTGATGATGTAGCTCTTGATGCTATGACTTGGAGTGACTTTACGACCCGGTTCAAGGCTGAGTTTGCACCCATGATGGAGGTACAACATCTGGCCAGGGAGTTCCAGGACCTCCAGCAGACGACCAAGACAGTGACTGAGATCACCGCGATGTTCAGGGAGAAGGCCCTTTTCGTTCCGTAGTATATGGCGGACAAGGAGATGAAAAAGGTCCGATACCATGAGATGTTGTGGAGGGATATCCACCAGTTTGTAAACCGCTCCAGCTGTAAGACGTTGTAGGACATGATTGTTACAACTCGAGAGAGGGATTTGGATTTAGAGATGGAGAGGAAGAGGAAACCCTAGGGGGTTCAGTCGGGAGTTCAGTCAAGAAGCCCAAGGTATCATACCATAGACCTAGGAGCCAGCAGTACCGCAACCGTTATGGAAAATACGGCAAGTTACACGAGGGGACGTGTAAGGTAGAGAGCTCAGGCTGCTTCAAGTGCGGCCGAAATGGACATATGAGCAGGGATTGTACAACTACTACCACCACCATGACAAAAACAGATCTGATTTGCTTTTAGTGCAATCAGAGGGGACATAAGTGGTCCTAGTGCCCGAGTTTAGCAATTGCAGGGCAGGTGGTAGCATCTTCTCCTGCTACATTGAGGATTATGGACGGTCGTCAAGGTCAGGGTGAGGTGCCTGTGGCGAAGAGCGGGGCCTTTCAGTTGACAGCCGAGGAGGCACGAGCAACTCCCGACGTGGTGACGGGTATGTATCTTTCTATTATCTCTTATTTGATATTGATTGTTACTTATATTTATATGTTTTGTTATAGGATCGTTCTTAGTGAATGGTATATCAGCTTTGGTACTGTTTGATTTGGGTGCCACCCTATCTTTTGTGTCACTCGCGCTCACCAAGCAATTTGTAGGAGCTCCAGGGGACCTGGATTGCTCACTTGATGTAGAGATAGCAGATGACAGGACTGTCAGAGTTGCTAGGGCTCACTAACAATGTACTCTACATTTACTCGATGAGCAGTTTTCAGTGGATATGGTTCCTATTCCCCTGCGAGGGAATAAGGTTATAGTGGGTATGGATTGGTTGAGCCCTAATGGGGCAGTGATTGACATTGAGCATCAACTAGTGAGGGTTCACACTCCTAGTGGGGGAGGGTTAGTGATCCAGGGGTAGATGCCACTGCATAGACTGGTTCTCTGTTCAGCAGTGAGGGCGAGGCGCCACCTTCAGCACAGTTGCGCAGGATACGTCGCCTATGTCGTGGATACTCGGGATAAGGTCAAGGCGACATTTGATGATGTACCGATAGTAAAAGAGTACCCGGACGTATTCCCGAAGGATTTACCAGGGATACCTCCGGAGAGACAAGTTGAGTTTAGGGTTGACCTAGTCCCTGGTGCGGCTACGATAGCCTAGGCACCATATCGGTTGGCTCCTCCCAAGATGCAGGAGTTGTCTATGTAGCTACAAGAGCTACTAGACAAGGGTTTTATCAGGCCGAGCAGTTCACCATGGGGGGGGCCGATCCTGTTTGTGAAGAAGAATGACGGGTCACATCGCATGTATATAGACTACCGCGAGCTAAACAAGGGAACGGTGAAGAACTATTACCCACTTCTGAGGATAGATGATTTGTTTTATCATTTTCAGGGAGCATATTGGTTCTCCAAGATTGATCTATGGTCAGGGTATCACCAGATGCGAGTCGGGGATGATGATGTGCAGAAGACAACTTTTAGGACTCGCTATGGTCATTATGAGTTTGTGGTGATGCCATTTGGGCTTACTAATGCTCCAGCAGCATTCATGGACCTCATGAACCGCATGTGCAGACCGATGATGTATCGGTATGTAATCGTCTTCATTGATGACATATTGGTTTACTTCAAGTCTTAGGAGAAACACGAGGAGCACCTGAGGGAGGTGTTCGAGACACTGAGGAAGGAGAGACTTTTTGCGAAGTTCTCCAAGTGTGAGTTCTAGTTGCACGAGGTGCAGTTCCTTGGGCATCTTGTCAACCAGAAGGTTATTCTAGTCGATCCGGCCAAGATAAAGGTCGTAATGCCATGGGAGATTCTGAGGTCTCTAACTGAGTTTCAGAGTTTCCTAGGTCTAGAGGGTTATTACCGGAGATTTATTCATGAAATCTCCAAGATTGCAGTTCCTTTGACCCGACTGACCAAGAAGTCGGTGGTTTTCCACTGGGGGACTGAGCATCAGGCAACATTTCAGACCCTCAGGAAGCGGTTATGTGAGGCACCGATTCTGACCTTGCCAGAGGGAGTTGATGACTTCTTAGTTTACAGTGATGCTTCAATCACAGACATGGGAGAAATTTTGATGCATCGGGGTCATGTGATAGCTTATGCTTCGAGGCAGCTGAAGCCTCACGAGGATAACTATCCGACACACAATTTATAGCTGGGGGTTGTGGTGTTCGCCCTCAATATTTTGTGGCATTACCTCTACGGGGTCCGTTGTACCATTTACACGGACCACAAGAGTTTGAGGTACCTCATGAATCATCCGAATCTAAACATGAGGCAATGTCAGTGGTTAGATGTAGTGAAGGATTACGATTGTGAGATCCTTTACCACCTAGGCAAGGCCAATGTAGTGGCCGACGCCTTCAGCTGCAAGGTGGCAGTGGCCCCAATTCGAGACATCTGTTTGAGGATGATAGTGATCACCCCATTACTGGAGCAAATCCAAGAGATGCATTTTGAGGGCCTGAAGGAGGAGCGCCATAAGTGCGAGTGGATCATAGGCCAGGTGGCCTCCTTTGATTATGACATCCGTGGATTGTTGACCCTGCATGGAAAGGTTTGTGTACCATATTGGGGTGGAGTATGGTAGATATTGATGGATGATGCCCATAAGTCCAGGTTCTCCATCCATCCTGGGGCGACGAAGATGTATAGAGATCTTTGACCCAATTACTGGTGGCCCAACATGAAGCGGGATATAGCCTGGTACGTAGAGAGATACCTGACCTGCAGGTAGGTCAAGGCAGAGCACCAGAGGCCTCACAACAAAATGCATCCATTAGACATCCCTGTGTGGAAATGGGAGGACATTACTATGGATTTTATCACTAAGCTTCCCAGGACCGCACGTGGGGTCGATTCGATATGCGTCATCGTTGATCAGTTGAGCAAGAGCGCTCATGTTAGCCCGATACAGGAGAGCATATTGGCCGAAAATCTGGTCGAGATTCATGTGCAAGAGGTGGTGGCACGACATGGAGTACCTGTCTCGATGGTGTCAGATCGAGATGTCCATTTTACTTCCAGATTTTGGAAGTGGTTTCACGACGAGATGGGTACTCATCTCCACTTCAGCACTACTTTCCACCCCCAGATAGATGGAAAAAGCGAGAGGACAATCCAGACTCTTTATGGCATGCTTTGTGCATGTGTTTTGGATTTTAGTGGCAGTTGGGATACATATCTTCCGTTAGCGGAATTTTCATATAGCAACAGATACCACGCCATCATAGACCGACCTCCCTTCGAGATGCTTTATGGGATGAAGTGTAGGACCCCAATCTATTGGTTTGAGGTTGGCCAGAGGGTCATAGGGAGTATTGAGGTAGTACTCAAGACCACAGAGCAGATCCAGCAGGTCTGGAGAAGACTCCAGACTACTCAGAGTCGGAAAAGAGCTATGCCGAAAAGCAGCGTTCAGATTTGGAGTTTTGGGATGGTGACATGGTCCTCCTGAAGGTGTCACCCTAGAAGGGTGTCATCCAGTTCTAGAAGCGGGGCAAGTTGGGCCCCAGGTATATCGGCCCCTTCAGAGTCAATGTACGGGTGGCAAGGTAGCGTATCGATTGGATATTACCGCAGAGCTCAGCCAGATCCATAGGACTTTTAATGTTTCCCAGCTACGGAAGTGCTTAGCGGATGATTTGGCAGTTGTGCCCTTAAAGGAACTTCAGGTTGATGATAGCCTGAATTACATTGAGAGACCAGTGGCGATTCTGGATCACAAGACAAAGGAGCTTCGGAACAAGAGGGTTGAGCTAGTGAAGTTGCTGTGACAGCACAATAAGGGTTCGGAGTTGACATGGGAGCCCGAGGAGGTGATGAGGGACCACTACCCGGAGTTGTTTCTAGATGTAGCAGACTTCGGGGAAGAAGTCTAAGACAAGTGTGGTAGAATTGAAACACCTGGTTTCCTGGTACACATTTAATTTAATTATTTATTTATTTTGAATGAAGGACTCGACGAGTTGGTGGCCCTAACTCGTTGAGTAGAGGGAAGAGTATGTATGGGGTTTAAGTTATCTACTCAGCGAGTAGCTCGGCCAGGGTGAAACCCTAATTTCTTGGTTTGCACCCTAATTAAGCATCCTAATCCCCACCCATTAGCCTCATTTACAGCCTCCTTGTCCTAAACCCTAATCCACGAAAACATAGAGCATTTTGGGAGTGTGTGACCCATCTTTGAGTGTTTTGTGTATTCTTGAATCCTATAAGAAAAAGAAGGAGCTTGAAGGTTCAAGGAGAAGGTTATAGATCCAGTGATTTTGTTTCATTCTCATCACTTTCTGGTAATCAAGCTCTTAACTTGCATTATAGTTCCTTCGATCTCTTTGTGGTCACTTTTATGGGGCTATTGTCCACGTAGTATGATTTATGAATCATGGATATCCCAAGTTGATTATACTTTCAGATCTAGAGTCATTAAGGGTTGTAAAGGCATAAAGGTGCAAACTTTATGCCAATTGAGTCTCATGCAAACCCTAAGGAAGTTGTTATGGCCTTTTAAGCCCCAAAGGGACCATGCATGGAAGCAAGCTCGAGACTTTACGTGGTTAACTGATATCTAGGCCCTAGATCTAGTTTTTCATGATTTGGTTTGGAATATTAAGGTTGTTTGGACAAGATCTATGTCCTAAAGGAATTAGGGTTTTAGCTAAACCCTTCATGAAGGGATATCAATGGGTAAAGTTGGAGACTTTACCTTTAGAAAGGTCATTTCCAGTGAACAAGCGAAGTAGGGGCTCTAGATCTAGAGAACAAGGACTTAATATATTAATATGTCCAAATAGACAGAAGGACTCGTCGATTCCATGAGGGAACTTGATGAGTCGGGTGGTGCTTTCCTTTTCCAGTTTATGGTAGAACTCGACGAGTCTGTAGGGGGACTCGATGAGTTGATTCGTCAAGTCACGACTATGAGCAGCTCGATAGAACTCGACGAGTCGGAGGAACAAATTGACAAGTTGAGTCGTGATTTTAGGATTTATGAGTTAAAAGAGCTCGACGGGTTGAAAGGTTGAATCGATGAGTTGGTCAACTCAAAATGTTGACTTTGAGCAGAGCATTGACTTTATCAGGGGTAAAATGTTCATTTTACCCTTAGATGTATTTTAAGTTTTCGAACTAAGTATTATTATGTAGAGTTAGCCGGGGAGTCGTAGGAGCCGCCAACAAAGATTCCTCACGCACGAGTTCAGCATCCAGTTTGAGATGTGAGTTTTCCTCCAGTAGGAACTGGTCGAAGGCACCAATGTCAGCCCATTCATGTATGTTAGTGTATTCCATACTTAGGTCCGATGTCGAGGATAACCCGATGCAGCTTGTACGTTTCGAACTTTGGTCCGATGTCGGGGCAAGCCTGAGGAATGTTGTATGCTTGATGTCTTTGTGATTCTTGCATGTATTTGTTTGTATGTTCTGGACTTCTGTCCAATGTCGGGGCAAGTCCGATGAAGATTTAGCTTATATGTCATGTGTTATGTGTTCTGGATTTCTGTACGATGTCAGGGCAAACACGAGGAAGCTTTATATGTTCATATGTTATATGTTTATGTGTTATGTGCTTGTTGATATAATATATGTATATTGGACTTCGGTCTGATGCTGGGTGGAGCTCGATGCCGTGAGGGGCCCAATGTCGGACTTCAGTCCAATGTTGGGCAGGGCCAAATGTCGGATTCGTCTGATGTCGGGCGAGGCCTGATGCTGTGGGCAAGGCCCAGTATATGCTATTATGTGGTTGTTGTATGGTATGTGGTAGTCTGGGGGAGCCACTAAGCTTCGTGCTTAGAGTTTTCAGTTTTGGTTTCAGGTACTTCTTCTAGCAAAGGGAAGGGCTCGGGATGATCGCATGGCACACACCACTATTTTATAGCCTGGGATACTTTACTCTGGTATTTGAGATGATATTTTGATATTTTGACATTTGATGTGAGGTTTTTGGAGATACATGTTTTTTACATGATGATGTTATTTATGGTTTATTTAATGATTTAAAAACGAAACTTTTGGACCGTATTTTTTGGGATGTTTCAATTCGTGGTTTTTGAGCCTTATTTAAGCATCTTAACTCCACTAAACCTCTTCCATTCGCAACCTCCATCTCTCCAAATGTCTCGTTCAAACCCTAACCCTAGTTTGAGCGTTATGAGCCAAAGAGTGTATTTTTGGATGTCTTTAAAGGAGGAAGAAGGTGTTGGTAGTTCTTAGAAGCTTGAAACGACTTTGGATGTGGAAGTTCTGCTCCCTTATTCATCTCCATAAGGAATAACCTTTGTACATGTATGCCTCTGTTGATAGATTTAGCTTAAATGTCAAAGTTATGTACTTTTTGTCCAACAAATTGGTCCTTTTAAGTGTGAGTTGTTCCAGATCTTATGATGTGCATTTCTAGGTGTATTTGAAGTTGTTAAGTCATAAAAATGCAACCTTGATACTTCTTCCCATTCATGCATGAATTATGATGCATAGAATGTTATGATAAGTTAGGGTTGTGGATTTGGTCTCTTTCTAGCCTTGCAAAATCATAGAGTTGGAAACTTTATCATTTAGAATGTCTTTTGGGATTAGATCTGAGTGTTGGAAGAAAGGTCATAAGGGAATAAGCACTAAATAAAGGATTTGTCTTGGACATAAGTACATCAGGCGTACATGGGAGTACATTGCGCATATTGCTCCCGAGTCCCGTATGATGAGCATAGGGATGGAGTATGTTGGGCGTACTCAGCCTGCCTTAGACTTTGACATTATTTGACATCCGTTGACCGTTGTATTTTTTATTAAGTTTAACTTTGGGTCAAACTTTAGGGTTTCAGACCTTTGATTAAGATTTTACCTGGTTTTGGTAATTAGTGGATTCATGGGAGCAAGCAATGTAGAAAGGGAATGTATCTTAGTGTTTCAGAGTTCTTCACTTTAGGTGAGTTTCCTTACCATACTTTTGGGTCGAAGGAACAAATGTTGCCCATTGGATTATGTATCTTGGTTTAGGATGTTTCTATGTTGTAGTGATCTGTTAAGATCTGCATGATTATCTGTTTGATGTTATATGTTTTATCTGTTGCATATGTTGACATAGTACGATTAGTTTGAGGCATTATTGTTATGTGCAAAAGCCAACAAATCCGAGAGCATGAAAGGGCAAGCCAGACTGATATTGTGGGCTCGGGAGCAACCAGACATGAGCTTTGGGCCAAAAAGGCAAGCCAGACTCACACTGTGGTCTCAGGGGTAATCTAGTCCAATGATTGTGAACCCAGTATACATGCTGTTATATGTTGTGTGGTAGTAGTTTTGGGAACTCACTAAGCTTTGTGCTTACGGTTTTATGTTTATGGTTTTATGTACTTTTATTTTCAAAAGAAAGGGCATGGCTTGATCGCACTTCATTCAGTAGAGATTTATTTCGCATTGAATGTTACCAATTACTTTGATGTTTTTAGAATACCTTGGTTGTGATCGTTTTTGGAACAAGGAATGAATAGTTTAACTTATTTAAAAATGAAAATTTTTACTTAGTATTTTTGGGGTGTTACAAGTTGGTATCAGGGCCTTGGATTGAAGGATTCGGGCGCACTCCCGGGTGTGTCTGAACTTAAATTGAGGAATTGATAAACTTTTTGAAAGAAAATAAGTTTTCTAAAAGATTTTTACAAAGAAAAAGGAGTGCGATGAGTGCGACCAGCCAAACTCAAGTAAGTTATTCCTAGAATATTCATACATGTTGATATGTTATATGATATGGAATGTTTGGATGCCTGTTTATAAGAAAGATATCTTCAGGAATTGCATGATTGATTTGTCTGATTTATGACGCCTGATAACCTAGGAGAATTTCTTGTATGCTAGATGGAATTGACATCATCACTATAGTTATTTATTGTGTGCATTATAGTTGTACATAACAAAGATTTTATAGCATGAGAGTGTTTAATTTAGCCTTATTTCCTGCTCCTTGTCTGGTTTTACGCTTAGGGTATCATCAACTATTCGACCGTCTATGGAATCAAGTGTTATGTATGATTATCATGCACGAATAGCTAAAGGGTTAATGGAAGTTGCATTGGAGGAGTGTCGTGGTAGCAAGACAACTTGAAGGAATTGTTAGTTACTCTAGAGAGAGTGGATATAGGGCGTATCTATATCCTGAATGTTTGGGACTATTGGTTAGGAATTGTGTGTAAGGGTATGTCTGATTTTTTTATGGTGTCTTAGTGCCAGTCGGTTTCACTGCTCGAATGTTGCTTTCTTTGTGATTTATAGGACCCATATTGATGTGATTTAACTAGTAATTGAATATGTTAAGTTACATGATACAAAGGTTAAATAATTTTAGAATGATTGATTCGGACCTATTGCACAACTCTCATCTGAGTCTAACCGTTGCAGGGTTGGGTCTTTTAGTCGAAAGATTATTTAAGTTTTGTTGAATGTAATTATATTCATGAAGTAGTTAGCTGAAATTAATATGGGTTTTTCAGCAGCTGATGGTAGGGCTAGGTGGGGATCCTAGGAGAGCCTAGGAAGTGCTTTAGTGTGGGAGCTACTCATGATAGTTCTTGAGGAAAGTATGTATAGGTGTGGAAGGTAGTATTGGGACCTTTCTACTAGAAGCACATGATACATACTTGAATCAAGGGAAGTCATGAGGATTCTAAGGGGCTAGTTAAGGGTAGATTGCATGGTTTGATACCATGATTCATGACAGTGTTTTCATATCTATCGATCTTTTGGTTATTGTTGTTCAGGTTGAGGATGGATCTGGTGATTGTTTGGGCCTTAGTGGCCATGTCAATTTGGGTTTGAATAGTGCATACCTAGGTAAGCTAGTTGTTTTTGAGCTCTCGAGGAAGTGCATGTAGAGTCGTGGGACTCAAGAAGGAAGCAATTGTGGTGATCGGCTAGAGGATTTCAGTCGGAGGCTGAGCGATTGGCAAATGGATTGGAATTTCACTATCTATGGTGGGGGTTATGTCCTTGTAGTTTTCTATGTTTAGAGAAAAGAGTGATCATGCATGTGACTTTCACAGTTCGGATGTAAACCCAGCATGGAGTTAGATGGATCCGGTTTTTGGCGGCAGCATGGTAGTGTGGGAATGCACAGGAGGATTCTTGTAGTATGGTTTCCTTGAGATAAAGACAATGGTGTGTTTTTTTATATAGGTAGGTTAGGTACTAGTTGGTGGTTGGGGGTTTGTGGATGGGGTAAATGGTAATCCATTCATTTCTAGATAGAGAATCGGTGTTGTGAATGGACTGTCATAATTATTGCTTGTGCATCTGCAAACGATTCTTATTGTTAAGAGGCAGTTATGATTGGAAGTTCCAAGGTCTCCATCTGAGATCCAAAATTTCTTTGAGTTTGCTTGGTCTTTATTTGGAATATAATCTTGCGTTGTGTTATAAATTCCACGAATCAGGGGTGGTGTGTATCTAGTTGATCCAATTTGACATATGGTGTGTTTACAATGCTAGCTCGTAGTAGTTCGAACCATAAGTGGGGATGAACTAGGTATTCTTCTTTGATAAATATCAATCTGTTCGAGTTTATGGAATCAGAAGAATGGTTCATAGCGGTCTATGGTTCGGGTATGTGAGACTTTCATTCAAGATTTGGTCAAGTTGAGGGAGTATAGTAAGCTCCTATCCGATGTATATGCTCAGGAAATACACGAGTCATCCCATTGAAGGAAGTTGTTGGATAAGGAGCTCATTGTAGGTATTGGTTCCTTCGGGATGTCAATGAATAGATCAAGAGGCATTTGGGTCGCTCAGGTTGAGTATTGGTTGTGGAGGGATTCATCAGCTCGTTGTATATATTGTTATCTATAGTCTAGGTTGGGCAATTACTGATCGGCAAATTAGCTTCAGAGTTTGGGTACTTTTAGCTTCACATGGGTTATGTTTTGTAGCATAATGGATCATTGGATTGATAGTTAATGAATTTTCGATCGTTGGACTTTCGTTCATCATCAATAGCTGAGGTTCTTCGAAAGTTTTGCGTTGATTCAGAATAGTGTAATGGATATATCAGCTTATCATAAAAGTCTATACATGGTACATCTTGGTTCCTGGGTATCGATACCCGCAATCACTGGATGTTAGGGGTAGCATTGTATAGTTTTTAGGTGTAGTTTTGGATCTGCGCATAATCAAATTTTGACATGTCGCGATGGCAAGGTTGGTATCTAGTAAGGCCTGGAATTTTGAAGAGAAATTGTTGGGGAGTAAAGCCTCTTTTCGGGTTAGATAGTTTGTTGGAGGAACCAACACGGCGTGTCTAGGATGGAAGAATCGTGAAGATTAAATGAACCAACACAATGTGTTGAGGTGCCTCAACACGATGGGTTGGCAGTCGGGAAGGAAACCCTAATTCTTAGGGTTTTGCACCCTATTTAAAGGCCTTAAGTCCCTTTGGTTGGCCTACTTATCAGCCTCCATTAATATCAAAACCCTACAACGAGTTGTGGCCTTTATTAACAAGCATTTGGGCCTTGCAAGAAATTTTGGTGTTCATTTTGTGAATTACGAAGGAGTTAAAAGATCTTGAAGTTTCTAAGCTTGTAGAAGGAAGTATTGGATCCAGAACCACTAGCGATTTTTCAAGGAGTTTGAGGTATCAAGTTCAAGGATTTTTAGCCATGGTTTGGATGGATGTTGGGATTAGGACATCCCAAAGCCTTATTCTTTCGGATCTGGGGTTTTCTTGGACTCCTTTGGCATAAAGGTGCAGACTTTAAAAGATTCTAGGCCTCATGTATGCATTAAGTCCCTTATTAAGCCCTTCTTGAGCATTTGAGCTTCTCCTAGGCATGCATGAATGTAATTCTGACAACTTTACGTGGTCTTCCAACTCTCGGATGTCATATCTGCATCTTGGGGATTTGTCTTTGAAGATTAAGTGCTTAATGGTTAAGCCCTCGCTCTTTTAAGTCTAGGGTTTGGGTTTGGACCCATTTTGGTGGTTCCTAGGGATAAAATTGGAAACTTTACCCTTCTAGATCTTATTTTGGTCGAGATTTGAGCTTTGGAGCTCTTGGATTCGATAAAGGTAGCTTAATGTATTAAGTTGTTGGGTCTTTAGGTGAACATGACATGCTTGTTGGTCAACACGGCGTGTTGGCTTGGTTTTCCCTGATTCGAAGTTGATGGAGAAACATGGTGTGTTGGCTCAACATAGATTGTTAATCTTGGCTTTTGACTTTTGTCTCTAACCAAGTTTGTCCTAAGGGGTACTTGAGGTAATTTGAATTGTAGCTAAGGAAATTATAGGCTTAGGTTAAGGCCCATATGGGGTTGGGCCCAATTTGGAAAATTAGGCCATTAGTGGGCCTTTGTGGATCGCTTAGTTTTGGGCCTCAATTTTGGTTCATGTTGGGTCAGGGGTAAAATGCTCATTTTACCCCAAGTATGGATGGTGGACCTTAGAATGGAACCCAATTTCTAATTCGGTGTTATTATGAGGTGAGTCTCCTCACTGTACTATGGGTCGAAGGCACTAATGTCGGCCCATTTGGTTGATGTATTGTAGGAAGACCCGAGGTAACCCCTGGCAGTTTGTATGAAAGGCCAGGAGGCGGCTTCTGGCAATCTTTATGCAAGAACTGAGTCTAAACTTTGGAAGTTATTAGTTAAGTAGTTGTAGAATGTATGCTAGTTTTCTTTGTGATGCTTGCATGGAAGACTAGGAGGTGGCTCCTGGAACTTGCCTATAAGACCCAGGGTTTTAGCCCCGGCCAAGCAAGGAAGACCATGATGCAGCTCGTGGCATAATGACAAGACTATGGTCGGCACATAGTGGTTTTATGGATTTATTGGATATGTATGACATGTATGCTTCGTTTGATATCTTTGGTATGTGGTATTTAGGGACCTCACTAAGTTTTGTGCTTACAGTTTGTGGTTTGTGGTATCAGGTATTTTCGGTTCGAAAGGGAAGGGTCCGGCTTGATCGCAGCGCACACACCTGTGTTTTCCACAACATGTGATTTTGGGATTGAACTCTGATAATTGTTCTATTTTTAAAATTTTCTTTTAAACATTTGGATCATGTTACATCTGTGTTTTGATTATAGTAAGAATGAAAATTTTACCCTATGATTTTCGGGATGTTACAAGTTGGTATCAGAGCCTTGGTTTGAGGGATTTGGGCATACACTTGGGTGTGCTTGAACTCAAACTAAGGGTTTGGTGAATTTTTTTATAAAATAAACACTTAATTAAAAAAGAATTTCTAATCAAAGAAAGGGGTGTGATGCATGTAATCAGCTGAGCTCAAGTAAGTGGTTCCCAGAATACCATTACATGTTTATTATCATATATAATGTGAATATGAGAACTGCATGTTAGTTTAGGGCTAAGGATCTTATTAGGATTGTGTGCTAGGAGAGATGCCTTTTATGCCTGATTGTATGAGCTTTTAGAATTGCATGCTAGTATGGTTTTCAAACATGTAAATAGAATGGCTTGATTAGTCTATGTTGGTTAGCTTGTTTTCTGTTGCCTGAATGTTGCTTTCTTTATGCTTTGTGGGACTCTTAGTGATGTGGATCAGCTAGTAAGTGAATATGTTAAGTCATATGCGACATAGGTTAAATAATCTCAGAGTGATAGATTTGACCCTATTGCGCAACTCTCGTTTGAGTCTAAATGTTCTAGGGTTGAGTCTTTTACTCGAGGGATTATTTGATCTCTGTTACGTGTGACTATATTCATGAGGAAGCTAGTTGAGATTAATGGTAATCCTTCGAAAGCTGAGGGTAGGGTAAGGTTAGGAACCTAGGAGATCCTAGGATATGCTTTAGTAGGTTAGTGATGTGGTTTAGTGAGTTTGGGTGCATTGGTTGAGGAAGTGACTTAGAGGATTCAGGAGGAATGCTGAGGAAAGTATGGATAGGTAGGGAAGGTAGTACTGGGCCCGTACTACTGAAAGCACATGATCCATACTCGCATCGGTGAGAGTCTTGGAGAATCTAAGGATCTTATGGGAGAAGGATTCTTGGGCATGTTTTGATCGTTGGCTTGTTGTATTTTAGTTTGGAGATGAGCACTCATGGAGATGGTTCAGGTTTTGGTTCTAGTTTTGGTTCGGGTTCCAGCTCAGGTGCAAGTACTGAGCCGATTAGCAAGAAGTTGCGGGAGATCGTCTCATCAGAGATTTCTCACAGTATTTCGGAGATCTTGGATGAGCACTTGGACGCGTTCCATGCTGAGGTTATGGCGTTCTGTGCTGAGGTTATGGCTATCATTGGAGCTCACACTCTTTCTTTCTGTGAGTTCCGTGTGTGCAGAGCTCCTACGTTCCACGGGGAGAGGGACCCCATTATCAGCACTAGGTGGTTAGCGGATGTGGCTAACACGTTCAGGACAAGTTTCTACCCTAAGGAGGCGAAGGTCAAATATGCTTCCTGCCTGTTGAAGGACTGGGCACAGGATTTGTGGTGAGTTAGGTGATGATGCTGTTGATTCTATGTCATGGGATGACTTCTCGACCAGCTTCCGAGCTTAGTTTGCACTAGAGATCGAGGTGCAGCAGTTGGCATGAGAGTTTATGGATCTCTGCTAGACTATCGAAACTATGGCAGAGATCACTGCCAAGTTCCGGGAGGGGGATTTATTGGCTCCGCAGTATGCAGTTGATGAGGAGATGAAGAATGTGAGTTATTATGATATGTTTCGGGATGATGTCTAGGAGTTTGTGAGTATTTTAGGGTGCGAGAACCTGAATGATATGATTTCCAGAGTCTGAGAGCGGGAGATCGATTTAGAGCACATCGGGAAGAGGGGGTCAGATCATGTGCATATATTGGAGGGTCCCGGGAAGAAACCCAAGACTTCTGATCAGCGTTTGAGAGGCCAGCAGGGTTGGAGTTAGTGCAGAACATGCAAGAAACTGCACGATAGGATTTGTCATTCCAGAGGTTTGGGTTGCTACAAGTGTCTCAGGGTTAGTCATGTTAGCAGGGATTGTCCTCAGGGGGCAAGCCAATTATGTTTTCTGTGCGATCAAGTGGGCCACAAGAAGGTTGATTTTCCGATGTTGAGGGGAGGAGCAGTAAGTGCGCCTGCTCCGACTACTTTCAGGATCACTTATGGACGAGAGGGCAGGCCAGGAGCCTCAATGTAGAGGAGCCAGGCATTACAATGTCAGACAGGGGAGGTCAGGACTCCAACAGGTGACATTACGGGTATGTTATCTTTTGCTTTCTTCATGGTTTTTTTTATCAGTATTTATGTGGTTTTGGAAGCTTGCATCAATTTGGGTAAATGTATCTTTGGTTTATTTCTCTGATTATGTTTGGGTTATATCTCAATAAATGTTATATGCCATTTGCATGCCATGAATCATTAGTGGTGTAGTGCGGGTTCGCCTCTCATATACCAGGATCCAAGTGTTCGGTTGTTATTCTGGTTTGTAGTTGAGATTGGTTCAAGGGCATTGTGTGGAGGGTTTGTGGTCAAGATTCGTCGGGTTAGTTCTCTAGTATTGTCACGATTTAGTGGTTTAAGTAGTTGTACTTGGTTGGCTCTTAGGGGTGCCAAGGGAAGTGGTCTATTGTCGAGGTTTTGGTTTAGGAATCAGTTCTAAAAGTTTCAAGATTTGGATATTGTATCATTTTAAGCATCTAGGGTTATGAGTGTTGTTGGGATTCAGGAAGTGTTCAGCTGGTCTTCAAGGGTTGTGCAGTCTTTTGGGATGGTTAGTGATGGAACACTAGCATTGGTAAGCACTAGTTTTCAGCAGATCGATCATTGGAGGGTAAGAAGGATTGGGAATCCTTTAATTCTCGTGTACTGTGAGAACTTAGTCGAATCAAAGTGTGAGAGAATCGTTCAAGTATTCAGGAGTAGGAGCGGTTGTGAAACTAGGATGAGTTTTGCATCCCCGTCGGGGAGGAAGGTTTCCCAAGTGGCTGTTTGGATTAAGGATTGTGTGAGTTTGGATTTCTAGAAACTTCCTAACATTGGGTTCACATTTTATTGGTGCTTGATAGCAGGCTTTGGGGAAACCAGGTTGGGGTTCCAGTCATGACTCGAGTTCAGCTTGGGTGTTTGGTCTAGCGTGTGCTCGACTATGGGTCTGTTCGAATTGATAAATTAGTGGTAAGGCATGGGGCGATGGTAGTGGCATGGTCAAAATGATGTAAGACTGTAGGGTGGCTCATAGCATTCACTAGTTAGCAGTTAGTATAGAAATGTTGTAAGACTGCAGGGTGGCCTGTAGCATTCATCGGTCCCTATGCAATAGCAAGATTGTGGCAAAGTCTGTATATGGTACATTTTGGTTCCTGGGTATGGGTAACATCAATCGTTGGATGTTAGAGGTAGCATTGTATAGTTTTTAGGTGTAGTTCTGGATCTGTGCATAATCAAATTTTGACATGTCGCTTAGGCAGGGTTGGTATCTTGTAACGCTCAGAATCTTGAGGAGAAATTGTTAGGGAGTAAAGCCTCTTTTCAGGTTAGACACGATGTGTTGGAGCAACCAACACGACGTGTGTAGGATGGAAGAATCATGAAGATTAAATAAACCAACACTACGTGTTGAGGTGCCTCAACAAGGCGTGTTGGCAGCTGGGAAGGAAACCCTAATTTTTAGGGTGTTACACCCTATTTAAAGGACTAAAGTTCCTTTAGCTGGCCTCCTTAACAACCTCCATTGTTATCAAAACCCGAAAACGGGTTGTGGCCTTCATTGTCAAGCATTTAAGCCTGGAAAGAAAGTTTGGTGATCATTTTGTGCATTGTGAAGGAGTTAGAAGATCTTGAAGTTTCAATGCTTGGAAAAGGAAGTATTGTGTAACATACACGTTTTGAAATCATGTTTTAAGTAAATAATATTATGAAATATTAAGAGAATTTGAATGTTGAGTTCTAACAGATAGTTTTTACTAGAAATGAAGTAAAACTATGTTTAGAATCACTCATAAAATGTTGGAAGTCTTATGAGATTCCAATTAAGAGCCAAATAGTGAAATTTAGCGAAAATATAAAATTTGAAATAAGTGAAATTTTATTATTTAATGTTGCAGAGAATCTCGTTAGAAACATTTAGGCAAAAACCTCGTCGAAATCCGAGTTATAACGAAGAAGTTATGACCAAACAACGATCCGTGATAAATCCGGAAAATACTTTATCGCATAAAAATTTAGTTTACGATAAACTAATTTTTAGCCTTAGTGATGTGAATGAAAGTTGTAGAACTCGTGAAAATAATCAACTTTCATATAAAGAACGCCAAAATCTGACTTCGTATGAGCACGTTATGATTTTTCGAAATTTCAGCTTAGCAGAAGACAGCTAAAAACTCGAATTTTAGATCGAGTGACTTTTAGCCGACACAACCTAAACGAGAATTGAAGGTCTCGTCATTTGTAATACAACGGTAAAAAGTCTGACGAAAACGGACGTCGGATGAAGAAGTTATGAATTTTTAACGGATTTTCCTGTCCCGGTCTGTTAAAAATAATAATATTAAAATTAAAGTCAAATTAGCTGATGAAGTTTAAACGAAAGTTGTAGAGCATAATTTTAGCTTCGCGTGCATATAAAGAACGTCAAAAACGGAGCTCGTATGCGAAAGTTATGGATTTTACAAGATTTGGCACATTTTTCGAGAAAATTCGCATGAATAGTACTGCCACGTCACCCTCGTATGCGAGGCTTCCACGTGTCGGACACGTGTTCACTGTTGATTGGACCGCAGCCTTGCGTGTTGCCTTCTGATTGGACCAAGTCCGAGGTCCACTAAGCTCGGAACACCTTCGCAGGAGACACCCCTGGATCACCCTCGTACCCTCCTCCCATTAGACCGAAGTTAGGTCCAAACCGAAGCAGCCAGCTGACCAAACCGAGCCTCGCCCTACTGCCACCTGGTCCGAACCTCGCAGACGCGTGCCCCTTTCCCCTCGCTTCGGATCCGAGGCTCGCACCTATATAAAGGGTGCGAGACCTCCCAGGTAAATGTTTGAAATTTGAACCTTTTCACCCCTAAACTTATATTTCTTCTATTTCCACTTCCCCCGAAGCCTCGGTACTGATTCCAAAGCCCGAAACACGCCCCGAGACTCCCGAGAAGCCCGAAAAATTTATCTTTTCGGTTTTGAAGCTCTACCTTCGCAGAGCCCGGTTTTCAAGAAAACTCTCGGTTTTCAACGACGAAAGTCATATTTAGAGCCGAAGTACTGCCCAAATTAATATTTTAGCCCCCGGTTATTTCACGGTGAGTTTAATATATAGAAATAATGTATGTTATGTGTTATATGTGCTACGTGCTTTTCAGTGTTATTATTCCAGGTCATTTTCCCAGGTTATTTTTATTCGCTACTTTTAATAGCAAAGAAATACCTTTGACCATGTGAACAGTGAAAGGACTTAGATTCACGTTGGTACTAGTATGTAGCCTCTGGCCATGTGGAACATGTCTCCGTAAGAGAATGAATTCTATTCTATGGTAGTGGCAGAAGGTTAGACAGGGCTATAAGCCTGAAACCTACCAAAATGTTAATCCGAAGTTGTATATCTTCTGTGCCGTTTGGGCCAAAGCTTTATTGATGTATATCAAGCACGGAAATTGTTATGTCTCATTGATTGTATATCTTTAAATCAAATCAATGATTGATATGGAATGTTTGTCACATGATTCACATATGAACTTGTTGTTCCTTGTTCCTCTTTACTTCTGCCATATTAAAGTATATATATGGTGTAACGTTATATTGTATCTATTATTGAACTCACTAAGAGTCACCGCTTACCCTCTCGATGTTTAACAAATTGCAGGAGATAAACATCCAGTATAGTTATATACTGGTAGAAGATTTTTGAATAGTTTGAAACTATTGTATCGATAGAAGCTTATGAATAGTTTGAAACTATTGTATTTTGCACTCCCATATGTATAAAACTATAGAATCCTGGGAAGTTATGTAATATATAACACTTTAAAATACTCAGTTTGTATCCAGTAGTTTGTAACCTCTTTATCAATGTAAAATATTTTTTTTACGAATATGCAAGTAGCATGTTTTGGAGTAACTATATTGTCGAGTATGAAAGTTTGGTTCTTTCATAAATTCAAAAGTTAGGGTCTTTCAATCATGGTATCAGAGCAGTAGTTTGAGTGAACTAAATTCCATGGATTGGTATTTAGACTTAAACGATTGGAAGTTCAATATATGAACTTAATCATTGTAAGTATAGGGATACAAACCATAGGAAATATATAAGTAAAAGTATTAGGTAATAATAAACCATAATATTCTAAAATACAATGTTACTCCGTATTGCAGAGCAATGGCTAAACAGATTAGTAGCCATACCCCTAAGGTTGGTGGAGGTCCTCAACCCGAGGAAGTAAATACTCCAGTATCTCCTCGTGAGGAGCGACTCTTGGGTAAACTTACCAGTGTTATTCGACAGACTCTCGAAGAACACAAAAAGAATGTTGATAAGGGAGAAGAGAAAGCCACTCGAGAATCTTCAAAAGGAGAGGTGAAGTGTCCCTCGTTCAAAGATTTCAAGAGTAGTGGAGCTACAAAGTTTTCCGGTATTCTCAATCCCATTATTGTTCTTACTTGGATCCAGAACACTAAGAAAGTGTTTCGTATTTCTTAGGTGGACAATGAAGACAAGGCTAATTATGCTTCCGCAATGCTCATCGGAGAAGCATTGGTCTGGTGGGAAGCAATCTATGAAGCTCTCAACGGGTTTGACCAGGAGAATTTAGCCTGGGAAATGTTTAAAACTCGTTTTCTAGAGAAGTACTGTCCTCTAGACATGAGGAGGAGATTGGAGAAGGAATTCCTCGAGCTTAAACAAGGAGGAATGACTGTGAATGAGTATGAAACTCAGTTTAATCAAAGAGCAAAGTTTGCTACGAAGTATATTCCAACTGAAGACGAGAAAATTCAGCTATTCATGGAGGGACTATGACACGAAATCCACAATTTCGTTGCTAATCGAGAAGTTCTGTCATTCAATAAAGTCGTTAAATATGCTCGAAGACGTGAGCATGACTTAGAAATACGTGGTGCCACTGTTACTGCTCCAAAGCATCCACATACTGAATGAACTATTACTGTTCCTTCTTTTCTACCAGCTCAATCCGTTCGGACTGAACCTGGTAATCAAGTTCAAACTCAAAATGCCTCTCGTGGATACGGTAGATCACAATCTTTTTCTATGCAATCGCCTTCATGTTGTATTTGTGGAAGGAATCATCCGGGCCAATGTAAAATAGACAAGGAATCCATTGTCTATTATGGATGCGGAGAAAAGGGTCATATAAAGCCAGCTTGCCCAAGAAAAGATGTTACTTGCTATGCATGTGGTATTACTGGCCACAAGAAGCGTTTTTGCCCTACTCTTACTAGTTAGATAACAGGAAGTCAAGCTTCTATTCAACAACCAGCGAGAAGTCAAGTCCCTGTTCAACAATCAAAGGGTACTCCAACTAAAAAGGAGGATGTGCCAAAAGCTAGGGGTCGTGCATTCCAGATTACCTCAGAGGAGGCACGTCAGGACCCGAATGTTGTGATGGGTACATTTCTTGTCAACTCTAGACCTACTCACATCTTATTTGATTCTGGTGCCTTAGATTCATTTGTGTCTTACGAATTTGCACATTCCTTTCAAATTGCTTGCTTTGTACTCGCGCAACCATTTCACGTAGATACTAAGGGAAGTATATCATTACTTGCTGATAAAGTCTATAGGGATTGTGTTATAGAAATTGAAGGCTATACTTTTCTCGCTAACCTTATCCCTATCTCCTTGCCCAACTTTGATATTATTCTCGGCATGGATTGGTTATCAAAGAACCACGCAGAACTCTTGTTCTATGAAAAGATAGTATGCATTCCTATTGAAGGGGAGAATCCTATCTATGTATACGGTGAACAAAGACTCTTAAAAATAATCTCTTTCCTTAAAGCTCGTAAATTCATATCGAAAGGGTGTTCTATCTATCTGGCCTACACAGTTGATGTCTCAAAAGAGGAGAAGAAAATTGTAAATGATGTTCTAGTTGTTAACGAATATCTTGACGTTTTCCCCGATGACTTGCCTAGCCTTCCTCCGGATAGGCAAGCAGAATTCCGAATTGACCTTGTGCCTGGTGCTGCTCCGATTGCAAAGACTCCTTATCGTCTTGCGCCAGCTGAGATGAAAGAAATGATGATCCAACTGCAGGAACTCCTTGACAAGGGTTTCATTTGACCGAGTACCTCTCCTTGGGGTGCTCCGGTACTGTTTGTCAAGAAGAAAGATGGATCGATGCGGATGTGCGTTGATTATCGTGAGCTGAATAAGGTGACTATCAAGAACAAGTACCCACTACCTCGCATCGACGATTTATTCGATCAATTTCAGGGTGTTATCTATTTCTCAAAGATTGATTTAAGATCTGGCTATCATCAGTTGAAAGTTCACGAGCAAGATGTACCGAAGCCTGCTTTTCGTACTCGATATGGGCATTATAAATTTCTTGTTATGCCGTTTGGTTTAACAAACATTCCGGCTGTATTCATGGATATGATGAATCGAGTATGCCGCCCAATGCTCGATAAATCAGTCATCGTATTCATTGATGATATTCTAATCTATTCCAAGTCTGAAGCTGATCATGCCATTCATATTCGTGCGGTATTGGAACTTCTTCGAAAGGAGAAACTATATGCTAAATTCTCGAAATGTGAATTTTGGCTTCGCCAAGTTCAATTTCTCGGTCATGTTATTTCTAGTGATGGTGTATCCGTAGATCCTATCAAAATCGAAGCCATTCAAAATTGGGAAGTGCCCCGTAATGCTTCCAAAACTCGCAGTTTCTTGGGTCTCGCAGGATATTACCAGAGATTCATTAAAGACTTTTCTCGTATAGTCGTACCTCTCACGAGTCTTACACGGAAGGAAGTGAAGTTTGAATGGGGTGAAACCCAAGAAAGAGCTTTTTCAACTCTAAAAGATCTTTTGAGTCATGCTCCAATCTTATCACTCCCAGAAGGTGATGATGACTTCTCCGTATATAACGATGCTTCAAGATTGGGACTCGATTGTGTGTTGATGCAACGTGACAAAGTGATAGCCTATGCCTCAAGACAACTGAAAGATTATGAAAAGAATTATCCCACTCATGATCTCGAACTAGCTGTAGTGGCATTTACCCTAAAACTTTGGAGGCATTATCTTTTTGGTACAAAGTGCCAATTATTTACCGACCACAAAAGTCTCAAGTACATATTCAGTCAGCAAACTTTGAATATGAGACAACAACGAGCCATGGAGCTGATCAAAGATTATGATTGTGAAATCCTATATCATCCTGGAAAAGCTAACGTGGTTGCTGATGCACTTAGCAGAAAAGTTTATCGCAATAGTATGTGTTATGCCATTACTCATACTACAGTAAAATTCACTATTTTAGATGAATTAGAGAAATGGCAAGAAGAGGCCCTAAAGCCAGAAAATGTGAAGAAAGAAGGGATGATACATTATAATGATGCTCTACTTGATGATCCGCGAGGATTAAAAGTATTCAAGAATCGGCCGTGGATTCCAAAGATTGGTAGATTCAGACAGAAGATTTTAGATGATGTCCATAAATCTAAACTGTCAATCCATCCTGGTACAAGTAAAATGTACTATGATGTAAGAGCTGATTATTGGTGGCCTGGATTAAAGAGAGACATTGGAAGATATGTACATGAATGTTTAGTATGCTTACAAGTTAAAGCAGAGCACCAAAAGCCTTATGGAACCCCAGAAAGTCTTAGTGTGCCTGTATGGAAATGGGAAGAACTGTCCATGGATTTTGTTACCAAATTACCAAAGACTGCTAGACAGCATGATAGCATTTGGGTAATTGTCGACCACCTGACTAAAAGCGCTCATTTTCTTGCCATGCGTGAAACGGCTCCAATGGAGAAATACGCACAAGTATACTTGGATGAAATTGTGGCAAGACATGGTGTGCCACTAAAGATCATTTCCGATCGTGATACCCGCTTCACTTCTCACTTTTGGGCGAGTATGCAACGTGAATTAGGATCTCGAGTTGCTCTCAGCACAGCTTATCATCCCCAGACAGATGGTCAAACAGAGAGAACAATCCAAACAGTAGAAGATATGCTTCGTGCATGTGTCTTGGAGTTCGGTGGTAGCTGGGATAAATACTTACCTCTTGTCGAATTCTCATATAATAATAGTTACCACGCTTCAATCAAAATGCCACCATATGAAGCATTATATGATCGCAAGTGTCGTACTCCATTATGTTGGCGAGACATAGGACAGAAGATCCTTGGAGGCCCTGAAATGATTCAATACACCACCGAAAAAATTCAAATCGTACGAGAAAGAATGAAAGTGGCCCAGGATCGATAGAAGTCCTATACAGAAAAGAGAAGACGACCCATAGAATTCCAAGTGGGGGATTTCGTGATGCTGAAGGTATCCCCATGGAAAGGCCTTATGAGATTTGGGAAGAAAGGAAAGTTAAGTCCTAGATTTGTTGGTCCTTTCAAAATCATCCAGAGAACTGGAAAGCAAGCATACCGCTTAGAATTACCTGAAGATTTGGCAGGTATTCATGATGTGTTTCATGTGAGCTATCTGCGCAAATGCTTGAGCATCAATGATGAGACAGTTCCATTATCCGAGGTGAAATTGGATAATAAGTTAAGGTATGTAGAAGAGCCGGAAGAGATCGTGAATAAAAGAACAACTAATCTACATAATAAAGAAGTGGAGTTGGTGCTTGTCAAGTGGAAACACCATCGAGGCCCAAATTATACTTGGGAAAATAAGAATGAGATAAGAGCAAAATATCCTCATTTATTTTAATCGATGTAATTTAGGGGACGAAATCCTCAAAAGGAGGAGGTATTTGTAACATACACGTTTTGAAATCGTGTTTTAAGTAAATAATATTATGAAATATTAAGAGAATTTGAATGTTGAGTTCTAAAAGATACTTTTGCTATAAATGAAGTAAAACTATGTTTAGAATCACTCATAAAATGTTGGAAGTCTTATGAGATTCCAATTAAAAGTCAAATAGTGAAATTTAGCGAAAATATAAAATTTGAAATAAGTGAAATTTTATTATTTAATGTTGCAGAGAATCTCGTTAGAAACATTTAGGCGTAAACCTTGTCGAAATCCGAGTTATAACGAAGAACTGATGACCAAACGTAGATCCGTGATAAATCCGGAAAATACTTTGTCGCGTAAAAATTTAGTTTTTGGTAAACTAATTTTTAGCCTTAGTAATGTAAATGAAAGTTGTAGAACTCGTGAAAATAATCAACTTTGATATAAAGAACCCCAAAATCTGACTTCGTATGAGAAAGTTATGATTTTTCGAAGTTTCAGCTTAGCAGTAGACAACTAAAAACTCGAATTTTAGATTGAGTGATTTTTAGCTGACACAACCTAAACGAGAATTGAAGGTCTCGTCATTTGTAATACAACGGTAAAAAGTCTGACGAAAACGGACGTCGGATGAAGAAGTTTTGAATTTTTAACGGATTTTCCTGTCCCAGTCTGATTGTCCCGAAGCCCTCTCATGCGAATTAAATCAACTTAGTCAATGTTTTGCCCGGTTTTACTGAAGGCAAAAAGAGCCTTAAATTGTCCGGCACCTTCGCGCGCATATGTACATTCCGTCGTTAAAGTGCTCCTACCTTTCCTTTTCAAGGAGAAGCGGTTGAGAGCAATCGAGAAGAGCTACTCGACTCAAAGACGAGAGTCTCTAACGAATTAGCTCTTGAGCTTTCAATGCTAGAGCCATTCCCGCGGGAGAAGAACGATTTCTTCACAAACAACTTGTGTTGTTTTAAAGTTTAAAACACTATCCTCAAGTGTTGCAAGTGGCTATCTAGGCTGTCACTGTAAATCAAGATGTCATCGAAAAAAACCAGTAAAAATTTCCTCATTAAAAATAATAGTATTAAAATTAAAGTCAAAATTAGCCGATAAAGTCTAAACGAAAGTTGTAGAGCTTAATTTTAGCTTCGCGTGCATATAAAGAACGTCAAAAACGGAACTCGTATGCGAAAGGTATGGATTTTACAAGATTTGGCACATTTTTCGAGAAAATTTGCATGAATAGTACTGCCACGTCACCCTCGTATGTGAGGCTTCCACATGTCGGACACGTGTTCGCTGCTGATTGGACCACAACCTTGCGTGTTGCCTTCTGATTGGACCAAGTCTGAGGTCTACTAAGCTCGGAACACCTTCACAGGAGACACCCCCGGATCACCCTCGCACCCTCATGCCCTCCTCCCATAGGACCGAAGTTAGGTCCAAACCAAAGCAGCCAGCTGACCAAACCGAGCCTCACCGTGCTGCCACATGGTCCGAACCTCGCAGACGCGTGCCCCTTTCCCCTCGCTTCGGATCCAACGCTCTCACCTATATAAAGGGTTTGAGACCTCCAAGGTAAATGTTTGAAATTTGCCCCTTTTCACCCCTAAACTTATATTTCTTCTACTTCCACTTCCCCCGAAGCCCCGGTACTAATTCCAAAGCCCGAACACGCCCCGAGACTCCCGAGAAGCCCGAAAAATTTATCTTTTCGGTTTTGAAGCTCTACCTTCGCAGAGCCCGGTTTTCAACGATGAAAGTCATATTTAGAGCGGAAGTACTGCCCAAATTAATATTTTAGCCCCCGGTTATTTCACGGTGAGTTTAATATATAGAAATAATGTATGTTATGTGTTATATGTGCTACGTGCTTTTCAGTGTTATTATTCCAGGTCATTTTCCCGGGTTATTTTTATTCGCTACTTTTAATAGCAAAGAAATACCTTTGACCATGTGAACAGTGAAAGGACTTAGATTCACGTTTGTAGTGGTATGTAGCCTCTGGCCATGTGGAACATGTCTCCGTAAGAGAATGAATTCTATTCTATGGTAGTGGCAGAAGGTTAGACATGGCTATAAGCCTGAATTCTACCAAAATGTTAATCCGAAGTTGTATATCTTCTGTGCAGTTTGGGCCAAAGCTTTATTGATGTATATCAAGCACGGAAATTGTTATGTCTCATTGATTGTATATCTTTAAATCAAATCAATGGTTAATATGGAATGTTTGTCACATGATTCACATATGCACTTGTTGTTCCTAGTTCCTCTTTGCTTCTGCCATATTAAAGTATATATATGGCATAACGCTATATTGTATCTATTATTGAACTCACTAAGAGTCACCGCTTACCCTCTCGATGTTTAACAAATTGCAGGAGATAAACATCCAGTATAGTTATATACCGGTAGAAGATTTTTGAATAGTTTGAAACTATTGTATCGATAGAAGCTTATGAATAGTTTGAAACTATTGTATTTTGCACTCCCATATGTATAAAACTATAGAATCCTGGGAAGTTATGTAATATATAACACTTTAAAATACTCGGTTTGTATCCAGTAGTTTGTAACCTCTTTATCAATGTAAAATATTGTTTTTATGAATATGCAAGTAGCATGTTTTGGAGTAACTATATTGTCGAGTATGAAAGTTTGGGTCTTTCATAAATACGAAAGTTAGGGTCTTTCATATTGGATCCAGAACCACTACCCAATTTGCAAGGAGTTTGAGGTATCAAGTTCTTATCTTGATTGCTAGATGTTTAGATCTCGCTTTTGGGTTAAATTGTTATGTTTTAGCCATGGTTTGGATGGATGTTGGGATTAGAACGTCCCAAACCCTTATTCTTTCAGTTCTAGGGTTTTCATGGACTCCTTTGGCAAAAGGTGCAAACTTTAAAAGATTCTAGGCCTCATATATGCATTAAGTCCCTTATTAAGCCCTTCTTGAGCATTTGAGCTCCTCCTAGGCAGGCATGAATGTAAAGTTGGCAACTTTATGTGGTCTTCCAACTCTGGGTGTTAGATCTGCATTTTAGGGCTTTGTCTTTGAAGATTAAGTGCTCAATGGTTAAGCCCTCACTCTTTTAATTCTAGGGTTTGGGTTTTGACCCGTTTTGGTGGTTCCTAGGGGTAAAGTTGGAAACTTTACCCTTCTAGATCTCATTTTGGTTGAGATCTGAGCTTTGGAGCTCTTTGATTCGATGAAGGTAGCTTAATGTATTAAGTTGTTGGGTCTTTAGGCGAACACGATGTGTTTCTTAGTCAACACTACATGTTGGCTTGGTTTTTCCTGATTCAAAGTTAATGGAGAAACACTGTGTCTTGAAGGACTACACGGCGTGCTGGCTCAACATCAATTGCTGATCTTGACCTTTGACTTTTGTCTTTGATCAAGTTTGTACTAAGGGGTACTTAAGGTAATCGGAATTGTAACTAAATAAATTATGGGCTTAGGATAAGGCCCATATGGGGTTGGGACCAATTTGGAAGTGGGCCTTTGTGGATCATTCGGTTTTAGGCATCTGTTTTGGTTCATGTTGGGTCAGGGGAAAAATGGTCATTTTACCCCAAGTAAGGATGGTGGGCCTTAGAATGGAACCCAATTTCTAATTAGGTGTTATTTTTATCTGATAGCTTAGTGGTTTCGTGAGGGCAGCAGTTAGGGATTTCTTTTAGTGAGCTTCTATATTGGAGGTGAATCTCCTCACTATAATATGGGTCAAAGGCAACAATGTTTGCCCATTTGGTTTATGTATTGTAGGAAGACCCGGGGGTAACCCTTGGCAGTTTGTATGAAAGACCAGGAGGCAACTTCTGGAAATCTGTATGCAAGACCAGAGTCTGAACTCTGGCAGTTATTAATTAAGTAGTTGTAGATTGTATGCCAGTTGTCTTTTTGATGCTTTCATGGAAGACTAGGAGGTGGCTCCTGACACTTTTTTTGTAAGACCTAGGGCTTTGGCCCTAACCTAGCAAGGAACACCATGAGGCGACTCGTGGCATAATGGCAAGACTATGGTTGGCACATAGCACTTTTATGTATGGATTGATTGGATATGTATGACATGTATGGCTCGTTTGATATGTTTGGTATGTGGTGTTTAGGGAACTCACTAAACTTTATGATTAAAATTTGTGGTTTATGGTTTTAGGTATTTTTGGTTCGAAAGGGAAGGGCTCGACTTGATCGCAACGCATATACCCATGTTTTGCGCAACATGTGATTTGGGGATTCAACTATGATAATTGTTTTATTTTGAAATGGTTTTAAACTTTTGGATCAAGTTACATTTGTGTTTTGATTATAATAAGAATGAAAATTTTACCCTATGATTTTCGGGATGTTACATATCTGGATTGACTCGACCAGGGTTTTAAAAGCATCTTAACTAGGAGATGAATGTAAAAAGAAAGATATGTTGTTGAGATGTGGATTCCTTAGGATTGACTCCTATAAAGGAATGACGATGTTATTGAAGGATGATGAAGTGAATAATGATAAGCTTAGTGATTTACATGTTTCAACAGGAGATACAAATTGTTGGAGAGTGTTTTACCACTAGAGTAAATTTTGATATAGTGTGCCACGCTAACTGACACTATACAAGGATGAAGTTGTATAAGGATTTTTGAAGTGGAATTCCTAGTGAGCTAGGAAAAATGTTAGAATATGCTAGATCAAGCATATACGCGAGAAAAATCCTAGAAGAGGAGTCTAGGAAATGTAGAAAGTACTTAGTAAAGCATGTGGTTATTATTAGGGCGCCTAATAGAGACGCTGAAATCCAAGTTGAGTCAAATGAGATTTGTTGTAAGTGCTTGATTGAGCCCATAAATATATGTTAAATTGCTTTTGTGGGTTTCATATGTAGTGACTTGGAAACTACAAGGACCTTCGTGGGACGAGTATGAATAGGTGTGAAAGGTAGTATAGGTCTGTACTACCGGAAGCACAGGATACATACTTGGATCTGGAAGAGTCACAAGGTTACTAACACACTGGTAATAGAGTTTGTTTTGTATGTTTTTGTTATTACATATGGTATGGTAAAGTCTATAAGAGTGGTTCTGGTTTAGTCCCAAGTGGTCATAAAGAATCGGGTTCGGGTAGCATAGATTTGTGTAAGTTGATTGATGTGATGTACGATTGGTTCTAGTTGATAAATTTCAGTAAGTGGTGATCGAAGTGATCATCAGAGGAGTTTTATATTTCATTAGGTTTGAGTAGCCAATGGCTAGAGATGCTACCGGCTTCGAATACCCATCATTCTCCCCCTTTTTATAATAAAAAATGATTATAAAACCCATTAAGGGTGAGAAGTGCCCGAGGAATGAACAATACAATACTCCCCCTTAATGTGTACCAAAAATGAATCACCAAAAATCTTGCACATAAAAACAATCACGAAAAAGCCACAAAAAATTTCCAATTTGTGAAAAAAATTTACTTTTTGGGTGAAAGTTGCAAGATTTTCCAAAAACCCGGTAGAAATTGTCACTTTCTGAAACTTGCAGGGACCCATTGCGCCAAAAATAGCCAAATATGCGAAACTCTATCCCATTTGCGAAACTGGGCATAAAGCATAAATTCACACAAACTACAGGGGCCATATATGCACAATCTTCAATTTCCAGCAAAAAATTAGTCCTTTTTCGAAATTGGGTGCAAACTGCCAAAAATTCGAAGCCTCATGGACTATTTTCGAAATTTCTACCCTTGTGCACAAATCATACGAAGCATCCCCAAAATATACGAAGCTCCAAAAAAAATTCAAATTTGGGTGAAAAGTGTCAAACATTCGAAACTCGAGTTAATTTTCGAAGTTTCAAAAATTCGAAGGTTCAGGGGACAAATTTGAAACTTTGCCATTTCCTTTCAATTCATACGAAATGTTGAACATTCGAAGCATACGAAGCATCACTAATGAATAGTAAAACTTTATATGAATTCTCAATACACCCCTTCGAATCTAAATCATAACCACCCTTCGTTAATAATAACCCAAATACACCCTTCGGCCATTATTAGTTTCTTTTTCCCTTCGTATCTCAATCACCAAAAAAAACAATACTTCGTTTCTTGTTTTAAATCTAGTCGTTGACTTTAGCACATGAAATTCGTCTCATCATTCTTTGTTCTTCGCTTTTGAACATCGAAAACTATCATCACTTCAAAATCAAGCTCGCAGCAATCGATATCAAAACGATTCACAAACACATACAACCTTACATCCATCGACAATCGACTACAGTGCTTTGTTCTCAAGCTATTAACCAACGAATCCAATACTTCCAAACTTTCTTTGCATACCCATACCATCTGTTCGTTTCCAAACAAGCAATAAATCTCAACATTCGATTCCAACATCCCAATCAAACTCCAATACAGTCGAACTTTGACTCCAAAATCAAATTCCACTCCTTCGTTTTTAAGTTTCATGCCAGGTTAAATCATCCAAAATCGACTTAGACCCTAATCGATTGTTGATCCTTCGTCCTTCGTTTTCATCCAACTATACAACATCATGTCGACCATCTATTCTTTTTCCTTCGTTAATTTTGACTTTTTAATTTTGAATCTAAGAACACAAACCAATCAAAATCGAATGAACTCCAATTCAAACCAATCCAAGAACACAATCTTTGACTTTTTAATTTTGACCCTTCGATTGAAGTAGTACCACTTCAATAATCATCCCAAAACACTTCGACAATCACATTTAATTTGATTCTAACCATCTATCATTGAAATTGATTTCAATTTCAAAAGAGATTTCATTTTTGACTTCTTAGAAACACGTTTGACTTCAAGCACGAGATTTTGACACAGACACACAACAAAAATCAATGAAATCACAATTGAAGAAGACTCAATCAACAGATATTAGTAAAATCGAGTTCGATTATAAGCATTACTGACTCAAGCCAAGTAAGATTTCAATCAAACTTGATTCCATACGAATTAAAATTGAAGAACATCGATTATACTTCTCGATCATTTATTCAATCGATTCCAAACATGTGATTTCAACCAAATATGTGCTGATTACCAAGCAACAATGCTTTCGAATCCGGTGAGAAGTATACATAATTCGATAGAAAGAAACGATATAGAAATCATTTGACGGAAATGGGATGTAATCGAATAATCAGTTTGAACACAGTGTGAACAGTTCCTATCAAGTGAGATTGGGCTAAATCAAAACAATTCAGCAAAATGGGCTTAAACAATGAATCCACAAATCGAAAATGTGATTGAACTTAATTTTGGATGAGATAAATAGTGAATTTTAGAAAACTTATAGAATATAATTTTTATTTTTGTGATTTGATCTAAAAAAAAATAATTGGATCAACCAATGGGGTTGAAACAAATTAGATCCAATGAATCAAGTCAAGAAAAAAAATGAAAAATGTAAAATATGACTCGAAATCATGGATGTTTTGGAATCCATTTGAGAATTTGAGATACCTTTTTGACGAATTGAGATCCATTTTCAACAAACGAATCAAATTTGGAAGATCTTGGTTCTTTTATCGGAATGAGAAAATATCCAATTTGAATATTGTACCACCCATTATGCGAGATGTACAACTCGTTCTTCGTGTTCTTCAATGATCAAAGAACATCTTCAAAAGAACCATCAACACTATTGGGTTTTAACTTCAAATTCAATGCAACACTTGGAGATTGTTGCTTTGGAACCCAAATTTGCTTCACGGATTTAGATTTCACAACAATATTTGACGATTTTTGTGAATAAACCCGTTTGTTCTTCCGTTTAATCATCTTCTTCTTTTTCTTTCTCATATTTTTGCATCTTGAAGACTTGACTTCATGAACAAACCCACTTTCCACAACTTGAACTTTGTGAGTTTGAATCAAATCTTTTGGAGTTTGATAATTGTGAACTTCTTGAATCACCGGCTTCCGATACGAAATCATTCCTTCAAATGAATCAAAAGAACACACAATATCATCGGTTTGAACTCCAATTGAGCAAAAAACTTTTTCATCATGAACATCAACTTGAACTCCTTTTTCTTGAACATCAAGAACATCACATTGAACTCCATTGTCAAGAATTTCAACTAACTTAAGAGCACGAAGATCATTTGAGTCTTCAATAAGAGAAACATATTTCTTTTTGAACAAATATTTTTCTTCTCCAATCTTATCACTACTACATGTTGTTATGGACCATGTAATATCAGCCAACCATTTGAGCATACAAAGTGGTTGAAATTTCAATCTTCCATGATTATCCTTCAATCCTCCATAAGAAACCATAGTTTCCCAATATATTAACTTGTTTAACACTAACCCATAATATTGATCTTTATTGACTTTGTATTTGATACCTTCAACGATCTCAATCCAAAAATTGTAAGGCAAATTCACCATGATCACAAAAACTTGAAGATTTCTAGAGAAAGAAAGTAATACAAACAAGTATTCTAGAGAGAGAAAGTCAAATTATGGATCAAATCAAGAAAAAATTCGACTTCTGTAAAACACAACACTCTCTAATCACGAAGATCAATAAGAACATGAAGAATTACCCAATCAAGATAGCCATCAAGGATCAATTCTTGATCCAATCAAGAGCACCCACTCTGATACCAATTGATGTGGTGTTGATTAAGATGGCATGTGTGGAATATGAAAGATCTAGTGAATCAACATGTAAAATCAAGAACACAATGAGTAAATAAATCTGTGTAAGCTCATATTAGATCTAGAAAGATTATACAAATGGATACAGCCTCATCCAAGCATGACTTTGCACCCTAACAAATTGTAACACTCGCGAATTCAGACTAGACATTTTAAGGATTATAAGTTATAAGTAATAATTTATCAAACAAATAAATCCCTAAATAAGATAATCATAAATAAATAAGAATTGTTTGTACAAGATACGAGTTATATAAATGATATTTATATAGTCCGTACATGTTTTATGGATAAATATTATAGGCTTAAAACTTATGTATAAAGCCTTATTACAAATTTAACAAGTTACATTAAATAAACGTTCAAAAATAAAATATTATTTAGGATAGATAGTCTTGACGGAAGTTATAGTAGTCTTGATCATGAACCCGTGAATACAGAGAACGCCAAAATCTAACTTCATGTGAAGAAGTTGTAATTTTTCAAAGTGTTGCGTACAACTATAGACAACAACGTGTGTCATAAAAGATGAAATGGAGATTTGTTGATTGTTATCCAAAACAATCTAAACGAAAGTTGATGTCCTCGTAAATATGAATCTGTTGATATAAAGAACGTCGAGAACGGAGCTCGTTTGAAGAAGTTATGAATTTTAGAAAGACTTTTACATTATATTCCTTATAGATTGTAATGTAAAAAAATATGTGGATTAGCGAACAAAAGCTAAATGAAAGTTGTAGCACTTGTTGATACAAAACTGAGGGTATAAAGAACATTGAAAACGAAGCTTGTATGTGAAAGATATGATTTTTCGCACATTCGAGAGTTTACTGGTCATGGTGACGCATCACCATCCAGAGCACAACATGTGTCACGCCCGAAATCAATGCTTTCCACCTACGTAAAAACCAGTGTGCCTATGTCATGGGTGCGGTGCACCCAACCTCCTGATCAATGATAAACAGATGTTGAAGACTGTTTTATTTCCTCACAATTTTCCTTGTTTTTCTCTAGAGAACTTCTAAACCCGTATTTCGAGCCTGGTCCTCCCGAGTTTCTGGCTACTTTAGCAAAGTGCTACAAAATCTAGGAGCCCAACGAAAAGAAGTATTCGGAGTCGATCTCTTGCCCGCAACTTTCCGAACATTTACCAGAAAGTTATGTAAGTTAAGATGCACTTATTATGCTTTCAAGTGTAACTTATATTTATCTTCATAATCTTTATTATGAACTTATAAATAAGGTATAAAAGCAATTTTAGTGATAATATTGATCGATATACTTATGATAGTGATATCTAGGCTAGATTTGTGAGGTGTTTGAAGTGGATATTTCAAATAGTATACCATGTATACCAAACGTATCTTATCTTGTCGTTCCTTATTTAACAAAACTCGATATTTCATTGGGATTAATGACAAATATGAGAATTTGTTAATATAACTTTATAAATACAAACAAATACTAAAGCGTAGTAATATTTGTATTTAGGTCGTTTTAAAAGGGAAAGTTGAAGTGTTGGTCGGTGTAACGACCCAAAAATCACGACTAAAAAATTTCTTTTAAAAACATTACCAAAACCATATTTATAAAAACCGCATCATAAGTCATAACATAATTTCGCAGTAGTAATCTAAAACATAATCTTATTATCAGAGTAAACATTCCCTGACTAATTGACTATGGTGTGTGCACTGCAACCTCTCCGAGCTCCTCTTTTGAAAATTGGGTACCTGAAACCAAAAACTGAAACCGTAAACACAAAGCTTAGTGAGCTCCCCCAAACTACCACATACCATACAATAATATATAAAGAACATATTCGGCCTTGCCCACTGCATCGGACTGAGGTCCGGACTAACTAGGGCCTTGCCCCCTGCATCGGACCGAAGTCCGAAAACTGACTGGGACCTTGTCCCCTGCATCGAACCGAAGCCCGGACTAACAGGGGCCTTGCCCCCTGTATCGGACCGACATCCGGAAACTGACTGGGACCTTGTCCCCTGCATCGGACCGAAGTCTGGACTAACTAGGGCCTTGCCCCCTGCATCGGACCGAAGTCTGGAAACTGGCTGGGACCTTGTCCCCTGCATCGAACTGAAGTCCGGACTAACTACATCGGAAAAAAGTCTGGAACTAACTGAACATAGCATAACATAAACATATCAACTAGCATGAACACATACACTGCATATTGCATCGGGTCGTAGCCCAGAGCACATAACACATAAATCCTATCTAAGCCACGAAGGCATCAACATACTAACTACTGCATCGGGCCGAAGTCCGGAAACTACTGCTAGTTAAACGGGTCGGCATTGTGGCCTTAGACCCGTTCCTACTGGAAGGAAAACTCACCTAAACTGCTGAGCTCTGTTGATAACCCTCTGGCTGCTAACCGACAACCCTCTGAGGCGCTACTCCTCTAGCTCTCCATGCTACCAATATCAATATAACACTTAGTCTCATAGTCCTCCAAAAGTCAACTAAGTCAACTCTTGTCAAAGTCAAAGTCCTAGTCAAAGTCAACCTTCCAAGTTGACCCTACTCGCCGAGTCATACCATGACTCGCCGATTCCATACGTGCATTCCCATAATTTCGAGTCACAAAGCTTCTCCTTTGCTCCAAACAATAGATCTGGTCTTCTAAGACTATCTGAACACGTAAAGTTGCTAACTTTTGGTGTGTCTATGATGCAATGAAGATAAAAAAACTACAAATTAACTATTAAGGAGGCTAATTGGCCTAGAACAAGGTCATGGATACCAAAAGATGTCTTTCTTGAGCTCCTGGAGCTCAAGGATGTCTAGATCCACAATATGAACCGATATAATTGCTTCATCAATACGAATTTATAGTTTTTGAGCTCAAAACCATCCATTTGGGGGCAAACTAGATCTAGAAATACAATAGCTAAGGTGAGAGCTTTATTACCAGAAAGTGATGAGGTTGAGAAGCTAATCCTGGACCAACAAGCTTCTCCTTGGACCTCCCAACTACTTCTCCTTCTTCTTCTTCTTCAAAGCTTGCAAATTACTTCTCCAAGACTATATCTTGCTCCAAGAAAAGGATATGGTGGATAAGGTTTGGGGTTCTGGACTATAAGGGCTGCAAATGAGCCTTAGGGAAAAGAATAACGTGCTTAAGTAGGGTACCAAGTCCCGAAATTAGGGTTTCCCAACCCAGACCAGACTCGCCAAGTCCACTTGCCAACTCGCCGAATCGGTCACTTAATTTACACCAGGATCCCGCTCCGACTCGTCGAGTTCCTCCCTGGACTCAACGAGTCGACCCTCTTTAACTTATGGTTTTCCTTTCCCTTCTTGACCTTTTTAATTTCGGGTGTTACAACTCTCCCCCACTTAACCTAAACTTCATCCTCGAAGTTTGCTATGGTCAACTGACCTGCAATCTACCTCCAACACCCTGTCTGGTGACTCTAACCCTTTTGTCCATCACTCCATCCACTCTCAGTGCTGGTCACTACTGCTGGTACATACTGAATTCTTCTCATTTCCATAACTTAGTGTTGAGCACCCGTCCCAGCGAATGGATCAGATAATCCTTCGAGTGAAAGATTCATCCCTGCAACGGTTAAGACTCATACGAGAGCTGCGTAACAAGTTCAAACCCTCCCCTATGAGATTATCCAAGCCTGCTGTTTGAGGCGTAGCACCCTCTATCAACTTGCTGCCTCTTAGTATACTTCCCTTATCGCTACTACCTCTGACTGAAAATTATGTTGCCCCTCATCCGCCTACCGGATGCACTGAGACCACCCTGGTCCAACTAATCTGCCGATATCTGGGTTACCGGACTCCCACCGGTCACTACACCCCATCACAACCTCCTAGTTGCTTCCAACGACTACTGAAGATACTTCAACTATCTATAACTGTTCTATCCACTATGTCACTCATACCGAATCGATGCTGCTGGAACCAACCTGCTTATCTCCCATCTGACTACTCAACTTCCACTAACTCGAGCCTTCCATCCTGAAAGAAAGGCTACCTGCCTAATTATCCTTGCAGATCACTTATACTTGGCAAAAGACTCAACTGATCCTACTGGGAGGGACTTGGCATTTCCAGATCAACCAACTATACCGTCATCACTTGGATTCCAACACACATACTAATACTGTCCATAAGACTGAAACTATCCGAAACACTGAACTGCCTGCAATACTGAACTGCCTGAAACACTGAACTGCCTGAAACACTGAACTGACTGAAACAATGAACTGACTGAAGCACTGAACTGCCTGAAACACTGAACTGATTGAAACACTGAACTAACTGAAGCACTAAACTGGCTGAAACACTAAACTGGGTGAAACACTGAACTGCTATATGGCTACTTCCCAAAATATGTCAAGACCTTCCCGATCTCCAATCATTCGTTGGTTATCTGCAACACTTAGTTTCAACTCAACTGTAGAGCCCAAGGACTCCCTACTTAGTCGTTTCTAAGACTTCTGAACAAAATCTTTCTCTGGAAATAGTTTCCACTAGTCATCGTGTCACTGTGGCTCTAACAACCTCCCGATCCAACCGATCGGGTCCGCACATCGAAACCTGAAATCATTAATTCCAAACTAAAAGTGATGACTCCCAGACTATCGGTATCCCTTAACATACACGAACCCAAGCGTTCCACTGCTTCCATGATCTCATAACTTTCGTAACGATCCAATCATCGAATTGCCGACTTAACCATAACTGAACCATTTGGGAGATCCGAAATCTAACCCGTGGATTCCCATAACCTTACTGCTGCACCCGAACTGGTGGGTACTATTGTTCCCCCGCGTCCAAACAACGTGCTCATGCTTCCTACCAACCTGATAAATGCTACAACTACACCCGCAGACATACAACTCTCTAATACTATCTGGCTGCTAGTGAATGCTACGGCTACCCCCGCAGACTTACAACACTCTACTATTATCTGACTGCTAGTGAATGCTACGACTACCCCCGCAGACTTACAACACTCTACTACTATCTGACTGCTAGTGAATGCTATGGCTACCCCCGTAGACTTACAACACTCTACTACTATCTGACTGCTAGTGAATGTTACGGCTACCCCTGCAGACTTACAACACTTTCCTTACTAACTGGTTGTTGCTGAAAAAATGTTGCGGCTTTCCCGCTGCTCCATCATGCTCTCCTGGCTGTCTCTGCCACTGACTACTAACACGAAAGCATCTCATGCTAACCATTCTCAAGATCCTCATTCCGACTTGCTAGAGTCCTACAGGCGGTCCTCCAACCCTGGATTCCCAACCAGCTACTAACCATCTCGATTACATGAACTAATTGTTGGGAAGTTCCTCAAACTCCCAACCTGAACTCCTCAATCCATCCATCGTTGTGCTACTATCTTTTCTTCTCATATGCCACGTACTTATTTTGGGTCTGCGTACTCTTACCCTTGTATACTCGGAGGGTTCTCCCCCACTTCGATCCGACTAACTCCTTACTACTCAATGGTCGAAAGGATTCCCCAACCTTCCTTCCATGAAAAGGGGCAATCCTCTGCTTGCCCACGTTTACCTCTGTTGGTGCTCCAACTAACCCTTACCATATCTGAACCATTCCTGCTTAACTAACTGAGCACTCTTTAATCCTTCACTATATTTGCTTTAGTGACTGCATCCTGAGAACTTGATTTCAGGGTAAACATCTCCAACTTACTTCCCTACTATCTGCTAGCTACGTCACTAGAAGCTTTAAATCATCACTACTGAGGATATAACTAATCAATACCCGAATGACATCTTCCAGAATAGTGAGGCACTACTGAATCTTACACATACATGCTACAGTCACCGCATCTGAAGTAACCTGATCTAGAGGGGACGACCTCCAATTCACCATTCTAATTCCAAGGTATGCAAATGGCATATAACTTAACCATAGGCAGGTAATATAATACCCCAACACATATGCTTATTGATATCAATGCAGCAACACAACAATACTATCATGAATAATAATTGATAGGAAGGTAAAAGATACGTACCCCCATAATTCAGTGCTGCACGAATCCTTATTGAAATCAACAGGAATACTCGGCTCCGAGTCGTGGGTGCCCTTGCCCGACCCCGATAACCGCTAGTGGTTCTCGAAGTCACAAGGGCAGGAGCTATCACCTGCCCTGCTGTATGAAAACCTGGACAGTGGGCCTTCTTATGGCCTTTTTGACTACAATGGAAACATATCGGGTCGAGTCCCTGGGCGATGGTAACAATACAATATCTGCTAAAATGACCAATCCGACGCACTTGAAACATCCAGCATCGCCACCACTTCTACGCCTGCACGCACCCTCATGCGTCCTACCACACTTCCCGCATTCATGGAGGCTCTGATAGTCCCTCGATCTCCAATCCGACCCCTTGGGCCTCTTGCCCAAACCTGTGGCTACCTGAATCTCATCCATTTTCCTTTTCGTTTCCGACTCCCTGGCCATCTCTCGCTCATGCGTTACCTCGTCGACCCCATCCATCGTCTGAACAACCATTGTCTAGTCCCGAAGCTTTGCGGTCAACCTACCAGTGACCCATCCAATGATGTTGGGTAACTCCTCACGAATGACTAGCAAAACCTCATTAACTACCCAATCATGCAAGGGTCTCTCCTGGAGACAGGGTTTCCCACTCATCCCTGATGGAAAAAGCCAGAAATGGAATCCCCCACTCTAATGGATCCCTAAACTTCATAAGAATTAGGCTCTTGATGAGCCCCAAACTGTCCTGAAACTATCCCAGGCCTAAAGGCCTGAATATGACTGTCTATGAGCTCCATGATGGCCTCTCTAACCTAACCAAAAATTACTGGAGTCTGATCAATGATGTTGCGCATAATCTCTGCAGAAATGAAATCCCTCATCTGATCATCAAGCTGCCTGACTCTAGAACCTGATCCAGATCCCTCCCCGGTGCCTGAACTGCCAATTGATATCTCGTGCAATGTCACCATGCTGAAAACATAACACATTACTGATCAATACACACCGCTGCTGAGTGACCTCGCACACCCTCTACTAGTTCCTTGGTTTTGCCTCGACCCCTCTTGAATCGAGTATGGATCCTCTGCTTTCAGTAGTACAGGCCCATACTACCTTCCACATCTATCCATACCTTCCTCAAGAGTTACCTCAACTCCACCAAGTCCCTTTTCTCTATTATTATTATTTGCTACTGATATGTGCATATTTAGTGTGTATTAAGTGTAGTTTATTTATTCATATATTAGCTAAATTGTTGCATATTATGGACAAAAGGTACTTAAAAGTGTTAAATTATGTTTTTCAGTCCAAAGATGAAGCTCGGAAGCGAAAGGAAGCAAGAGAAGCGGTTAGGAGCTCAAGAGTGGAATGAAGAAGGAAAACACCTAGAAACAGGCTTCTACTCGCCGAGTCGGGCATGGACTCGACGAGTCCGGTCGCGGAATCAGAAGGATAATGATTCGGAAGTCAAGATAGTTATCGCAATACGAAGAATGTGAGAGGGACTCGACGAGTCAGAACGTATATTTAAAGATAACTCCACAAATCAAGAGGAGAGAATTCTGGGAAGTTTCAGAAGTGTTTAGCTGCGAATAAGAAGCCAGAAGAACCCTAGAAGTCGACCAAGGAAGCTAGAATCCAATTCCGGGAGTAATTAAGGCATAATTTCATCATTCTACTTATTTCTTTTGTTTTGTCAACATGATTAAGCAACTTGAACTTATTTGTTTGTTGTTATTTACCTTAGTTATGAACTAAATTCTTTAGACTTCTGTTTGGGAATACAAAGTTGACAATATGGTTTGATTGATTGGTAGGATTAATTTAAGTTGGTGAATTATTGTTATTTTAGCTTGCTAAAGAACCTTGTGTATGAATGATAATTAATTTTCTGTTAATAGGAAGATAATTGATTAGCATGAACATCTATTGATTATCAACCTCATATGATATGTGACCACTATACCATATGTCTAGAATTAATGAATATGAAACTAGGATTAATAAGGAAATTGAGTAAATTCATGTGCAAGCTTGTAAGATGACCATCAAACAAGAGGTTAATTAAGAATAATGAATTAATTAGCTATTGCAAGTCTGACTTAACCCGAATAATTAATCTAGTAAACATAATTAAATTAAGCAATTGGCCGCTGTTTGAATTAGTTTATTTGCTAAGGATTAGGGTAGTGAACATAAACCTAATCACTTGAATCGGTAACCAACGAAAGAATTAGTCTATTGCACTATTACCTTAAAACCAACCATAAAGTTAACCGAGTTGAACTAAACAGAAGTTCCTTTCCCCTTATTGAATCTAGTTAAATTGTCATTTTCTAGTCTTAAATTAGTTTTAGTTAGTAAGTTTCTAGTCTTGTAAAACTAGAGAAAAACCCCTTTTTGCTTAATCAACTTAGATAGAATTAGTTTTTAATTTAATTTGTCGTTCCCTGTGTTCGATACCCTGCTTATTTAGCTATACCACAATCGATAGGTTCACTGCCTTTTGTGTGTTATTTGATAATTAAAGTAGGATTAAAACTAAGTGAGTTTTACACACATCAGCTACTCTCATCCTAGGCTTGCCCTAGGGAACCTCTAACTCCACCCAAACAGTCGTCAGCTGCTGAAGGCCTCCTTGTAATGCCAATTATCCACCACCTGAATACCATCACATGTGACGAGGCTCAGATAATCCTTTGAGTAAAAGACTCGTCCCCACAACAGTTAGACTCAGACGAGAGCTGCGCAATAGGGCCAAATCTAGCACTCTGAGATTATTCAACCCTGATCACATGTGATGTGACATATTCACCTAATGGCTAACTCCCATCACTCAGAGTCCCACTAAGCACATAGTAAGCAACATTCGGACAAAGGAAACATTCTCATGCAAATTGTTCTCATAATCAAGAAACTGTTCTAGCATACAATGTTGAACTCATACTATCAGGCATAACCTAAACAGGCTATCCTTGGCTGTCTACTCAATACTAGCATGCAATTCTCATAAGGCTGAAACGCATAAGCATACACATAAGGCATCCTCCTAGATCCTTAGTCCTATACTAGCATGCTGTTCAACTGAAACTAAAACTGAAACTAAAACTGATAATCATAAACTTGTATGGGTAATTTGGGAGTACTTACTTGAGCTCGGCTGATTGCATGCACCACACCCTTTTTCTCTTTTCAAGTTATTTTCTTTCTAAATATTCTTTTCGCTTTTTCTAAAACTCTTTTCTTTTCTCAAACTCCTCTTTACCAAAAATTCCTTTCAAAAATGTTTTTCTTTTGAAAACCTTTTACCGTTTCCTTAGTTTGAGTCCAGACACACTCTTAAGTGTGTCCGAATCCCTCAAACCAATTCTCTGATACCAACTTGTAACGACCCAAAAACACGACTAAAAAATTTCTTTTAAAAACATTACCAAAACCATATTTATAAAAACCGCATCATAAGTCATAACATAATTTCGGAGTAGTAATCCAAAACATAATCTTATTATCAGAGTAAACATTCCCTGACTAATTGACTATGGTGTGTGCACTGCAACCTCTCCGAGCTCCTCTTTTGAAAATTAGGTACCTGAAAACAAAAACTGAAACCGTAAGTACGAAGCTTAGTGAGCTCCCCCAAACTACCACATACCATACAATAACATATAAAACACATATTGGGCCTTGCCCACTGCATCAGACCGAGGTCCGGACTAAGTGGGGCCTTTCCCCTGCATCAGACCGAAGTCCGGAAACAGACTGGGACCTTGTCCCCTGCATCGGACCGAAGCCCGGACTAACTGGGGCCTTGCCCCTGCATTGGACCGAAGTCCGAAAACTGACTGGGACCTTGTCCCCTGCATCGGACCGAAGTCCGGACTAACTGGGGACTTGCCCCTTGCATCAGACCGAAGTCCGGAAACTGACTGGGACCTTGTCCCCTACATCGGACCGAAGTCCTGAACTAACTGAACATAGTATAACATAAACATATCAACTAGTATGAACACATATACTGCATACTGCATCGGGTCGTAGCCCGAAGCACATAACACATTAATCTTGTCTGAGCCACGAAGGCATCAACATACTAACTACTGCATCGGGTCGAAGTCCAGAAACAACTGCTAGCTAAACGGGCCGGCATTGTGTCCTTAGACCCGTTCTTACCGGAAGGAAAACTCACATGAACTGCTGAGCTCTGTTGATAACCCTATGGCTACTAACCAACAACCCTCTGAGGCGCTGCTCCTCTAGCTCTCCGTGCTACCAATATCAATATAACACTTAGTCTGACAGTCCTCCAAAAGTCAACTAAGTTAACTCTTGTCAAAGTCAAAGTCCTAGTCAAAGTCAACCTTCCAAGTTGACCCTACTCGCTGAGTCGGCGTACTGACTCGCCGAGTTCATAAGCTCAGAAACCCCTTTCATTCACGACTCGACTCGCCGAGTCAGACCATGACTCGTCAAGTCTACTGATTTCCGAGTCATGACCTGTCCAACTCAATGAGTCCCCACTCAACTCACTGATCTGAGTCTTAACTTGAAGGGTTTGGGGTTTTGCGACCTGACTCTCGAGTCCAAGAACAGACTCACCAAGTCTAAGGCAATCTTCTACAGGCTCGTTGAGTTGTTCTTCCAACTCGTCGAGTGCCTGCCTATCTTCATACAACTCGCCGAGTCTACCTATGTGACTCGCCGAGTTACTATGCGACTCAAGTCTGATATCTAGCCTGACTCGCCGAGCCATCTCCCAGACTCACCGAGTCCATATGTGCATTCCCATAATTTCGAGTCACAGAGCTTCTCCTTTGTTCCAAACAATAGATCTGGTCTTCTAAGACTATCTGAACACGTAAAGTTGCTAACTTTACATGTGTCTATGATGTAATGAAACCAAAACACTACAAATTAACTATTAAGGAGGCTAATTAGGCTAGAACAAGTTCATGGCTACCAAAAGATGTCTTTCTTGAGCTCCTAGAGCTCAAGGATGTCTAGATCTGTAGTATGAACAGATATAACTACTTCATCATTACGAATTTATGGTTTTTGAGCTCAAAACCATCCATGTGGGGGCAAACTAGATCTAGATGTACAATAGACAAGGTGAGAGATTTATTACCAGATAGTGATGAGGTTGAGAAGCTAATCCTGGACCAACAAGCTTTTCCTTGGACCTCCCAACTCCTTCTTCTTCTTCTTCTTCAAAGCTTGCAAATTACTTCTCCAAGGCTAGATCTTGTTCCAAGAAAAGGATATGGTGGCTAGGGTTTGGGGTTCTGGACTATATGGACCGCAAATGAGCCCTGGGGAAGAGAATAAGGTGCTTAAATAGGGTACCAAGTCTCGAAATTAGGGTTTCCCAACCCAAACCAGACTCGCCGAGTCCACTTGCCGACTCGCCGATTCGGTCACTTACTTTACACCAGGATCCCGCTCCGACTCGCGGAGTTCCTCCCTGTACTCGACAAGTCGACCCTCTTTAACGTATGGCTTTCCTTTCCCTTCGTGACCTTTCTAATTTCGGGTGTTACAGTCGGAGAGCTAGCTTTCCTACGAATCTTCCACCTAAAATCAGTTGAGTGCATAATTTCTTTCATAAGCACGATTTAATATAAGTATTCAATACTTAAAGGATTAAATATATACTTAAAGATTGTTACTTGTATTTTGTGTTGATAGTATACTTTATATGTAAATTAAATGCTTATTATCCAGAATATGTGTTAACTATAATTCAACATAACACTCTGTGCGAGCCAGATATGACTATGTAAATGCTAAAAATGTTTTTAGTTATACCAAGTGACATACTTATTACAAGTATTATTACTTAGAAGTATTTAAGGTATACCGAATACTTATTCGTTGAATTTTGTGCTAAATATATCTACCTATAGGATGGAAAGTATTTCGTAAACAGGAAAAAGGTTTTGGAAATTGATTACATGCATCATAGTCTTGTATAGTGATAAAGTAAGACTTAGTAAAGGATGCCTAGTTCAAAGTAAGTTGATAAAGTGCTTAGTTATACCCTGTATCGCAGTGATATTGCATTTACATGATATTTGTATTGAGAGCTAACTATTTATATTATAGTATGACCTAATTATAAACTAAGACTTATAAGGAACTTTGTATTCAAAAGTACGTTGAATAAATGGATAGTAATCATAAAAAGAATGTATGCAAGATTACAACAAAGAATAGAGCTCTATTATATGGCAGTTTCACGTGTCAAGGTATGGGTTACATACTAGAGTTATTTGATAAGTTGGATAATGGGTAGTCTCAATTTTAGGCTTTGTGTGAGATTAGAACAAATAAGAGATAACGTTTACGTTCCACTATCTAGAGTTAGGGTGTGGGTTCATTACAAGTCATCTGTTGGAGTGGGATGACTATCAGAGTACTATACTAGTATTCCTCATTGTTTTATACAACCTTAAATGGTATGTATGTATCAGGCTACAGTTAGTATGTCTAGTCATCTGTCAGAGTGGGATGCCAACCATGGACTAATCATCTTTTGGAAATGCTAACAGACTCATAGTCTGTAAGTGTTAATGAGTTATATTGATCCAGGGAAAAGGATTATATGTTCATTCGTTGCACTGTATCACCTCATGGTTGCCTTTGTTGAGTAACATCTGATGCCAAGGAATCCCCGGAGCAGTCTAGTCAACTTGTTGCTTATATTGATCCATCATGATAGATCTCATAAGATCATTGTTATAAGATCAGTATGTGAGGATTGATGAGGTGGATAATTAAGGGTAAAATGTCTTATAGAAAATTATGTTGTAATGTTGGATAACATTTGGTTTTGCAAGTTTATTAATTATGATTTATTATCATTAAAATATTATGGGATTGAAAAATCTATGTATTTCATCAGGTTTTCCTAAACATGGCATACTCAGTTTATATGCACCATAGGTAGAGGTGTTAAGGCTGTTGAATCTTGAATAGGATGTGAGTGATTAAATAGACAACCTACAATATTGTTCAGTACCATTAGGTCATTAAGTTGTAGCTATGATATGTATTGATTATGACATCCTTATGGTTTTTTTAATTTAAAACAATCATTTGTACTTAGAATATTATAATATATAGGGATTTTCTGCAAACAAATATAACATGGTTTTTTAAAGTGTAAAGAGAACGTTTTTCCAATTCTGGAAAATAGGGTGTCACAACTAGCATTTTTGGCTAGGGAATTCTATCCTCATATACTCAACTCATGTATAATTTGTAACTTTAAGTGGATATTATGCTCTAATGCTCATTCCAAAAAAAACTATTTGAACCAAAACTCACTCGTGAAGTTCAAAACCAAATTCAATACATCTCATATACTCAATTGTGGGTTTGAAACCCTAATGTCTCGGTTCAAACTCGGAATGGACCATGAATCGTATATTGGGCCTAACGGGCCAATAAACTCTCAAATATGGTATTTCGGGCCAAGGAACTCCATTTGGACTCTACTTGGACCCACATTCATTAAACCATAGCATTTTGTGCCATGATGGGCCAATAATTACTCACTTCATTTTCATGGGCCTTAATGGGCCGTGAACCATCTTCTTGAACCTAAATGTGCCGAAAACCCATTTTGTTCACCCTTTTTGGGCCGTAAACCCTCATATGGGCACAACGGGCCGAAAACTCCTATCATGAGCCATATAATTTTGAATATACTCAATAATGGCCCAAACCTTTTCTTTTCTCTCCTCTCATTCTCGTATTTAGGGTGTCGAAGTCCAGAAACAACTGCTAGCTAAACGGGCCGGCATTGTGTCCTTAGACCCGTTCTTACCGGAAGGAAAACTCACATGAACTGCTGAGCTCTGTTGATAACCCTATGGCTACTAACCAACAACCCTCTGAGGCGCTGCTCCTCTAGCTCTCCGTGCTACCAATATCAATATAACACTTAGTCTGACAGTCCTCCAAAAGTCAACTAAGTTAACTCTTGTCAAAGTCAAAGTCCTGGTCAAAGTCAACCTTCCAAGTTGACCCTACTCGCTGAGTCGGCGTACTGACTCGCCGAGTTCATAAGCTCAGAAACCCCTTTCATTCACGACTCGACTCGCCGAGTCAGACCATGACTCGTCAAGTCTACTGATTTCCGAGTCATGACCTGTCCAACTCAATGAGTCCCCACTCAACTCACTGATCTGAGTCTTAACTTGAAGGGTTTGGGGTTTTGCGACCTGACTCTCGAGTCCAAGAACAGACTCACCAAGTCTAAGGCAATCTTCTACAGGCTCGTTGAGTTGTTCTTCCAACTCGTCGAGTGCCTGCCTATCTTCATACAACTCGCCGAGTCTACCTATGTGACTCGCCGAGTTACTATGCGACTCAAGTCTGATATCTAGCCTGACTCGCCGAGCCATCTCCCAGACTCACCGAGTCCATATGTGCATTCCCATAATTTCGAGTCACAGAGCTTCTCCTTTGTTCCAAACAATAGATCTGGTCTTCTAAGACTATCTGAACACGTAAAGTTGCTAACTTTACATGTGTCTATGATGTAATGAAACCAAAACACTACAAATTAACTATTAAGGAGGCTAATTAGGCTAGAACAAGTTCATGGCTACCAAAAGATGTCTTTCTTGAGCTCCTAGAGCTCAAGGATGTCTAGATCTGTAGTATGAACAGATATAACTACTTCATCATTACGAATTTATGGTTTTTGAGCTCAAAACCATCCATGTGGGGGCAAACTAGATCTAGATGTACAATAGACAAGGTGAGAGATTTATTACCAGATAGTGATGAGGTTGAGAAGCTAATCCTGGACCAACAAGCTTTTCCTTGGACCTCCCAACTCCTTCTTCTTCTTCTTCTTCAAAGCTTGCAAATTACTTCTCCAAGGCTAGATCTTGTTCCAAGAAAAGGATATGGTGGCTAGGGTTTGGGGTTCTGGACTATATGGACCGCAAATGAGCCCTGGGGAAGAGAATAAGGTGCTTAAATAGGGTACCAAGTCTCGAAATTAGGGTTTCCCAACCCAAACCAGACTCGCCGAGTCCACTTGCCGACTCGCCGATTCGGTCACTTACTTTACACCAGGATCCCGCTCCGACTCGCGGAGTTCCTCCCTGTACTCGACAAGTCGACCCTCTTTAACGTATGGCTTTCCTTTCCCTTCGTGACCTTTCTAATTTCGGGTGTTACAGTCGGAGAGCTAGCTTTCCTACGAATCTTCCACCTAAAATCAGTTGAGTGCATAATTTCTTTCATAAGCACGATTTAATATAAGTATTCAATACTTAAAGGATTAAATATATACTTAAAGATTGTTACTTGTATTTTGTGTTGATAGTATACTTTATATGTAAATTAAATGCTTATTATCCAGAATATGTGTTAACTATAATTCAACATAACACTCTGTGCGAGCCAGATATGACTATGTAAATGCTAAAAATGTTTTTAGTTATACCAAGTGACATACTTATTACAAGTATTATTACTTAGAAGTATTTAAGGTATACCGAATACTTATTCGTTGAATTTTGTGCTAAATATATCTACCTATAGGATGGAAAGTATTTCGTAAACAGGAAAAAGGTTTTGGAAATTGATTACATGCATCATAGTCTTGTATAGTGATAAAGTAAGACTTAGTAAAGGATGCCTAGTTCAAAGTAAGTTGATAAAGTGCTTAGTTATACCCTGTATCGCAGTGATATTGCATTTACATGATATTTGTATTGAGAGCTAACTATTTATATTATAGTATGACCTAATTATAAACTAAGACTTATAAGGAACTTTGTATTCAAAAGTACGTTGAATAAATGGATAGTAATCATAAAAAGAATGTATGCAAGATTACAACAAAGAATAGAGCTCTATTATATGGCAGTTTCACGTGTCAAGGTATGGGTTACATACTAGAGTTATTTGATAAGTTGGATAATGGGTAGTCTCAATTTTAGGCTTTGTGTGAGATTAGAACAAATAAGAGATAACGTTTACGTTCCACTATCTAGATAACATGGGAAAATTCTATAGGAGACACCTCACCGTTGCATGGTGAATATCCATGCATAATACCTTCCATATAATAATGAAGTCTCATACCTCTAAGCAAAGTCTTATCACTCTCTCTCCCTCTTCTTTTATTCTCGGCCATAAGAGTTTCCCCACCACCATTTTTCACTACAAACTTAAATCACATTCATTATTTCCTTTCATACCTCCCAAAGAACACAAGGAAAATTCTACCACTTCTCCTTCTAAAATTCGTGGCTTGGTGTGTATTTCAAGAGGTTGTCACCGAAAATCCCTTCATCTTGGTAAGCTACTTCTCATTAAAGTGTTTAACTTCATGTTCATGATTTATGTTCCTTAGAAACCTCATAAGCTCGAGATCTACTCAAATAAGCTTGCTAGGGCCGAAATCTCTCTATTTTCTTCACCAAAAACCGAATCCAACACCCCAAAGTGAGTTCATACCCCCTATTTTTGGTTTTTACTATGTTTTAGGGGAGAATACAAGTTGTTTTGTGTAGATCTATGTGTATATGCATGATTATGTGTATTTACTATGTTAAATGTTGTGTTTATGTGTTAGAACTCCATAAATATCGATAGATCTACTAAAATATGGTGATATTTGTAAACAAAAACACTCCATGCAAATTATTATGAATATGAAAGGATTAAAACATACAAAGGATGTTTAAAACTAAGAAAATTTGTGTAAAGCGAAAAATTTTAAAAAGTAAACAAAAGTGAGGATCTTTTGTCAACTTACGGTTTTAAAAAAGACTAAAAGAGTCATTTTTAAACAAAAATGGGTCTTTATGATATTCACGGTTTTTAAAGGGCCAAAAGTGTAATTTTTCACAAAATGGGCCTCATATTGGGCCTTCACAGTTTTTATGGGCTAAACTTGTAAATTTATGGCTTTTATGATTCACATTATCATTTTAGACAAATTTGAGCCAAAAACGTAAATTTTCGATTAAAAGGGCTGAAAATGTAAATTTAGTTAAACTTGGGCGAAAAAGATAAATTCATTCAGAATTGGGCCGAGAATGTCAATTTTCATAAAATTAAGGCCAAAAGTGTTATTTCTAAACAAAAAGGGGCTAGAAATGCTATTTCGTTTAAAACAAGCCTAAAAATGTGCCTTAATTGTAAATTGTCAAAATTAAAACAAGACTCTTAAATGACCTAAAGTGTCATTTTTACCAAAAATGTGTCTTAATTGTAAATTTTCGGTTTAAGGACCAAAAATGTCTTTTCACAAAAAGTGGGCCTTTTCGTGTCATTTTGGTAAACAACTCAGCTTAACAACCAACATAACATCCAATGGATCAATTACATCATTTACACTTCTTATTGGGCTTGGAAAATAATCTACATGTTTAGTGGGCCTTAGTTGTCCTCTTACATGTTCATTGGGCCTGAAATATACCTTACATGTTTATTTGGCCTTAGTTGTCCATTTACATGTTTATTGGGCCTGGAATATACCTTACATGATTATTGGGCCTTCGTGGTCCATCTACATGCTTGATGACTCCACACATTCACATACATACTCATTGGGTTGTGAAAACTAAATACATACAAAGAAACAATATACACTATGCAATTTCATATTCGTGTAAATTTAGTTAAGGATATTTTGAGACACTTCGTTTGGCACCTATCGAGTGTACAACCGTAGCCTGTAGTTATAACCCGAGTATCCTGGAGGGAGAGCGGGAGTTTGTGTATAGATCTATACGGGGGTGACACCACACACCTGAGTTGTTCACTACAATTAGACTAGGCCAGTCTAGGGTGACAAACCTTACCTTAAACAAATCGGCATCCGAAAAACATCATGACAAGAGGATTAGTCATTATCAAGTATGGTTATAATGACTCACTTAGAGTAATTAACTCCATTATAAAAAAATACGGAATACAAATTCTGTTGATAACACGATAATATACACGCACTGGTACTCAGCCATGGGGTGTTGAGATCACAACGTTTTATAAACAGACAACACCGGGTTGTTTGGGATCATTCACTTCATACACTTACTAACATTAACATGCATGCATTAGTACAAGATCGGGCACAAACATTTCAAACCGTTTTTCAGAAAATATCGGATTTTTTGGCATTTACAAAGTAATACAAAACATTTTACTACAACATTATATATGTTGACCATTTCAAATTAACGGGTATTCTTAGGAAATTGTTGAGCAGGTTGGTCAGCAAGAATACCTGGATATTTTTTTGTGTTTTGTTATCACCGTACTTTGGATATTTTGGCATGTAATGTTAAAATACAATACCAATGATAGTTGTAATACTACATGTGTGATGATGATGATGTTTTGTTTTAATTATATACAATGTGATGATACTACAAGAATGAAGTCACCCAAGCCCCCGGATGATTCCACCGTCTGGTTCGGAGGTGTGACAGATTGGTATCAGAGTATTGTTTATAGTGAACTGGCATATCTAATCATACAAGATATGCAAATATAAATACAATCGGACTAAACTAATTTGAACAAAATAATTAACATACATACCTAGGTTTGCATTAATACAATAACACTAAAAGTCTATGGAGGAAATTGAACACCGTGGTTAAACCCGGACAGTTATGTAGTCGTATTAGGGATAAATAGAGCCTGATACGACCAACACGTGTTTGGGACTGATCATGGTGGGAAATGAATCTAGAAACTTACCAACCTTGCATTAAAAAAAAAGCTTTAAGGAACTCAAACATAAACAATTAAAATACTATAGGAGTATTTGGAATGCTATCTACATACACTCTCCTTACATACTTCTCACCCCTCATGTAAACCCTATGGTCGGATTCCATCAATCAGGAGATCCCTATTTCCCCAACCAGGGGAATGGAGGATGGTTAGAGCTTGAACCGGAGGAAGAACCAGAAGAAGAACCTGAAAAAGGACCGGAAAAACTGATAGCAAACTCAGATGAGGAGGAGGCTTATGGTAGCGATGCAGATGAATCGGACGTGGAGTCCGAAGTCATTAATCTGCCATACATATCCATGTTTCCCCTGTATAGGATGGGTCCCAACGGTTCTACACCCACATAGGCACACGAGATTTGGAGGTGGAGTCGCCAGCAGGGGGTGCATCCCATATTCGGTATGAACCGGGACTATTACAACCTAAGTCACGGTGGACCTGTTGATCGAGTCCTGCCAGTAATGGTTAGGAGGACGCTTGACATCCGCGAGCAGGCACAGGAAACCGTCGGTCAAATGGTTGCAATGGGAGTTGCGGTTGAGCGCAAAAAGGATGACTCATGAGGTGGTCATGGACTATCAGTCACGTCAGGCAACATTGGAGGTCCGGCTTCGAGCCACCAAGCATCACCTCGCCAGACTCCAGGGTGCATGTACCTCATCATAAGGACCACCAGAACCTTCTCACCGCGACTAGGATTGGCTTCATCTACTACCAATACTGTTATGATTTCCTTTATGTACTACCAACTTCATTATTAAGTGATTACACTACTCACATAGTCGTTACGCTTTCGAAATTTATTTCCTTCATGTATTGTATTCCTTAAAGGCAAATTTTCATGTATCAAAAATATTGTTACTACTGAAAGCAGTTATATATATTAACGTGATGTTGTTATCTGCTATGTGTTCTATTATTTTATTTCATGTTGATTGTATGCATTCATTTACACGCACAACCTAATCACTGAAATTGTTCTATATTCAAGGAATCTCGAAACCAGAATGCACTAAATACTCATCATCTTTCTGTTCTATGATAGAAGATGCCTCAAAAACCGAATCGCAGAAACAACATGGCACCACCACCACTGCCTCCACCGGAGGTAAACAGGACTACATTCCAAGCAGCAATGTTAGTTGCGGTCACCGCTGCACTGGCACATATTCAAAATGGGAATAACGGTGGATGTAACGGGCAAGGAGTTGGAAGCTCAAACTAGGGGATGAACCAAGGACCTACAAAGGTCTGTACCTACAAAACTTTCATGAATGCCAAGCCTCGAACCTTCAACGGAATGGTAGGCGTCAAACCCTAAAGCGGTGGATAGAAAAAGTTGAATCAGTATTCAAGATCTGCGGATGCCCTGCAGAGTGCAAGGTGAAGTTTGCAGTTTGCACGTTTGTCGATCAAGTGCTTTCCTGGTGGAATGGTCATGTGGAGGCCATGACACTCCCAGTGGCAAATGTTATGCCATGGGAGGAGCTTAAGGAAATGTTAATGGCGGAGTACTGTCCAAGAGGGGAGATCCAGAAAATGGAGCATCAACTGTGGAATCTCAAAATTTAGAACTCCAACATCGATGCTTACATCTCGAGTTTTAGTAAGTTGTCACTCCTATGTCCAGGCATGATCACTTCTGAAGAAAAGAAGATTGAAAGATTCATTTAGGGATTAACCTCTACAATCCGAGGAAATGTAATAGCAGTAAACCCGGAGATGTATGACGATGATAAGAGACTAGCCAAGAAGCTATACGACCATTGTAACAAGAAAGGATCCAAAACCATTGAGACCAAGAACAAAAAGGAAGGAGATAACAAGAAAAGCAAGGAGAACAAACGAAAAGGGAGACAAAACCAAGAGTCATCGAAAAAGCAACAAACGATAGCAGTCCACACTACTACTACTCATGTTGCCTCAACACCACATGCTCCAGCCTCAACTATGTAAACCACTACCAGGCAGTACTCGGGAACCTTACCCAAGTGTAACAAATGCAGCTACCACCAACATGGGGAATGAAGATATATACAGTGTACCAATTGAAACCGTAAGGGCCATACCACTCTCTACTGCAGATCTCAACCCCAACAGAACCATCAACCAAACAACAACAACAACAACAACAACAACAACCGCAACACCAATAACAAAAAAAATAACGTTGGTGCTAGTCACACTTGTTATGGATGTGGAGGAACCGGTTATTTCAGACATAATTGCCCCAAAGCCAACACCCAAGGAGCAGGAGGATCAGGAAGGGTCCTGACTTTGGGTCAAGGTGAGGCAATTCAATACCCGATGGTTGTTACTGGTACCTTCCCACTTAACAACATTTATGCATGCATCTTATTCGATAGTAGAGCTGATCGGAGCTTCGTTAGTAACAAATTCAAACACTTACTAAACCAACAACCCCAGAAGCTAAACGAAGCCTTCACGGTGGATATAGATAATAGGAAAACTGAAACAACCAAAGATGTTTACGTAGGGTGCAAATTAACACTGAACAACCATTCATTTCAAATATATTGGATGCCAGTAAATATTAGGAGTTTTGATGTGATAATCAACATGGATTGGTTAAGATGCCACCATGCTGATATTATGTGCCACGAGAAGGCCGTTTTCCTTCACCCCCGATCACGAAACCCTAATAATATATGGTGATAAACCTGGTGTCAATCTTCATCTTATCTCGTGCATCAAGGCACATAAGTGTCTGCACAAGAAAAACTATGCCTTCCTCGATCATGTTTTAGATAAAGCCAAAGACGACGCAAACATTAAAGACATCCCAGTGGCATGCATCTTCCCGGATGTATTTCCTAAAGACCTTCCGGGAATACCCCCAGAAAGATAAGTTGAATTTTGAATCGACCTCATACCGGGAGCCACATCAATTGCCAAATCACCCTACAGGTTAGCTCCCGGTGAAATGTAGGAGTTATCCAGTCAATTAAGCGAACTTCTGAACAAAGGATTCATCAGGGCAAGCTTCTCATCCTAGTGAGCTCCGGTCTTGTTTTTCAAGAAGAAAGACGGATCCTTCTGAATGTGCATCGACTATCGGGAGTTGAACAAACTCACTGTCAAAAATCGATATCCACTCCCTCGGATGGACGATCTATTTGACCAACTTCAAGGAGCTAGTTACTTCTCCAAAATAGATCTAAAATCCGATTATCATCAGCTCTGAGTCCGAGAAGAGGACATTCCAAAAATTGCTTTCCGAACTCGATATGGCCATTACGAATTCGTTGTGATGCCCTTCGGTCTAACAAATACCCCCGCAACATTTATAGACCTCATGAATCGAGTCTGCCATCCATTCCTCGATAATTTCATAATCGTCTTCATTGATGATATTCTCATATACCCCCGAAGCAAGGAGGAGCACGGTCAACATCTCCGTCAAACCTTGGAAACTCTAAGAGCAGAAAGGCTATATGCTAAACTCTCCAAATGCAAGTTCTGGATTCGCAGTGTAAACTTCTTGGGTCATGTAGTAAGTGAGGAGGGAATTCATATGGATCCTTCCAAGATCAAGGTCATTGAAGTCTGGGCGATTCCAAAAACACCAACATAAATTTGACAATTCTTGGGTCTTGCAGGCTACTACCGATTGTTTATTCAGAACTTCTCCAAGATAGCCAAGCTCCTCACCACTCTAATACAAAAGGCATACCCTTTAATTGGAAGGACATGCAAGAAGCTGTCTTCCAAACCTTGAAGCGAGCCCTATATAGTGCTCCAGTGCTATCCTTACCAGAGGGAACCGAAGACTTCGTAGTATATTGCGATGCTTTAGACCAAGGGTTAGGTTGTGTCCTCATGCGGCGTGGAAAGGTGATAGCTTACGCATCCAGGAAATTGAAAGCACATGAAGTGAACTAAACCACCCATGATCGTAAACTAGGAGCTGTGGTCTTTACCCTAAAGATTTTGAGGCACTACCTCTACGGTACAAAGTGCACCATCTTCACAGATCACGAAAGCCTCCAGCACATTCTCAATCAAAAGGAGATGAACATGAGGCAGCGAAGGTGGACTAAGCTGCTAAATGATTATGAATGCGAGATCAAGTACCACCCAGGAAAGGCTAACATGGTGGTCGATGCCCTGAGCAGGAAAGAATACTCAGGTCACCGGGTGAAAACATTATCGATAACCATCCACTCCCACCTAACCTCACGGATCAAGGGAGCTCAATCAGAGTCATTGAAGCCGAAGAATGATGTAAATGAAACGCTACGTGGGATGGATAAAAACCTTGAAGCCAAAGATGACGAAACTTACTATTTCATGAATAGAATCTGGGTCCCAAAATTTGGGGGATTTAGAGAGTTAGTCATGAACGAAACTCATAAAACACGATATTCCATCCATCCAGGTTTTGATAAAATGTACCTGGACCTCAAACAACATTATTGGTGGCCAAATATGAAGGCAGAGATTGCCACTTACGTGGGCAAGTGTCTCACTTCTGCCAAAGTGAAAGTGGAGTATCAGAAGCCCTCAGGGTTGTTACAACAGCTAGTGATACCCGAGTGGAAATGAGTAAGGATTACCATGGATTTCATAACCAAATCAGCCCATTTCCTGCCAATAAAGGAATCGTACAAGATGGAAAGATTAACACGAATCTATATAAAAGAGATCATGAGACTTCATGGGGTACCGGTATCTATTATCTCAGATCGGGATAGTAGATTTACTTCACGATTTTGGCAGTCACTCTAGAAGGCAATGGGAACACAAATAGACATGATTACTGCCTACAACCTCAAACCAATGGCCAAAGTGAGAGAACCATCCAAACACTCGAAGATATGCTCCGAGCCTGTGTGATCAATTTTAGCAAATCATGGGGTACCCACTTGCCCTTAATTGAGTTCTCGTACAACAACAACTATCACACGAGCATAAAGGTTTCTCCTTTTAAGGCTTTGTATGGTCACAAATGTAGATCACCTCTCTACTGGGCTAAGGTGGGTGACACCCAGCTGGCAAAAGGGAAAACACCAAATAACACTCTTATAGGACCCGAGAACATTCAGGAAACAACAAAGAAGATAATACAAATCAAGGTGCGACTCCAAGCATCGCGAGTCCGACAAAAGAGCTATGCCGATAAATGGTGAAAGCCTCTGGAATTCGAGATTCTTACTCGGATTGGTCTGGTGGCTTATAAACTGTAGCTAGTTGCAGAGCTCAGCAACGTACACCCTGTGTTCCACATCTCGAACCTAAAAAAGTGCTTATCAGATGAAACCCTCATCGTTCCCCTGGATGAGATTGAAGTAAATGAAAACCTCCTATTTTTTGAAGAGCCTATTGAGATAATGGATAGGGAAGTGAAGCGTACAAAACAGAGTTGCATTCCGATTGTGGAGGTTCAATGGAACACTAAGCGTGGACCGAAATTCACATGGGAACGCGAAGATCGGATGAAGCAGAAGTACCCTCACGTATTCTCTCGTTCATAGTTCCATCATTCAAAAGAATTTCGGGAGGAAATTCCCTCTAACGGGGGGATGATGTCATAACTAGCATTTTTGGCTAGCAAATTCTATCCTCATATACTCAACTCTTGTATAATTTGTAACTTTAAGTTGATATTATGCTCTAATGCTCATTCCAAAAACAACTATTTGAACCAAAACTCACTCGTGAAGTTCAAAACCAAATTCAATACATCTCATATACTCAACTGTGGGTTTGAAACCCTAATGTCTCAGTTCAAACTCGGAATGGACTAAGAATCGTTTATTGGGCCTAACGGGCCAATAAACTCTCAAATTGGGTATTTCGGGCCAAGGAACTCCATTTGGACTCTAATTGGACCCATATTCATTAAACCATATCATTTTGGGCCATGATGGGCCTAAAATGAGTCACTTCATTTTCATGGGCCTTAATGGGCCGTGAACCATCTTCTTGAAGCTAAGTGGGCCGAAAACCCATTTTTTTCATCCGTTTTGGTCCGTAAACCCGAATATGAGCCCAATAGGACTAAAACTCCTATCACAAGCCGAAATCTCTCTATTTTCTTCACTAAAAACCGAATCCAACACCCCAAAGTGAGTTCATACCCCCTATTTTCGGTTTTTACTATGTTTTGGGGGAGAATACAAGTTGTTTTGTGTAGATCTATGTGTATATGCATGATTATGTGTGTTTACTATGTTAAATGTTGTGTTTATGTGTTAGAACTCCATAAATATCGATAGATGTACTAAAATATTGTGATATTGGTAAACAAAAACACTCCACGCAAATTGTTATGAATATGAAAGGATTAAAACATACAAAGGATGTTTGAAACTAAGAAAAATCGTGTAAATGGCCAAAAATTGACAAAGTAAACAAAAGTGAGGATCTTTAGTCAAGTCACGGTTTTAAAAAAGACTAAAAGAGTCATTTTTAAACAAAAATGGGTCTTTATGACATTAACGATTTTAAATGGGCCAAAAGTGTAAATTTTCACAAAATGGGCCTTCATGGTTTTTATGGGCTAAACTTGTAAATTTTTGGCTTTTATGATTCAAATTATCATTTTTGACAAATTTGAGCCAAAAACATAAATTTTCGGTTAAAAGGACTGAAAATGTAAATTTATTTAAACTTGGGACAAAAAAGATAAATTTATTCACAACCGGGCCAAGAATGTCAATTTTCATAAAATTGAGGCCAAAGGTGTTATTTCTAAACAAAAAGGGGCTAGAAATGCTATTTCGTTTAAAACAAGCGAAAATATGTAAACTTCGGTCCTAAAGGACCTAAAGTGTCATTTTTACCAAAAATATGCCTTAATTGTAAATTTTCGGTTTAAGGACCAAAAGTGTCTTTTTTCAAAAAATAGGTCTTTCGTGTCATTTTGGTAAACAACTCAGCTTAACAAACAACGTAACAACCAACGGATTAATTACGCCATTTACACTTCTTATTGGGCCTGGAAAATAATCTACATGTTTAGTCAGCCTTAGTTGTCCTCTTACATGTTTATTAGGCCTGAAATATACCTTACATGTTTATTGGGCCTTAGTTGTCCATTTACATGTTTATTGGGCCTGGAATATACCTTATATGTTTATTGGGTCTTCGTAGTCCACCTACATGATTGATGACTCCACACATTCACATACATACTCGTTGGGATGTGAAAACTAAATACATACACGGAAACAATATACACTGTGCAATTTCATATTCGCGTAAATTTGGTTAAGGATCTTTTGAGACACTTCGTTTGGCACCTATCGAGTTTACAACCATAGCCTGTAGTTATAACCCGGGTCTCTTGGAGGGAGAGTGGGAGTTTATGTATAGATCTATACGGGGGTAACACCCCAAACCTAAGCTATTCGCTACAGTTGGACTAGGCCAGTATAGGGTGACAGACCTTACCTTAAACAAGTCGGCGTACGAAAAACCTCATGACAGGCGGATTAGTCATTATCAAGTATGGTGATAACGACTCACTTACAGTAATTATCTCCATTATAAAAATTTACGGAATATAAAATTTGTTGATAACACGGTAATATACACGCACTGGTACTCAGCCATAGGGTGTTGAGATCACAACGTCCTATAAACAGACAACATCGGGTGGTATGGGGTCATTCACTTCATACACTTACAAACATTAACACGCATACATTAATACAAGATCGGACATAAACATTTCAAACCGTTTTTCGGAAAATATCATATTTTCTGGCATTTACAAAGTAATACAAAACATTTTACTACAACATACTTATGAAATCACCAACATTATATATGTTGACATTTTCAAATTAACTTGTATTCTCAGGAAATCGTTGAGCAGGTTGGTCAGCAAGAATACCTGGATATTTTGTTGTGTTTTGTTATCACTGTACTTTGGATATTTTGACATGTAATATTGAAATACAATACTTGATATAAACAATGACAGTTGTAATATTGCATGTGTGATAATGATGATGTTTTGTTTCAATTATATAGACTGTGATGATACTACAAGAATGAAGTTACCCAGGTCCCCAGACGTTTCTGTCGTCTGGTTCGGGGGTGTGACATAGGGGATGTTATAGACTACCTTCCAATTAACCCAACATATTTTATTTTTATCTTCCCCCTTCCTCCAAGTAAAACGATGATGCATTAGCTTCTCATGATAGTTGTAAATAGAAACATGTGCTTTGAAGAGCGAGAAGTACTAGAAAGGTAAACTTCCCAACACATATTTGACCAGTGTTAAACGACCTCTAAATAAGAGAGTTTTAGACTTCCAATCTGATAAGTTGTTATTAACTCTCTCAACTATTGGAGCCCATTTTTTTTTACCCTTATATTGTCACCGACGGGGACACCTAGATAGGTATAAGGAAAAGAAACCAACATACGACCTAAGATATCCACACATCTTTCGTCTCCTTGTTGAGGACCCTGATCCCAAACACTTTGGACTTGTGAAAATTCACATTTAAACTTTACGCAAAATGAAACAACCGAGGATCCGATACAAGTTAATTAAGTTGGTGTTTGACTATTTGTCAGTGAATGTGGTATCATCAGCATATAAAATGTGCAGGATATAGGAACCGTTGTTTGGAATTTGAATGTTGTGGAATAAGGATGAAGGGAAAGTGGACTTCATATCATCATTGAGACATTCCTTGGCAAGGATGAATAGGAAAGGGAAAGCAAACCCCTTGATGGACCCCTTTAGGGATACGCAATTCCTTGGTCGGCCAGACATTGATTAAGATGGAGGTCATCGAGGCAGCAAGGCAGCCCCTATCTCAAAAACGCCACCGGTTCCCAAACCCCATTTACATCAAAAAGTGTCCAAATAATGCCAATTGATAGGGTTAAGAGCCTTATCTAAATCAACCTTAAAAAGGAAATCCTTCTTTCTGTCTCTTTTATCCCGTAGGTATATCTAATTGATAACTAGTGGCGCGTCAATTATGTTGTAGTTTTCATTAAGACCAGTTTGAATGTCCTCCACTGAAACAACCACTTTTTTATCCTATTTTCAAGGCCTTGTCGATTATATTGAAGAGGATACTGATGAGACTAATCGGTCTATGGTCGCTAAGGGTAAGTGGGTCTTTTATCTTGACAATTAGGGTGATGAAGGAGGAACTACAAACTCTAGCATTTATCCACTAGCCTTGAATAATTTAACAAATTTCATTATATCATCTTGCATTAAGCCACAATGTCTCTTGTAGAATTTAAATGTAAACCCATTTGGTGGGGACCTTTTCACTGCCGTAATTCCAAATAGTCTCTTTGATTTCCTCAAAGATAAAAGTCTTGTTCCAGGAAATCGTTGTTGTTGGGTGAAAGTTGTATGAGGTTTTGATTGATGAGTAAAACTGATGTGATCTTCCATTGCATGATAGTCAACACATAACACACTTTCGATCCAGATGCAAGAAAAGAATCTATCTTACAATGAAATTGAACATCAACAGACTTATTGCAAGATCATGTTTTTATTACCCTTATGGTCTTAATCACATTTTAATGTTGCACATATCTTGAAGGTACGAGTCAACCACTATTTTCAAGAGTATCTTACTTAAAAGATGGAATACGTATGAAACCAATCAACTAAAAATCTGAATAATTTGTGAGTTTCATGAATATAGAATGATGAGATAAAATAGTTTATATATGAACATTTGTTAAATACACCATTACACCGTTAAATACACATATTGAATAACATAATATCATGTTATCCGAATTCCATATTCCATACTATGTAGATACCAAGTTTCATACTAAGGGGGTGTTTGGATAAATAGTTTTTAGCTTATTGGCGTATTGCTTATTTGCTTATTGCGGTGGGAATAATTTTTTTTTTAAAAATGTGTTTGGATTAGCTTATTGTAGTGGGAATAAGCAATAAGCAATAAACACTGTAAGTGTTTGGCAAACAAAACAGTTTATATGAGTAAAATGACCAATAAGCAATAAACATTCCCCTATTGCTTATTAAAATCAGCTTATTTGGCTTATTCCTACAGCAATAAGCTGATTTTTAAAGACTCCTATCCAAACACTTAAATTTGCTTATTGCGGTGGGATTAAGCAATAAGCAACCTATTTTTTTTCCTATCCAAACACCCCCTAATTTTACTTTTAATTAAAAGTCAAAATATTTTCTTTTATGAAAAGAAAGTTTATATTTAATGAAAAATTGGCAACTTAAAAGAGTAAATATATAATAATGAGAAATTAAATATTCTCCTACCTTGTATTCATACAAATCATCATATCCAATTAAATGGTGATATATGTAACATTTAATGTTCATTTAATAAAATTTAATATATTAATATAACACATGTTATCATCTAAATTGATAGAAGGATTTATAGGAATAAAAGGTAGGATGATATTTAATTTCTCTATAATAATTAATGGGCAAAATCTTATAATAAACCTTTCTAAAACAAGAAAAGAAAATGTATGTGTGGCAAATCGGATAATCGTGTCGTGTTTTTGTCTGACACGACACAACAATGTTTTATGTAACACGAACACAATACAATACAATGTTGTATTTTTTTAACGAACACGAAAATGAATAAAATAAAAAATGAAAAACATAACACAACACGACAAAGATAACATAAAATAATAATTAGATTATTTAATTAATACATACTTATACATAACACAACAAACACAACAAACAAATGTTAAATTATGTTTATTTTCGTGTTGAATTTTGAACACGAACATAACATTGTTTTTTTTAACACTTGACATGAACACGAATTTCAATTTCAAATTCTTTCAAATTTTGTTTTGTATCACTTATTTTTATTGTGTCGTATCATCAATTGACACCCTTAAAAAAACACTAAGAACCAACTGAATAAAAGAAAAAATATAAATTTTACAAGCCTATGAAATCATAGGGGGTATATTGTAAAATTACTCAAAGGTGATAAAAGTATATTCATTCGACCATCGATCTAGAGTCAACGGGTTTAGGAGGTGCCTGATTTTGGTGGGCCTCATTGATGACCTTGTGGACCTCCTTGTAGACCCTTTTTAAGAACTAACCACCTAAGAGGCTAAGCCTATGCAACCAATTTTGACTTGTTCTAATTTTTCATAGTATGTCTGGTTTATTTAGTGGATTAGGGAAGTATAAATTTAAAAATGTAAACTTTTTTTTGGTAGCAATAGAAAATTAAGAGGATTAAGTTGCTAAATTATAAAAGTCAGGGATCAAAGTCATACATAGAAATTTAAGAGGATTAAAGTTGTCGAAACATAAAAGGAACCAAAGCCATACCAAGAAAAAAATCTTAAAAATAAACACAAAAAGTAAAAAACTACATCGATATGCAGATACACACGAATTTATAACGATCATGTATAGGAAAACAAGAAACTTTTCTTAAAAAAATTAATGAATAAAAGTTCTAAATTTACATCGAAATGTTGATTCAGGACCGACCTAAGGAGAGTTCAAAATATGTCAATCAACATGACCCATTGAAATCTACGAATCCAAATTTTCTTAGCCTTTGTTTTAGCCTAGGTTTATTTTTTAGCCCAAATAATATTAGGTGATGTGTTAGCAAAGAAAAGAAATGACGCAAAAGGGAATCATGAGTAGGAATTTGAAAGTTTCAGGGAAAGCGATGCTTAGGTTCCTTTAATAGTGCAAACAATGATTTCGATTTCTTTCACTCTTTGCTTAAAATGAAAAAAAAAAATCATTCATATGAAACGTTTCAATGTTAGAATAACATCAAACATATTTTCAAAAGCATAGTTCATCTCTTTTTCTTCTTACTTCTTTCTTCATTTAGTTTTTTTTATATAAGAAGAAATCAAGATTTGAAAATGAGAAGGCATTCTCATAAATCTTACCTCAAAATTCAGTAAAAATGTGTTTCCCTTTCATTTATTCATTTTGATTCATATTTTCTTAATATTAGAAGAAAAATATGTCAATCCAACTTCTAGGTATCTTCTAGGTTGCGAAGATTGTGATTCTTGAGTTCTTTGAAGTTTTAAAAATCATAAAGTATATTACTATATTTTTTATTTTAAAATTTTTACATTAGAAGCCAAAAAGAATTTCTCTATTCTGAATACTTTATACTGATAATGTAATATAACATTTTGATTTCTAATTTTTTTATATATAATTCGTTTTTGTTTTTTTATAGGTTTCTTAGACATGGGTTTTAAAACTTTACTACTTGATTTCAAAATCGATGAATCTTTTGGATAAAGGTATTTATAAAGATGTTACTGAAAACTTTATTTTAACAAATATTATAAGAATGGTTGTTTTCAAGTAGAATATTCTTTTGTGTATTAATTTGAATGAAATTTAAGCTTATGAATTTTGCAATAGAATATAGAAATTTACAACTATTTTGCTTACACTTTTGTCTTTCATATTTTAGGTCCTATTTTTTGTTGAATTGTACAGGGCCTTCAAAATCTCTGGGTCGGCCCTACGTTGACAAGCTCGAATTTATACCGACAAATACATAAAACTAAACACGTAATAAATAAGTTTTATTACCTTAAAAGATTTTAAAAACTTCAAAGTCGATAAGGTCAAATTGATATTTTACAAGGTTGATAGGTGGTAACTGTATGATAATTAGAATATATATACTACCATGGTAAACACAAAAATTTTAAAAATAAAAGGTAAAAATAACATTTTAAAAAATTCAAAGTTAAGGGGTAAAAAATGATTTTTAAAAGTAAAGAGGTGAAAATTGAAGGACTAAACACAAATGAGGGACTAAGAGAGAGTAAAAATGACATTTAAAAAAAATTAAAGGATCAAAAATAAAGAAATTAATGAAAATAAGAGACCAAAGTCACAAGTCCACCAATTTTCCTTTTATTTATTTTAAGAAAGTGATTTATAAATAATATTGAAGTAAACATAATTGAAAAATACATTTAATTTAAATATAAGGGTATTTTAATCAATTGAGATAGACTTAAAAATGAAAACTCCATATTTTTGGGATAATTAATTCTTTTGATTTAAAAATTATAATTTTTTTTAATTAATTCAATTTAAATTCTAACGTAATTTTGATTATACCCAATTTTATTTTATCAGAATGATATTCAATAAGAATGTCAGGACATACTTTTGACAGAATATATATTTTGATTAAAATATTATTGAACAATTAATTGAAAAATAACAATATTCTTGTATACTCACGAACATTGAATATATATATATATATATATATATATATATATATATATATATATATATATTCCTACAGAACAATAGTTTTATATATTTTAATACACTTATACATATTCTAAGATAATATCATAAAAATGTAATAAATTCTTAAAAAACATAGCATTATTAAAATACAATTCTTGAACAAATACACTTAATCTTCTACAGCGGTCCATAGTCAACTTGATTCCAACCATTCTCATAAGAATGATATTCTGTGAGACTAACATCATACGAGAATTACATTCTGTAGAATATCGTGATGTAAGAACATATTTATCCTCATCATCTAATATACATGGGAGAGTCTATTCATAGTTAAGGTAGGTCATTTGACCTACATTTTTATTTTATTTTTTTAAGAGATAATACATAAACATAAATGATGACCTAGCTTAAAATTTGGAGTGAACTACCATAAATAACAAAAAATATGTATAATACCATAAATAACAAAAAATATGTATAAATCAAGATTGCAAAAGCCACATTTTATAAGGCAAAATATCCAAACCATTTAAAGTATAATCCAATGAAAAACAGTCAAATATAATTTAAAGATAATTAGATAAATAAAGAAAAAATGAAAAAATAAACAATAAAAAATACATTCACCATCGTTCTTCTCCTACTTTACTACATACGCTAATACTGTGATACATAATTATACAAACCGCAAATCGTCGATCAACACAAATAAGAAATCTCCCAATGTCGTACGTTGGGTGCCGACCCTCTTTCATTGCTGACGGCAGTGCCGACCTCCGCCACCACCAACCGAAACCCGCAACTAGTATATATATACTAGACGAATTCCCGCGCGTTGCGCGACGCATGTTAAAAATATATTGTTAGAATATATTATTATTATATTTAATGTTTTCCTTTCAACTATGTTAAAAAAATATATATTGCATTTTTTTAAACATTATTTGATATTTTACTTTAGGTTTTAAATTTTACACTAAATTTTTAAGCTTATTTGATATATTAATGTAGGTTATTTATTTAACTATATATTTAAGTTAACAAATTAAGTATATCATATTGATAAGTCACAAATTCTTCCATTTATGATAATGTTTACAATTAAAAGCATATTTAAGTTAATAAATTAAACATATTGTATGGAAATATAAAAAGTTTGGAGTTTCAAATGAATGTGGTGAATGAAAAAATGTTTCCTTTATAATATAGTATGATATGATATGATGATGATTATAGTTTTACTTTTAAAGTCAGTGTGACATATACAAATTATTTGATAATTTTATAAACCGTTTAAAATTATGTAAATTATATATCAAACGTATGATAATCTATATATAACGGGTAACAAAATGTATAAACAAAAATAAGAACTACAACTTTTAGTAACATAAAAATATAAAAACATCTATTATAACATTTGTATTAAAAAAGATACATAAACAACGTATAATAAAAAATATGAAAAATAAACACTACAACTTTTAATAACATAAAAACACTAAAACATTTATATTAACTTTTCATACTTAAATTACAAATCTCTTAAAATACATTAATGTTTTTAATGAGTCAAACTTTACAACCTTATAGAAGAAAGAAAAATAAAAAGTTATTAGTGATTACTAATTAATAATCATAAGTTAAAAAGTCTTGAGTTGTAACTAATAAGTATACATAAATTAGAAAACTCTTGAGTTGTAGTGTGAGTTTCAAATGAATACGGTACTTGGAAATGTGTAATTATTATTATTATTATTATTATTATTATTATTATATCCGTCTAAATAATTGGTTTTGATGCATCATTTTAATCCCTTAAATTATTAAGCATAATAATATTTAATTATAAATTTATAACATACATAGGTGCGTATATATGTTAAAACAAATCACATATAATATATATTTTCGTAAATTTCATATGTAATTCGTATCGTAGTAATATGGATAAATTACTTTCATATGAAGAACATATCATAATAAGTCATCATAATTACATATCAAATGTTAAAAAGTATGTTATCTTTTAAATATTGTCTTGTAAATATGTTGTGTAAGATAACCTAACAAAAAAAATAATAGAAAATAAACATAATCAAAATAGAAAAACTACAATAAAATAAATAAGAAAACTTGGTGGTTAAATATATAAATAAAAATGTTACATAAATATACGTTTAAATCAAAAGAAAAACCAATATTCGTCTACTTTGCTCAAACAAAGAAAAACTTATATCCGTTTTCTGAATCTTCTTTCTTTATTTAACATCATTCAACCATAGAAATTTGATGAAAACTCTTCACTAACCTGCAATCAAAATGTTTTTTTTTTTTTTTTTTAAAAGAAGAATGAGAAAGATATTTCAAGCAAAACATTGATGTTTGGAGAGTCACATTCAAGATTAAATAATATATATAAATCACATATAAAGATCAAATGACAAATTGAATATAAAGAGAAAATAGAAAAACTTCATTTATTTTGGTTGAAAGAAAAAAATCATATTATAATTATCATCGATGCGACATAATCCATTTCTTCATATCATCATATTTGGATCGTGAATGCTTCAACTATATGAAAACTTTTAATTCATAATATCTTCAACCAAATGGCGACTTTTTGTAAGAAAAATGTACTAATATAACTACATATATAATGAAGGTGAAATGGTGTGGGGGTTTCAAATGCATGAGGTGTTGAATTTATAGAGTGTGTGATTTTTTTGGAATGAGATTATGTGTGATTAATAGTTTGAAGGTGAAAGGGTGTGGGAGTTTCAAATACATGAAGTGTTGGTAAATTTTTATGTAGGTTTCAAATGCATGAGATTCAAGAAAATATATATATATATATATATATATATATATATATATATATATATATATGTATATATATATATATATATATATATATATATATATATATATATATATATATATTTCATTTTTTATCGGTTACATTTAAATAGTGAACCATATGGTTTTACGTTCTATACTCGTCACTGCTAATATATGCAATGGATCTACAAAAAAAAAAAAAAAAAAAAAAAAAAAAAAAAACCCTAGTCTATAGAATAATTGATGAATGTTCTAACATAATGATTTTGATGTATATTTTAATCCAATAATCAAGTAAACATGGATTGATAAATGATCGAACAGATGTAGCAACCTTGTTCACAAGTCAAAAAAAAAAAAAAAATACTTTCATGTTCACTATTTATTTGTCTTTTAAGAATATATATATATATATATATATATATATATATATATATATATATATATATATATATATATATATATATATATATATATATATATATATATACCCACTTTGCATTAATATCAAAATATTAAGATTCATTTACAATCTGGTATAATCCAAGAATGATACACAACGGGTTTGAATGTAAATCTGTACTCGAAATTATTGATGCTCTCAAAATATTATATTTAGCATGAACATGTAGAAAATCATCTCTAGGAAACACATTAAAGTTCACATTAATTTTAATGTAATGAACTAAAATAAAATTGTAAAAACTTTGTTTTGCTTAATTGAGTTGATATCAATATGGACGTGTGGTTTACCGGACTATGGACTTAGCTGAGTGTAATATGTGCTTCTGCTTCGATTCCGGCCAATGCAAGTTGTAAGCATCATGAAAAAAAAAATCGATTTTTGTTGCATATAAAAACTCATTATTGATAACTTAATCAGTGAACATTTTTTTTTTCATAAACCATCAAAAAATACTAGTTGAATCATAATAAACGTGTCCCACTAATTGAGAAAAAAAGAACATAAGCAATTACTGCTTTTTCCGAATTCATAAATAGATAAACGTTGTTGAACTTTAAGAATTTTCATTAATTCCTTTTCCCCCAAAACCCCAAAAAAATAGATAAAAAAAACTCATATCTTGGTACTCTTAACATATAATGATTAAAATAATAATAATAATAATAATAATAATAATAATAATAATAATAATAAAAAAATTGAAAAATAAAACAAAACAAAAGAATCGTAATTAAGAATTTACTAACTGTTTAGTGGCGTCTAGTTGTGAAGAGTGAAAACAGTGGTTGTGGAGGTCGCTACAAAAACGGTGACGACTGATGGTGGTGCAACGATGTTAGGGATTTTGTACCAATGAGATTTTGTGCCAATGAAATAACGAGGATCGACATCGGCAGGGAGTGGTGTTGAATGTGTTTAGAAATTATTCTATGGATGCCCAAATTATAGTTTCAATCAATATACAATTACCATAATAAAAAGATTTATTATAATTAAAAGTAAATGATTTAAAAATTAATTTACTAAATTACACTTATTGTATTTTATTAATTAAGAAGACTGGTAATATTAATTCCTATATCTATACAATAGATAGAAAAAATAAATCTCTCTCTCTATCTATATATCTCTCTCTCTCTCTCTCTCTCTCTCTCTCTCTATATATATATATATATATATATATATATATATATATATATACCGATTCCAGTGACGATTATTTTTTCGGTGACAACTCGTGAGGTCACCTTAAAAATATTGAAAAACTAAATTTTAAAAATACAAATTATAAAATCGAGCATAGACTATATATATATATATATATATATATATATATGAAAAAATTCAATAGAAAACCATAATTATTGATTTTTCAAGGAACCAAATCTTCTTTTCAATTTCTAGATCTTATTCTTTATCGAAAAAAAAAAATCTAAAAATATATAAATTCATATACTAACATTGTGAATCCAGATTCACGTTGTGAATTTTCAAAAATTTACATTTTGAATTTGACGTAACAAAAATTGAATTTTATATTATTGGAAAAAGGATAAAAAGTTATAAATTTCTGTATTTTTATTTTTATTTTTTTTATAAAAAATAAATTCTAAAAGTTGAAAAAAAAAATTGATTCCTTGATTCCTTGATTAATTATGACTCTCTATTGAACCTCACAATATATATAATAAAGAGAATAGTGTAATTAAAAAAAAATGTTTTCCTCCTTTAAAAGTCTAAACATTTTTTGTTCTCTTTTTCCTAACCGCGTGGTTACTTTTTAAATATTTCTTAATATCATTCATTCAAAAAATAGTACTAATGAAAAAAGACCTAGATTAATTTATTGTGTACGAGTTTATTCTAGGTTTTCTTTTTCACTAATATAAAGTCATATAAAGTTCTAACTTCTAACAAGTTATATAGTGCGTAACTGGGTATAATTTTCTATAGCTAATAATAAGCAACTAGTTTGTTTTAGTAAAATGAAGATAAATATCAATTGAAAATAATTATATATGTATTGAATATCTTATCAAGCTTGATCATTTTTTTTAAAAGCATAAAATTTAACGAAGGTAATTTAGGTTTATTATATAGTTAAAAGTAAAAAAATTTCATAGCTGATTTGTATGCCCAATTCTTTTGGACAGGTGAGACTGAATAACAAAATATTTGTTGGGACAAATGGAGGAAGTGAGTATTAGTAAGTTTGAAAGTTTTTTGTGATAATGATATGAATGGGGGAGACTTGAAGAAAAAATGAAATCGAATGGATTTATATAGAAGCAAAAATTAAATCCTTGGATTGGATTAATATCAGGTTAATACAAAGGATGAAAAATCAAAGTTGTGTGCTGTAAGTTTGGACTTTTGATACATCATAAGTTGGTAAACATACAATGTGCTATAGCTAGAATTGGGGATTATAAAAAATTTGATGGAAGAAACATGCGTATTAGTAGTGAAAATAGATAGTTTGAACTTTTCTGAAAAGTCAAACTCGTATTGGAAATAGAAATGTGAAAGGGCGAATATAATAACTTAAATAGAGTTGAAAGTATTCCTTAATATCAATTGAATTTTAGAGTGATCGGTGTTGACGACAGTGAGGGTCGTTTTGTCTACGTAGATGGTTGGCAACAGCGTTATAACGTCTGTTACACAACCCCCGCCTTTCCGTTAAGGCTCGTTATGAGGTCCTCTATGGTGGTGATAACGAATAGAGATGTCAAAAAGTCACGTGGAGCCTCTGAACTCGTGGGGACTCAATCTCATATGGGAGATATTTATTAAAAAGAATCGGGGAGTGGGGACAAGTTTAACAACCATTTTAAGTTTGGGGGCGGAGAGAGGGGTGGATAGTCCCGTCCCGAACCCTCCATGGGAACCCCGTTAATATATTAATTATATAAATATAATAAATAATGGTAATGATTCTGAGTTTTCAAAATTCAATAAAAAATCATTATTTTAAGTTATTCGTATAATGTGTTTTTAGATGTGATAACATTTTTACTTTTAACATGTAAAATTATGTAATAAATAACATTTTTTAACCCAAAAAATAATTTCTTTAAGTCCAAAAAACAAATTTTTAGCCCAATAAAAATATATCTTAGAATCAATCGGGGGCGGGGGCGAGGGCAAGGGCAAGGGCTGGGGAATGTGGAAATTTTAGGGGGGTGGGGATGCAATCCACATTATGTTCGCCCTCGTTGACATCCATAATAACGAGTTGCAAGGGGACTTTTTCGATGAATTGGACCGTATTTTTTTTCTCTCTATTTCATAAAGTTTCAATAATTCAAAAAAAGGACCTGTTTGACGAGTCTAACGATGATGGCATTAAGGATGATATGTTCGTCTCTATGATGTATGAGTATTGCACGAACATGTTACTACAACCAAATCCAAGATCTTCTCTATTAGTCAGACGTACGACATTAAATAGAGATCACAAAGAAGGGCATAGACGTCTAGCTGTGACATCCCGAAATTTATGTCTAAAACTATAGATAGTCAATTCACCGCAAACCTCATTGTAACTTGAACTATTGAGCTTTAATGCATACTTTGGAATATAAATAGTGTCATTACAATTAAAATATGATACGAGATAGTATCTTACTTCCAATTGTGGAAAATCCCACACAAATGATAAAGCACAAACTGTAACCCTAGTTAATACGTCTGAAAAAATGAAATTTCGTATTAAGCAGTTGTGAGCGAAGCAAACACTCTAGTCTCGTAGTACATATTCACCTCGTTTCGAAAATATAAAGAACGCTCGAAACAAAGTTCGTATGTAAAAGATGCAACCATTATAAGAAACTAAACAAGTACGATATTGTTTTTCTTTAAACTACATAAACTATTTTGATCCGTTCAGGCACTTGCATATCTCAGATGGAAATTCCGAGAACATTTTTAGACTCAGGTTATGGTCTGATATCTAATTGTATACTCGAAATATTATTAGTAAAAATATTTATAAAAGTCGAAAAATCGGATGTTTCGGGTCAATTAAACACGGATCTTTAAATGCAATTTCCCAGAGTTCTACAACTCGAATAACTAGTTTGTTTGCGTTTTTGGAATTCTTAAACTCGGCTCTATCATTCGCCACTTTCGAAAAAAATACTAGACATCAGGAACTTGGCACACAAATTTAAGCAGATTTTTGGGACCTTTTTAGGTTAGTGACATCACCATGTGCTACAAGCCTTACATGAGAGAGTCAAAATTCAGCCAATTTCCCCTTCTCTTAGACTTGCCCACGTGCATCACCTTCTTCCTCCCTCACCCTTTCAAATCCAAGTACAAGGCATGGTGGATTTGTATGTTTAACTCACCATAGAAGCATGGCATGGCTAGTGGCTTGCAAGCTTCCAATACTTTATAAATTGAACCATATACCTCCTCATTCATCACACAAAAATCATCCATCAATTCCCTCACTCTTCCTTTCTCCCATGTTCCCTTTTTCTCGACTAAGAACACCACAGAAGGTGGCTTGGGCCTCCGAATATTGAGCCACATAGGACCACCACCCTCCACCACATCTTTCGGTCGTCGTCGACCAGCAGCAACCCCAAACACCTCTACCACCTGCTGCCTCCCCCTATCGTCCCCTTCTCTCCAGTCTCGTTGGGCAAAAAAGGAAGAAACCGAGAGGCTGCGGGAAACAGCCCCTTGTCACCCTACTGCCGATGATAGCAGCCACCTATTGCCTTCGTTCCATTCACCCTTCGATCAAGCTAGAAACAAGAGACTCTTCCCTCATTAGTTGATCATCAAAACAGTCTCAGGCCTCTTTGTTGGGTTTAATTTAAAAACTAGTTTCAAAAACTACAAATAATGAAAAATAGAAGACTTGAGTTTTATAAATGACATGAACATTTTATTACCCACCAAGGATCATCTTGCAAGTAGAAGAAAGATTTAAAACACAACCATAGAAGGAAGAAGTGGTAACAACCTTTGAAGCCCTTTGAGTCCTCTAGGGGAGGCTTGAAAGTTGATGGAGAGAGGATGAACCCTTGAGATACCAACAATGTTCCAACTTGATGTAATGTTAGTTATAACTCTTTTAAGTCAAAAAAAGATTATGACTTAAAGAGAGAATTCAAGCAACAATTATCTTCAAATTGCAAGACTTGAGAGAATATGGAGAGGGGAGAAGAGCTCTCGGATTTTCTTAGCAAGAAGAGTGATCCAAAATGCAAGAGGGTAATCTATTTAAAGTTTACACTTAATCTAAAGATATTTATCCAATAAGCACTTTAGACACTCTTGTCCCATGCATGCACCATGCTTTGATTTCTTTTAATTAAACTAATAAGAAATCCATACTTCTCTTTTTCCCCTAGTATAGCCGACCACATGTGGAAAAAAATAGTAGAGTTTATATTTTATAAACTCAAAGTTTATAAGATATCAACTTTGTGTTTTGCTAAAACAAAAAGCTTACTTAGTCCAAAATGTTGTACATGACTTATTAATTTATACCTTATGAAATAACGTGTTACATGTATTATAAAATAATTATTTCCTTGAAATAAATATTCTCATAATTTATTATAAGAGTTTATGAATATTTATTAAAATCAATTTTTAATAAATAATCATTTGTATCAAGTTGTTGTTAGTGTGACTCTTAGAATCATATGTTTTTTAGCAATATCATTTTAACATGACTCTTGAGAATACTAGATCTTTCATTTTCCCACTTGCGCAAGAGTCATATCAAATTAATATAGACATCAGTGAACGTCTAGCAACATTTCACTACCCCCGACAACATATGATATAGTACCATTCCATCAACGCCCAATTCCCCAGAACCCCTAAGGCTACAATTGGTGAGTAAGGTAAGTTTATCAGTTATCCCTTTTCTATAAACATCATGTTGAACATGAGATATAGATTGCAGTCAATCTCATATAAATGTTCAACTTTACATCAAGCCTTAGATGTCTAAGTCTCAACGAATAAGAGGAACAAATTCCATCTTGCCTACATACGCTTTTTTCATGGTTCACATCATACCCGATAATAGCTTTTATAACTGCCTATTTAAAGAACAACATTTGACTACATCAAAGCATAACATTCTCCACGCTCAAGTCCCATATATGTATCTCAATTGTTAAGGATATACAGATGTTACCTTTATCAAGTATCATTCATGACAACAATCCACAAAATGATCTTGAACAGGTCAATCCAATACTTGCTCTCTAGCAAATACCTATGAAACTAGTTACAACGCTTTGTCAGCCATTCAAATTCAATTTGTCTTACTTTATTACTGTTCCCACAATAATAAATGAATACGGATTTTAAGAGTGAATAAATTTACTCATGGATTAAACATGTTAATAAATAACACAACAAATAGTTAATGAAAAGATCATATGCCATATATATCATAGCCATTACAATAGATGATGTCGCAATGTTCTAATACTCAATACTAATACATAGATCAAATCCAATCACTAGAATAGTGACGTCCTATTCCTCAAGCATGACCTTTAAACTTGGCTTGAGGAAGGGGATTCGTGAAAGGGTCCGCCAAATTTTGATCAGTGTGAACTTTGTGAATACTAATTTCACCTTCTTCAACTTTATACCAAATGAAGTTGAATCTTCAGCTAATATGTGTGGTCTTCTTGTGTGATCTGGGTTCTTTTTCCAAAGAAATAGCACCCTCATTTTCACAAAAAACATCTAGGGGGTCTTGAATGGTAGGGATTACCTTTAGATCTCCAATGAATTTCTTCATCCAAGCAACCTCTTGTGCGGCTTCAGAAGCAGCAATATATTCTTACTCTGTAGTGGATTGTGCAACAACACTTTTGTTAGGGCCTGGATCCTTGAAACATTTAGAATCCTCAAACCTCATCAAATATTCAGGATCCTCAACTATCTCAGGATCTCGACTATTACCGTTATTATTACTTACTAACATTTATAAAGGTTTTATTTCATTTTTAATTAACACATGTTCAGAAAATAGTTAAGAGAAGACTTATTGTCAACAAAGAGTCATCTCAGCTATGATAAAGACCCGGAATACCAAGTCCAACAACACTCACAAAGTTGATCATAGAGGATCCTTAGAATATCGGACATCTTGTTAGCTAGTTTAGACTATAAATTGACACATGTATGTTACACAAAACACAGACTGCTTACTCTTAGCTTACTCTATGAACTTTTTCACTTATTCTTACTGAAATACTCTCCATAGTCATCATTTTATATTAATAAAATCATCAAGGCAAATGATCATTATCACCTCCCAAGTTTTTGTGATGGAGATCCTAACAAGGATCAAGGGATTTTCTTGTAAACAATCGTGTAATTCTCTTTACCTTTTTCTATTGCACAATTCAAACGTCATAGCCTCTCATTCAATTTGGTTGATTTGTACTTGTGTAATTTTTGAACCAAAACAATTTGGCACCCACCGTGGGGCCGTGGTGTTCAAAATCCTTGAAAGATCATGTCTACATAACCAATCCTTTCTTCATCCTCTGCTCCTTCCTTTCCAACCAAAAACCTACCACCTCCTCCAAATGGACCCTCTGGTTACTAACCAAGGAAGTTTTGGATCTTCAGGACTCCAGGATCCGACTGCTCCGGTCACTACTGTTGAACTCATTGCTATGATGGGGAAAATTACGCAATAGATGACTTAGCAGCAAGATGACAATAGAACACTACTTAGAGAAGTGGAGAGGATGAAGGCAGAATTTCAGAAACCCTAGGAAGCAATGCCCACCGTTGTACAACCAAGGATCCTGAACTTCAACAATATGGGATCCTCATGAAATCAATAGGGGAATACAACTCCTACTACTATTGTGTCACCCTGGGGGACAACTATGAATAATCGAGCATCAATGATCAATGATCTCAATGAGCCTTTCAATACTCCTAGAAACCTTGATTCTAGTAACTTCTTAAACAATAATACTATCAATACTAACTCTACAAATTTTGACGCAGGAATAAGTCCAAACATGGCTAAGGAATTACAATAGTTGAGTCAAATGATCTCAAGCATACCCTAGGTAGTTCAACCCATACCAGAAGCATCTCCAACAAGTCACAGGATCTTGAGATTTTCTCTGGCAATAGCCGATACCGAAGTTCCTAAGTGCTTCCAAACTCCTAGCATGAAGCCTTACGATGGAACTATGGATCCTGACGAGCATGTAACACAATACCGAGAAAGGATAGAGATCATTCCCATCCCAGTGCACGTGAAGGAAGCTTGCTTATGCAAAGGCTTTGGTTCAACTCTCATAGGATCAGCTCTTAAATGTCTGCTAAATGTTCCTCCCTATTCTATCACTTCATTTGCACACTTAGTCGATATTTTCAATAACTAGTTTTCTTGTAGCAGAACCTTCGAGAAGATCACTAGTGATCTCTATCGGGTAGTTCAGGATCCTAAGGAACGACTTAGGGATTTTGTCAACAGGTTTGGTAGGGAAGCTATAAGAATCCCTAACATTGACATGGCGATTTCTATAGAGGCCTTCAAGACTGGTCTAGGGAAGGATTCACCCTTCTACGAAGATCTCGTGATGACCCCATGCAAGAGATTGGACAAAGATAGTTACCGAGCATTGCAATTCATATGGCTTGAAGAAGATTAAGAAATCCAAAAGAGGAGCAACCCTTCCATTCAATACGAGAATCCCAATAGGAAGGCCGAATCCTTGGCTCCAAGATGCTACAAATCGATCCCTATTCTAAACTAGATCATCACAAGGTTGATTCCCTCGAAGATGAAGGAGAGGAAGGGAACGTCCTAAGATCACTGACTATTGTTTTTCTGTATATGTTTCAGGTTTAATCCATGCTATGCAGGATCTCGGAGATAATGCAAGGTGGTCAAAGAAGTATAACAAGTCCACCAGTTGGAAAGACATGTCCAAATGGTGTGATTACCACGAAGATTCGGTCACATGACGGATGATTTCATATCCCTAAGAAATGAGATCAACTATCTGCTTAGCAAAGGGCATCTTAAAGAAATCCTCAGAAGTAAGAAAGAAAAGCCCAAGGAGAACAACCAGGATGGTCACAAGATCCTGGAGAAAACAGGATCTCCACCCAAACGCCAAGATAATTAACGTTATCTCGGGCGGATCTAACATTTGTGGTACTTCTTATTCTCAGGCTAAAAGACATGCCAAGGTCCCTAAAATAGAAAAGGAGGATAGACCATGGAAGAATACCTCGGTTACCAATGAAAAGGAAGTTACGTTTGACAAGACAGATAGGGAAGGGATCCAGGATCCTCACCATGACAGACTCGTGATAACACTATACATTGCCAAACATTTCGTCAGAAGGATCCTTGTTGACGGAGGATCCTCGGTCAACATCATACTCTTGGACGCACTAAAGAGGATGAACATCCCGGAATCAAAAATAATCAAAAGATCCTCGGTCCTCATAGGACTTAAAAGAGAAACAAAACACATCATTAGTGAGATAAAGCTATCAATATACATAGAGCGGGTAAAATCTATACAAAATTTCAGTTTTATTGACATTTTATCTTCTTATAATGTGATATTAGGTAGACCATGGATCTACGAGATGAAAGTGGTTCCATCAACATATCATTAATATGTAAAGATGCGTACTTCGTGGGGAACGATGAAGATCATGGGAGATCAACAAGAGCCAAATGAATGTCATAAAACCTCTATGAAGCCTACGAAGAAACCCCAACAAGAATAGCAACTAAGGCAGTGGGCACAACACGTTCTAGAAAAAAAGGAGCAAGACGTGAAGGAAGTGCCCCTGAGCAGCGAGGATCCTGAAGCTAAAGTCCTCATAGGATCCTCGATATCTGAGCAAATTGAGAAAGATTTATTAAATTTCCTTCAAACCAGAAGCAAGACGTTTGCATGGAAACACAAAGATATGATAGATACAGATAAGAGTATTATCACTCACAACTTAATAATGATCCTTCTTTCAGACCAATACATCAAAAGAGAAGGAAGTTTGCACCCGAAAAGAATCAGATCATCCTAGAAGATGTGGAAAAGCTCCTCAAGACAAGGATGATCAAGGAAGTAAAGTTCCCGAGATGGCTAGCTAATGTATTTTTCGTAAAAAAGAAGAACGAAAAGTTGTGAGTATGTGTAGACTACACGAATCTTAACAAGGCTTGTCCTAAGGATCCTTTCCCTCTACCACACATTGACTCCATGATAGATGCAACAGTTGGCCACAAACTCTTAACCTTCATGGATGCTTCACCAGGATTCCGACAAATCCAGATGGAACCATGCGATCAAGAAGATACAAAATTTATTACACCAACATGTAAATATTGTTACACTGCAATGCCTTTTGGTATTAAAATGCAGGTGCTACATATCAAAGACCGATGAACCGGATGTTTAAAGACAAGCTAGGGGAGACCATGGAGATCTACATTGACGACATGGTGATGAAGTCCATTAAAGTTGAAGATCATCTCAGGGATCTCAAAGAAGCCTTCGACATTCTAGACGAATACAACATGAAATTGAATTCATTTAAATGCCACTTTGGGATGAAGTCAGGCAAGTTCCTTAGGTATATGGTAACCAAGAGAGGAATAGACGCAACACCAGACCAAATCAAATCAATCATAGAGGTGAAATCTCCATCTTCAACAAAAGACATCCAAAGGCTAACCGGAAGAGTGGCAACACTCAACAGGTTCATTTCAAGATCCTCAGAAAGGTGTAAGCCCTTCTATGATATCTTGAAGAAGAACAAGAAGTTTGAATGGACCGAAGAACACGAAGAATCTTTTTAGGAACTAAAAACATACTTAAGTTCTGCGCCACTGCTGGTGAATCTTATAGATGGAGAACCACTTCTCCTTTACCTCTCGGTATCCTCAAGTGCGGTAAGTGGTGTCCTAGCCAAGGATCTTAACAGAGACCAACATCCTATCTACTATGTAAGTAGAAGTCTTCTGGATCCTAAAACCAAGTATTCTCATCTTGAAAAATTATTACTTTTATTATTAACCGCTTCTACTAAATTAAGAGACTATTTCGAGACACATACTATACATGTGAAAAATAATTATCCTATTAAGAATGTGATGAGAAAACCAGAGATGTCAGGAAGGATGGAAAAATGGTCAGTGAAGTTAAGCATGTTTGACATCAAATGTGATCCAAAATTGGCCATAAAGTCACAAGCTTTAGCAGACTTTGTGGCTAACTTTAGTGATGATCTACAAAAGAAGTAGATATTGAAGCTAAACAACCCCTAGAAGATGAACACTTGGGAAAATGGACACTATTCACGGATGGAGCTTCAAAACAAAAAGGAACTGGGCTAGGGATCATACTAAAATCGCTACAGGGGGGCATCCTACCCCAGGCAGTTAGTTGTGAATTCAACGTAACCAACAACGAAACGGAATACGAAGCTTTCATCATGGGACTACAATTAGCTAAGGATCTTGAAATCAAGGATCTTTAGGTATCTTTTGATTCTTTATTGTTAACCAGTTACTTCAATGGATCTTATGGAGTGAAAGGTGAAAGATTAGCAGTATACCTCGAGATCCTAAAAAAATTAGCCTCTGATCTTGAAAACTCTAGCCAAACCAATGTTCCCTGGGAAGAAAACACATAAGCAGATGCATTAGCTAACTTAGAATCCTTCCTAAAGTTACCACCATAAATAAAGATCCATATAACCTACATAATAACTCCAACTATAGAAGCCCTTTTTGACAAACTCGACGATCCTGAACAACCAATAAGTGTAGAATCCATTAGAGATCCTGACCCACAGATCCTTCCACAAAGGGATCCCGATGAATAGGATCCTCAAAGAAGTCCACGCTCATGGATCCAACCCATTATTGAGTATCTCCAAACTGGCACGATCCCAACAGAAGAAAAAAGAAAAAGAGCATTCAAAACAAGAATCTCAAGGTTCGTAATAATCCAAGGACTCTATAAAAAATCTATGGCAAGTCCATATCTCAGATGCTTGGAAGATCCTGAAGTTGCGGAAGTCTTGAAGGACATACATGAAGGAGACTATGACATTCACACTGGGGTCAGATCCTTATGCTTCAAGGTATTGAGAACAAGATACTACTAGCCAACCATGAAGAGAGATTTTTTTCTACATGATCAAAAGTGTGTTGCTTTCCGAAGACATAGCAAAATCCTACATCAACCGGAAAAACCTCTACATCCTATTATCTCTCCATGGCCATTCATGAAATGGGGAATGGATATAGTAGGAAAATTACCAATAGCTCCAGGAGGAAAAGTCTTCATGTTGGTGATCACTGATTACTTCTCGAAGTGGATCGAAGTTGAAGCCTTCGTTCAGGTTAGAGAAAAAGATGTAGTCTCATTTATTAAACGTAATATATTTACTAGATTCGGGATCCTTGCTGAAATCATATCTGACAATGCATCCCAATTCATAAGCAATGAGAGGATCCTAGCCTAGGATCTTGACATTATTGATTAACTCAGAGATCTTGCCAAGATACACATTGCTGCTCATCAACAAATGATCACCAAGGCTTACAACAAAAACATAAAAGTTAGAAGATTCAAAATAAGAGACTTGTTATTAAGGAAAACATTCCAAAACACCAAGGATCCTAGTGCATGTAAATTAGCTCCTAAGTGGGAAGGACCATATCTCATAGATGTTGAAGTAGGCAAAGGAGTATATTGGCTAGCAACACTCGAAGGTAGCATTTTTCCAAGATCCTGGAATGTTATACATATTAAAGCATACTATATGTAAATAAGATCAATTGATATTCAACAAAACCAAGGTGCACATGTTCTTTACCTTAAACTTTGCATCATTACTTATTTTCTCCTCGAATAAATCACTAACTTTAGCATCGGAGGGGCGTTAACTAGACTAACACTCACCCCTAGCTAACATTTTCTATACAGAACAACATACAAATAACGATGTCCATAAGCAATGATCCTGAAACATGAGGATCCTCAAGGTTGAAGATCCTAAAACATAAGGATCTTGACATACCAAGATCTCAACATCTTAACACTTGAACAATCCCATTATATCAATGGTACGATCTTTAAACTATCATATACACAAGCTAGAGCTTGATCATCTCTCGTACGCTTAAGGGTACTTAATCCCCTCTAAGGTTTAAAGAGTTAATTACCTCTTTCACATAAACTAAGGTTTATACTCCTCGCTTGAACGCACAATATCTAACTATGGGATACGAATAAAGGGATCCTTTTATTATGTAGTGGCTTAGCAACCCTCTTATCTTTTAAAATAAGTTAAGATCCTTAAGGTTTATAATATTTTCATGCTATCTAAAATTGGGACCTAACCCCAAAAATTACATAAGGTTTATAACATCTTCATGTTATCACACGTTGAGATTTTGCCCCAGAAAATACACACAAATCATAACATTTTCATGTTATCATAAGTAGGGATATTTCCCATGAAACAAGTCATAAGTTGGGATCCTCCCCGATATATAGCATTAACATGTTATAAGTTAAACTTATGGTATTACCTAAGAATTTTGTCAAAGTCTATAAGATAAAGATGTTATCCTATGAAGGGAATTCCCTCGTCTGATCTTATGATTAAGGACATGATCCTCATCATTAAGGATCCTCATCATTAAGGATCTTCATCCTTAAGGATCCCCATCATTAAGGATCCTCAACAATAAGAACCTTATCATCAGAAGTCAAGAATGATCCTAACTTCTTCCAAAGTTAAGATTTATCCTCAATAAATTCTAAGATTGAAATGCTTATGAAGCTTAAGGAAAAACTTGAAGACAACCAGGTTCCATCTTTCCTTGTTCTTAACTTTGAAAGTTTTAAGTAAAATTAAGGATCTTAAGCTTTTTAGGATCCTAACTACTTAAAAATCTAAGTACTATATTTGACACGCAGAATAAACAGGACAAGGAAATAAAGACAGACAAAAGGGAAATGCTACAATTTCATTCAAAAAAATTATGCACAAACCTAATAAGGCAAAAGCTAAATTGTCTTACATAAAGCAAAAACTACTTAAATTGTCTTCATGCAGGCCTAGACCTTGGTTTGATCATCATTGGCCCAATCTTTCTCTCCTCCCTCCAACGGTTACGATGAAGGTGTTGGATAAGGTGTCTAAGTCCATAACTATATTCAGTATATACTTGACCCAAAAGTAGCATGGTCCATTTGTGATGCATTTCACCAGAACAATTTGAAAGGATGGACTTTTGAGAAGATTTTATTTATGATTTATTAATATATTATAAGTTCTAATATATATATATATATATATATATATATATATATATATGAAATCATATTATTTAATTAGTATTGATCAAGAATTAATTTGGAATTAATTTAGTGATCAAAATAGACTAATTAAATGTACGGGGACTGATTTGGTAAATCAATAACTCTTATAGTGTGGCCTAAGGTTATTTAGGATGGGCTAAACCAATATGGTAGTCCATGGTCCATGGAGGTTTAACCCATGGATACTAAGTAATATGAAAGGTCATGGTGAATTAGGGTTTTGCCACACTATAAAAGAAGCCCTTTAGCTCCTAAAATCAGGACTAGTGTTTCAAGAAGATCATAAGAGCCGATTTTGTGCAACTCACACTCTCTCTCAAGTACTCCATTGCTAGAGGTGTTTTGTGAAGCATTTGAGGCATCGCATTTGGGGTACTAGGCTCTTAAAGGTCCAAGTTAACTAGCTACAAGAAGAGGTAAGTCATCTAACTGGTTTTTGTTATTCAAGTACCCATGATTTTTATGCTAGTTAGGATATTGCTTTGGAAAATCAAATTGCATGTATAATTAGAGAAAACATAGATCCAAATCATTTAGGGTTGCTTGTGCGCCATAAGGTTGTTAGAGTGCCCAAAACCCATCAGTGGTATTAGAGCCTAGGATTGTTTTCTGTTATACTTGATGCTTATTGGTTTTTAAAGTTGAAAAAAATGATTTTCTTCCTTTTAACTGGTGATCTCGTCGAGTCCACTGGATGACTCGATGAGTCCACTTAGAAACAGACCAACTCGATGAGTCTATTACATGTACTCGTCGAGTTGGTGCTCCTATGTGCAGATTTTCAAGTTTTTAGCCAGAATTGCATTAGGATCATTATCCTAAACTATTTCTCGAACCATGAAATTTGTTTTTGATAAGGTAATGATCATGCTTGTCCAATTAAAAGATAATTGTCATAATTTCAAGATTTTTATTAGTTTATATGGTTAGGCTAATTTCTTGAAGATTGTTGATATGAATTATCTTGTTTTTATGAGTTTAATTCGATCATGGATGAATTATTTGATTATTATGTTAATTAAAATAATGATCTAAATGCCTTTAATGGACTCCATAAATTGTCCTTAAGTTATGGAAAATGAAAAGTCTTTTCTTTAAAAAGTCATTAAACTCATAAGTTATAGAGATGAAAAGTTTTGAATAGTTTCAAAACTTGTCCTCAAGTTTTGGAATTTGTAAAGTCACACTTGTGAATACTTTAATTCCAAACCCTAGAATTTTAAAAGTTTAAAATTCAACCCTTATACTATTATAATATTAAAAGTTTAATGATTATATATATATATATATATATATGTGTGTGTGTGTGTGTGTATGTATGTATGTATAAGACAAGTTAGTCTTACCGTTAGTAGGCATCATTCACAAAGTCAATCTATAAGGGTATAAGGTTACTACCTATAAAATGGTGGTTTAATAGATGTCCACTCTCACCCACCACTTCCTTGACTGGTGGAGGGTCGTTAGCTAAACGGGTAGGATACGACATTAATTATCGTTAAAAGTATAATAATAATTATAAAGAAACTAAATGTTTCATCAAATTCCCAATCTTAGTTACTTTAGGAAAATGTGAATTTGATGCTAATCCATGAAATTACACTTTTCACCTTGCCAAGTCGTCATGGAGCATGTGTGGTTAATCGGCACATTAATTTGGACTAGTAAGGATGGAAAATGGTAGCTTAATGGTTGTCATAGATCGGTGGAGTGTGTGTGGTTAACCGGCACATCGATTAGGTGATAAATGACATCAAGTGTACCAAGTAAATCTGCATGGTTATTCAAACTTTGTTTGTGATCCTCGTTATCCCAGTCACAAACTTAAATGACATAATCGAGATTTAAATATGCCATTGAAAAGTTTAATGAATCTCAAAAGAATCTAGGAATTTCAATCCAATTAAAACTTGATAATCAATTTCGTTTTTCATAGTGAAAATTGGTAAATCGTCATTTACCTACCTTCAGATATTTTGCAAGTTGGATTACGGCATCCCTCTTCTAAATTGTAAAATATTGTGTTGTGTCGTAGCCTAAGTATTTCATTTGGGTGTTATATTAAGGACTCTTATCTAATCTAAACTTTGTCTTTCTTTTTCAGATGTCTTCCAACAGTGCTTCTGGCTCAAACCCTAATGGCTCCTTCTCTCTCATGAACTTGTGTGGGAGAGTCATCTTTGATGGCACTTACTTCAATGACTAGATTAGGAACATCAGGACGGTCACTCGCTATGAGGACAAAGAATATATCCTAGACAAGGAGCTTAAGGAAATCGATGCGTCTTTTGCTACTTCTGAGGAGATCGCTGAGTTTTGGACTCATGAGAAGGATGCCACTGAGGTGTCTTGTATCATGTTGGCTACTATGACAGGTGAACTCCAAAAGTCCTATGAGGACTTCTACCCTTTTGAGATGCACCAAGACCTGATGGAAAGATTACATCAGAGTGCTCATCAAGAGAGGTATGAAATCATCTCTTCCATGATAACAACTAAGATTAAGGATGGAGAGTCCATTACAGCCCACTTGCAGAAAATGCAAAGGTTTGTGGACCATTTGCTAAAGTTGAATGTGAACTTCGTTGAGGATTTGGATATAGATATCATTCTACACTCCTTACCTCCCTGTTATGAAAAGTTCTGCATGACCTGTCATATGGACAAGGAGGAGGTCACTCTTAACAAGCTTCAAGGACTTTTGAGGAATGCTGAAAGTAGTCTCAAAGGTAAATCAGTTGTTACTACTGCTACTACTGCCCCTGTTTTGGCAATTGGGCATGGCACAGGGAAGAAGAGGAAGACCCCTTCCAAGGATCACAAGGGAAAGTCTCTGTATGGATCCTCTTCAAGTGGAACCAAAGGTGGTTCTGCTACTCCCTTAACCAACCCAAAAGAAAAAGAGTGCTTATATTGTCATGAAAAAGGGCACTGGAAGTGAAGCTGCCTTAAGTACTTGTCGGATGTTAAGGATGGGAAGGTTAAACCCACCCATGTAGGTATTTACACCATTCTATCTAAAAACTCATTACATGCTAATTCTTGGGTCCTTGATATAGGTTGTGGATTTCACATTTGTTCTGATATGCAGGGCCTAAAAAGAAGTAAGGATGTGGAGCACGGGAAGATAAACTTGATCATGGGGAATACGAAGGCCTCACCTATCACCAAGATTGGAGTTTAATCTTTATTTCTTAGTAGTGGGTTAGAAATAGATTTTAATAATTGTTGTGACTCGTCTGATATGGCGATAAATATTATTTCCTTTCATGGTTTTTACAAACAATGTTTTAGTTTTTCATTTGATAATGAAATTGGTGCTATTAATGCTTTTTATAATGGTGTATTTTTTTTAAAGGGTTACCTTGTAATGGTGTATATGAATCTGTGATGGTTGTAGATAACTTAGGAAATAATGTGTTACATATTGATTCTTCCAATAGTTAGGATAAGGCATCCTTGTGGAATTGTCGTCTTGGACATGTCAACAAGAAGCACATACACCAGCTCCAAAAGGCTGGAGTTTTGGAGTCATTTGACTTAAAGTTGGATGACACTTGCGAATCTTTTTTTCTTGGAAAAATGACTAAGTCACCCTTCACTAGTACTTGTGAAAGGGGTGAAGGGTTATTGGATCTCGGACACACCGATGTGTGTAGGCCCTTAAGAACCGCCACAAGGGATGCCAACCACTTCTATGTGACTTTCACTGATGATAAAAGTAGATATGGCTATGTCTACTTAATCAAGCATAAGTTAGAAACCTTTGAAAATTTCAAAGAGTTTAAACAAGAAGTGGAAAATCAGTTGGGTAGGAAGATAAAGATGCTCTGATTCGTTCAGGGTGGTGAGTGTCTTAGTATCGAGTTCCTTGACTATCTTAAGGAATGTGGAACCATTCACAATTGATTCCACCTAGGACACCACAACTTAATGGTGTGGCTGAGAGGCACAATCGAACCTTGTTGGACATGGTTCGTTCCATGATAAGTCGAGCTTCATTACCTATCTCATTCTGAGGGTATGCCTTAGATATTGGCCGCCCATATCCTTAATCTAGTCCCAACTAAGAAGGTTGCCAAAACACCTCACGAGATATGGACAGGGAAAGTTCCCTCGTTAGAAAACATCAAGGTTTGGGGTTGCAAGGCTTTCGTGAGACGTGAGACTCACGATAAGCTCGAACCTCGCTGTGAGCATTGTGTTTTCATCGGCTACCTGCAAAAATCCTTTGGATATATCTTCTATCGACCGAGTGATAATGTTGTCTTCGTTGCAAGGAGAACAGTCTTTCGTGAGAGAGAGCTCATATGCCAAGGGGAGAGTGGGAAGCAAATTGACCTTGAAGAGCTTCAAGAGTCAAGTGATGAAGGAACCTAAAACACTAGCAAACAACCTAAGGAGGAGACTCTTGTTGAGCCAATTGATGAGTCTATACCTCTGAGCCGTTCTAGTAGATTTAGAGCTCGACCTGAGTTTTATGGTTTCCATATTACCGCAGAAGGTGATACATTTATCAATGATAGCAGACTGGTAAATTTGGATGAACCAAACAACTATAGAGAAGCCATGGTAGGCCCCGAATCTACTAAATGGAAAGAGGCGATCGATAGTGAGATTTAGTCCATGTATGACAATCAAGTTTGGAACTTGGTTGACAATGTACCGGGTCGTAAGACAGTCGAGTGCAAATGGATCTTCAAGAAGAAGACCAACATGGATGGGAAAGTGCACATATATAAGGCGCTACTGGTTGCGAAGGGATTTACTCAAATTTCAGGAGTTGCCTATGATGAGACCTTTTCACCAGTAGCGAAGATTAAGTCTATTAGGGTCATGCTAGCCATTGCGGCATTTCATGATTATAAAATATGGCAAATGGATGTCAAAACCGTTTTCCTAAATGCAAAGTTGGCTAAGGATGTTTACATGAGTCAACCAAAGGGTTTTGTCAATGCACAGTACCCTAATAGAGTGTGTAAGCATGAGAAATCCATTTATATTGAAACAAGCATCTCATATATGCAATCTTTGTTTTAATGAGAAAGTCAAAGAGTTTGGTTTTTCGTGAAGCGAGGATGAGTCCTCTGTATTTGTCAAGGCTAGTGAGAGTATAGTTAGCTTTCTGGTGTTGTATGTGGATGACATACTTCTTAGAGGAAATGACATCCCAACCTTGCAGGAGGTTAAGTCCTGCCTTTGGAAGTTTTTCGCTATGAAGGACCTCGGAGAAGCTGCCTATATTATGGGGATAAGGATATTGAGAGACAGGAGTAAGAAACTAATTGGACTTAGTCAAAAGTACCTACTTGGAAAAGGTGTTAAAAAGATTCAACATGATGGATTCCAAGAAAGGTGACTTAACGATCCATAGCAATTCCAAACTAAGTAAGACTCAGTGTTCGAGTACAGAGACTGAGGTAGCTGAGATGAGTCGAATACCATATGATTCCATTGTTGGCTTGATCATATATGCTATGAACTATAATCGCCCTAATGTGGCCTTTGCTTTGAGCATGGTCAGTAGATATCGAGGGAATCCTGGCAAGGCTCACGGGACTGCAGTAAAGAACATTCTCAAGTACATGCGGAGGACTAAGGACTGGGTCCTTACCCTTAGTGGGAGTGATGACTTGAGAGTGGTGGGGTATAGTGACGCTAGCTTTCAGACCAATAGAGATAATTTTCGCTCTCAGTCTGTATAGGTATTTACTCTAAATGGAGGAGCAATTACTTGGAAAAGTTCGAAGTAGAAGACTGTAGCTGATTCAACATGCGAATCATAGTACATAGAAACGAGCGAATCAGCGAAGAAGGCGATATGGCTGAAGAACTTCATCGGAGACCTTTGAGTTGTATTAGCTATAAAGGAGCCTATGTAGATTTTATGTGACAACGATAATGCAGTTGCCTTAGCCAAGGAACCAAGGGATTATGTCAGATCCAGACACATCGACAAAAAATATCACTTCATAAGACCCTGGATAGAAGAAAGACTCCTAGTAGCCAAGTGGGTATCATCTGAGGAGAACCCAACAGATCCCCTCACGAAGGGACTGAGTAGCGTTTAGCACTTACAGCATGTGAGGCGCATCGGGATGAAGGACGATATTAGTTTTAATGATTAGGTGGTTTTTTTAAACTTGTAATAGATAAATTGTAATTAACATCTGATGATTAAATCAAATGTGTATTATTTATAAGTAAAGTTATCGTCTTGTGTCAATTATTTACTATTGTTTCACTTTGCATGTTTTGACTTCCAAAATAATTAAATTATTCAAACTATCCACATTCGATCATACTTTGAAAGTGGGTATTGAGGCAAGATTGTTATCAATTTGGTTTGTAGACGTCTGAATTGTTTAGACATAGCAAATGATTGCTACAACATTCATGAGTGCTCATAAGGTTTGAGTATTGGATTAAACCCATGCTCACATAAATCACTTCATGGAAGTTATCACGAGTGATTGTGAGATGATAATATCATATAGTCTTCAAACCAAGAGATATGATTTGTTGACTATGAGTTGATTGTAGGGGTGAGAAAAAACCAAATTAAAAGAAACAAATGGGAGGGTTCTGTGTAATTATTTAATTAGGTGATGTATATATGTTTATGTAATTAATTAAAAAACATAAATAATATAAGATGAGAAAAAAAAAGAATGAAAGAATAATTTTGTCTAGCATTTAGGTTGGGAACTTGTCCCGCATCGTCAATGGAAATATTACAAAAGACTGAATGATTTATTATAAATAGCTCCATATATGTGCATCACTTGGTGTTGTCTGGTTTACCCTGCAACTTGTCCTTGAGTTAGAAAATTAGTCTATTTTACACTAAGTGGGTACTTTTGGACTGAGTTGAAAAATAAACTAGAATAAAATGGAGATTATTTGTAACAAAAGTATAAATATAAATGAAAGTCAACAAAATTATCTAAAATTTTAAACTAAAGTCAACAAAAATCTGATCTAGACATTAAAAACCGTACCATTTTAACCGCAACATTGTACAAACTCATTTTGCTGTTAAAAATCGAAACCATACCAAAATAACTGTAAAACCGAAAAAATCACATAACCAAACCGCATAAAAACCGCACATTTCGGTTTTTCAATTGAAATAACCGCAAATGCATTTTTCGGTTGTGGTTTGGTCCAAAAACTGCACAGAACACACCATGCTCACCCCTAGTTGATTGTACATTGATAGTGCGAAACCGCATCAGTAACTTGATGCTATAAAACATGCTATTATGTACAATTTAACGAGTAGTTAGTACAAGCTTATAAGTTGAAGTTTATCTGTTCCTTTTAGTCCTTGGAGGATTAAAAGCAATATCTTGGGCACCTAGATGATTTTGTTTTGATTTATGTGTCGGGCCCGGTCAGAACTCAATTGATGTGTGCGATTAAGTTTTATGTCAACCAAATCGAAAATCGTGAAACATACGTTGGACAATAAGAATAACTATGTCGCATGTATTTGTCTGGCTGATATCTTGAGAACAGAGGATTCTATGATCCCTTATCTAAATGGCGTGTTACAGTTCGACAAAGGCTTTTAAGAGCTACGATTGCTAGTCGGTTCCTAAAGTCATACTTGCAGCTATATTTATTAGACTTATTCAAGTGAGAGACTGTTGGATAAGGTGTCTAAATCCATAACTATATTCAGTATGTACATGACCCGAAAGTAGCATGGTCCATTTGGGTTGCATTTCACCAAAACAATTTGAAAGGATGGACTTTTGAGAAGAGGTTATTTATGATTTATTAATATATTATAAGTTCTAATATATTAGTATGATATCATATTATTTAATTAGAATTGATCAAGAATTAATTTGGAATTAATTTAGTGATCAAAAGAGACTAATTAAATGCACGGGGATTGATTTGGTAAATCAATAATTCTTATAGTGTGGGCCTATGGTTATTTAGGATGGGCTAAACCAATATGGTAGTCCATGGATAGTCCATGGAGGTTTAACCCATGGATCCTAAGTAATATGAAAGGTCACGGTGTATTAGGGTTTTGCCACACTATTAAAGAAGCCCTTTAGCTCCTAAAATCGGGACTAGTGGTTCAGGAAGATCATAAGAGCTGATTTTGTGCAAGTCACTCTATCTTAATTCCTCCATTGTTGGTGGTGTTTTGTGAAGCATTTGAGGCATCACATTTGGGGTACCAGGCTCTTAAAGGTCCAAGTTAACAATCTACAATAAGAGGTAAGTCATCTGACTAGTTTTTGTTATTCAAGTACCCATGCTTTGTATGCTAGTTAGGATAATGCTTTGGAAAATCAATTGCATGTATAATTAGAGAAAACATAGATCCAAATCATTTAGGATTGCATGTGCACCATAAGGTTGTCAGAGTGCTCAAAACCCATCAGCAGGATCCTTAGTGACAGGAGCAGGCTTGCCGGTCAGCTTGATTATTGCCTCACGCCAACCAACCACATTCCATAATCCTAAATTTTTAAGATCTTCAGCAAGCTTGATATTAGCTTCCCAAATAGCAATCACAGCGCTGCTCATCACCTCAGCAATCACCTCCTCAATCTTTGCAGCATGCTCACCCTCTTTCTTATACTTCTCCTTACTCAAAAGTACCACTCGCTTTAGAAGATCCTCATTGATCGCCTTCCACATCTTTTCCTGTTCCCGAAGAGTCTGCTCAACTCTCTCAGCGTGGAGCCTCAAATCGGCAGAGGTATGGTCAAAAACCTGAAAAAGATCAAATAACAATGAAAATTAAAAAAATTACAAAGAATGAAAGAAAAACTTACGGCTTGAGTAAAAGTGGTCAGCTTCCTAAGAGCATCCTCAGTGCCAAGATTCTTTAAACCAAAATCCACGACTTCAGAAGGCTTCCACTTCCAGGATCTTGAAACCTTAACAATAGGGTCTACATGATATCTCTTGGAAGGAAGAAGAGTGACACCTTTTTCTTGCTTAACTTTTATCAAACTGCTAGTCATAACGTCTTCAAGATCTACCAAACCAAAATGAGCCTTGGACTGAGTAGCCTTGGAACCTGCCAAAGATCCCTATCAACTCAGTATCCTTTTCAATCTAAAAGAAGTATCCGAGCTAAATAATGTTACCAGTAGACATAGAAGTAGTAGTACAAGAACCCTATTAGAGACTGGAATGTTTAAACTTGAACGACCTTTCAAATGTAGGAAGTGCGAGAAATTTGGAAACCTTGTCCTCGGAATCACCAACAGCAGGAACAGGCTCCTCAAATCTGAATGCTGCATCAAAACAAACAAAATAAGGGAAGTAAATTTCAAGATCCTTAAAATTTAAATTCAAATCCTACCCTTTTTAATCCTTGTTTCTAGCAGGGATTCCCCGTCGGGAATCAAATCACGTCTCACGAAGAAGTATTTTTCTTTCCAAGCACCATCATTTTGTTTAGATTCTAGAATGAGGTGGGGTTTGTTTGTCTTAACTCTTAGCAGTAAATAGGAAGAACCGAAAGTAGAAAGATCATGAATGAGAGCCAGCTCAGGTAACCCAATGTCCATATTCTTGGACTGATTCAAGCGATCAATCCAAAACTGGATCCTCCAAATGTCGAAAAGAAATCACAAATGATACCAGTAAAAGGATAAGTTAAACCTAGAGTAAATGGGTATTCGGTAAAGCAAACCCAAGTCGGAGAAACAAAATTCGGTTGAACGGTGGTCTCTAAATGTCGAAAAACTACATCAGAAGGAAAAGCCTCAATGGTTTTCAATGATTGCATATCCTCATCGTCAACGGAGAAAACCTCATCGTAAGAAAATACTTATTTATCATTGAAGTCATTCTATGGAGAAGTAACAAAGCTAGCTCGAGAACGACTAGTTTTCTTAACCATGACGAGGAAAACTAGAGTAACAGAAGAAAACAAGTAAGAGGAAAATTTACCTTCGCAATAAGATGATGATGACTGAAGAGAGTAAAGAAGAAATTACCGGAAGCCCACATTTATAACAAAGAATATATAAGAAAGATGATTGGAATGCTTCTCGGTTCCCTCGAGATGGATAAAACTTATCCATTAAAGGACAATTTTTAAACTTTTCTTTATCTCCTCTTTTTAATTTATTTTTAAGTTATCTCTTTAATATTCTTGAAATTAACACCTATATTTTTAGGAATAACTTGGGGGAAATTGTTAGGGCCAGGATCCTCGAAACATTTAGGATCCTCAAACCTCATCAAATATTCAAGATCCCGACTATTACCGTTATTATTACTTACTAACATTTATAATAGTTGTTTCAACTATGCTAAAGACCCGAAATATCAAGTCAAACAGAGAGTCGTTTCAACTATGCTAAAGACTCGGAATAGCAAGTCAAAAAATGCTCACAAAGCTGGTCATAGAGGATCCCGGGAATATCGGGCATCTTTCTCGCTAGTTTAGACTATAAATTGACACATGTATCTCGCACACGACACACTCTACCTACTCTTAGCTTACTCTACAATTTTTTCACTTGTTCTTACTGAAATACTCTCTGTAATCATCATTTTATATTAATAAAATCATCAAGGTAAGTGATCATTATCACCTCCTAAGGTTTTGTGTCGGAGATCCATAGCAAGGATCAAGGGTTGTCCTTGTAAAGAATCGTGCCATTCCCTTTACCTTTTTCTATTGCACAATTCGAACATCCCAACGACTCGTTCAATTTGGTTGGTTTATACTTATGTAATGTTTGACCGAAACAACTTTTCTTGGAGGTTTTCCAAGATACCGTACCCCTATTGATAATGAACACATATGTAGATTGTGATTTGCAATGATCTCGATTAGTTGTAAATGAATAATCAGTGTAGCACTTTACACTTAAGCTTTCTTCCACGCCTCCATAGACGAGGAACATATCCATATTTCTTCGTAAGTACATAAGAATGTTCTTCAAAGCTGTCTAATGACTTTCCCCTAGATTTGTTGGAATTGTCTTACCATGCTCATAGCATAAGCAAGATTATAGGGGTTAGCATAATAACCGAAAAACAGAACCAAAACCAAATGAACCGATATAACCAAACCATTATAACTCAACCATTTTAAAAACCGTTGGTTCGGTTTCAAATTTTGTTAACCGATAACTAACGGTTCAGTTATGGTTTTATAGGTTAACCGAGCCATTATTAACTGAACCGCTAACTTTATATTTTAATCAACTAATTCTACAATTTGTAAACATTATTCATAATTAGTTTAATCTTGACACTTATAATCCTAATCAAAGATTGTTTTCACTTTATAGACCTATTCGAATGATTTTTTGACTTAGTCACATTGAATGTATATGAGTGATTGGATTTTTTATCCAGATAACACATAATTTAAATGTTTGGCTATTTATTTTATAGTTTTTGATTTAATAGCATTAAACGTGTATGAATGTTTGGCTTTATTTTAATGTTAATATCAATTTTCGATATATGAAATTATTAATGTCATTTTTCTTAATGTTTTATACTTTTACTGAATGTTTTCTATTTTGAATGTGAATATGTATTATCTCACTCTGAGTATGAATGGTACACATTTTATTCTATTATTATAAGCTAGGTTACAAACATTGGCGTCGAGGACTTTTTTGTATTTCGTTTTTATTTTTTTAATGTCAATATACTTTCGCCATTTATATTATTTTGAACATTATGGTTAACCAATATTAAGCATTAACCAAAACCGTTAACCGACAAAAAACCATTAACCATAACCAATATTAACCATACCCAATGGCTACCAAAATGCATTAACCAATCATAATGGTTATGGTTCGGTTTTGACCAATAACCGAACCAAACCGCCCCATACACACCCCTACAAGATGAGGTCTAGTGCAATTCACAGCGTACATGATAGATCCAATAGCCGAAGCATATGGAACACCTTTCATCTTGTTTAGCTCAGCCTTTGTGCTAGGATACTGAGATGAACTCAATACGATGCCATGTACCATAGGTACAAATCCTCTCTTATAGTTTTCCATATTAAACTGTTTCAACATTTTCTCAATATATGTACCCTGGCTTAAATCTATTAATCGTTTAGATCTATCTCTATAGATTTTGATTCCAAGAATGTATTGTGCCTCACCTAGGTCCTTCATTTAAAAGCAATTTCCAATCCAAGTCTTTACACCTAATAAAGTTGGAATGTGATTTCCCATGACTAATATGTTATTCACATATAGGACCAAGAATGTCACCAAGCTCCCACTAGTTTTCTTGTTTCATTTCTAATAAAACCATACTTTTATGATTTCCTCATCGAAACGATGACTCCAGTTACGAGATGCTTGTTTTAATCCATAAATGCATCTCTTGAGCTTACACACTTTATTAGAATGCTTTTGGTCGACAAAACCTTTGGGTTGAACCATATAGACATCTTCATCCAAGTGCCCATTTAGAAAAGAATTTTTGACATCCATTTTCCATATCTCATAGTTATAATATGCATCTATAGCAAGTAGTATCATAATAGATTTAATCATAGCGACCGGTGAAAAGGTTGTATCATAATCAACCCCATGAGTTTGATTAAAGCCTTTAGCAACAAGTCTTGCTTTGAATGTGTGTAAATTGCCATCCATGTTAGTCTTCTTCTTGAAGACCCACTTACTTCCAACAATCTTGCCATCGGCAGGAAGTTCAACCAAGTCCCAGACTTAATTTACTCTCATGGGTTACATGTCTGCGTGTATGGATTCAAGCCACTCGTTAGATTCAAGATCTAACATTGCATATCGGTAGTTAATGGGCTCATCAACATTCATCATCATGAAGCACTCGTCAATGAGAAATCCATATCTCTTAGGTTCACGATGAGTTCTATTGGATCTATGAATGCCTTGTGTTTCAACAGGTTGAAGGGCAATGATCTCTTCATCTTCAACAATATATTGTTTTGTACTAATTTCAACGAAAGCTGCATCCGGTTGAGCTTCTTGATCTTCTTCAAGTTCCACGTCCCTCCCACTTGCATCATCTATTAGAAATTTGCTATCTAGGAATTCAGCCTTTCATGAGATAAAGATCTTATTCTCACTAAGAATTTAGAAGTAATATCCTAAACAATCTTTAAGATACCCTAGAAAGATGCATTTGGTTGATCTAGGCTCAAGTTTGCTTGAAGTCTCATGTCTAACATAAGCTTCACAACCCCAGATTTTCAAATAAGATAAGGATGGAGCTTTTCCATACCACATCTCATAAGGTGTTTTCTCTACCTTTCTAGTTGGTGCCATATTCAAGATACGTGTTGTGGTAAGTAAAGCATAACTCCAAAATGATAAAGGAAGGGTACTTCGACTCATCATAGATCGAACCATATCAAGTAAGGTCCTAATTTTCCTCTCAGAAACACCATTAAGTTGTGGTGTTCTAGGTGGATTGAGTTGTGTGATAATCCTACGACTCCTTAGATGGTCTTGGAACTCTTTGCTCATGTACTTGCCTCCTTTATCAGAATGAAGGATTTTGATTGTTTTGTCGAGTTGATTTTCAACTTAAATTTGAAACAATTTAAACTTTTCAAATACTTCATGCTTATGTTTCATCAAATGCACATAACCAAAATGACTAAAGTCGTCAGTGAAGGTGATATAATATCTTTCACTTTATCTAGACATTGTTTTGAAAGGTCCACATACATCAGTGTGTATGATACCTAACAAAACATTTGCCCTTTCACTTGTTCTAAAGAAAGGGGATTTTGCCATCTTGCCACATAAGCAAGACTCACATATGTCAAATGACTCAATGTCATTTCCCCCTAAAGTCCACTATTTTGAAGTTGAGATATGTGCTTCTTGTTTATATGGCCAAGTCAATAATATCATGGATATGTTTGGTTCAAATCTTGTTTGAGCCTTTTGGTGTTAACATGATAAAGGGACTTATTGTTTGAGTTTCTAACTAGGTTTAATTCATAAATTCCATTATTGGCCTAGCCTTAAAATAGAATATTCCATCCAATAAGGAATGAATATTATCATCAACAAATTGAATATTAAAACCAAATTTTCTCAAACGGGAAACTGATACAATATTTCTAGTAATAGAGGTGATCAAAAACACATTGTTTAATGTTAAGTATAGACCATATGGTAAATGTAAATAAAAATATCCTATTGTTTGGACTGCAACTTGTGTTCCATTGCCCACATGCAATACCATCTCATCTGTCTTTAGTTCCCTACTCTTTCTGAACCCCTGCAATGAATTACAAATATGAGTTCCACAACCAATATCAAATACCCAAGTGTTAGATGTAAAACCTATCATTTTATGTAAAAATAATATGATTTATGTGAGGAAATGTGTATCAATATATATATATATATATATATATATATATATATATATATATATATATGTACATATATATATATATATATATACAAATTATAAATCTTATAACTTGGAATTTTACATGTACTTGTGAACACTACTGTTAAGGGTGAGATCCTTAATTCTCTTAGGATCCCAGATCTCAAAGAGCACTTAGGATCCTAAGCCACTTCAAGATCTCGACTACTATTATTATCATTATTTACTAACACCTATAATGGTTATATATCATTTCTTATTGAAACATGTGAAAAATTAGTCAATGGAAGACTTATTATCAATAGAGAATCGTCTCAAACAGGCCAAAGATCCGAAACACCAAGTCAAACAACGTTCATATGCTTATTCTCAGAGGATCCCGAAATTATCAGACTTCTTGTTATTAGCATTGGACTATAAATAACACTTGTATTACACACATAATAGACGGTTAGCTCATCTACGATATTTGGACTTACATTTACACATTCATCTCTATAATCAACATTTTTAATCAATAAAATCATCACGGCAGGTGGTCATTATCACCTACCAAGGTTTTGTGATGGAGATCCTAGCAAGGATCAAGGGCTTTCCTTGTAAACCCTTGTGTTGTCTTGATTATAATTTTCTGCTTTCATCAATTCAAACACCACAGTCTCTTATTTAATTTGGTTGAGTTTCACTTGTGTAATTTTTGACCAAAACAATTTCGCACCAACCATGGGGCTGTAGTGTTCAAAACCTTTCAAAAAATCATGTTTATGCAATCAACCCTGTCTTCTTCCTCAATTCCTCCCATTTCCTCTAAAAATCTTCCACTACCTCAAGCTGGAGGTCCCAAAAAGAATCCTGATGTGCCAAAGATAAACACTCCTCCAGTCACTACTCAAGGATCCCAGGATCCACCGGTAATAGTCTTCGACAACTTTCTTTTTGCCATGATGAGGAAGATGGAACAATTGGTGACTCGATAATAAGAGGATAATAGGAAAATGCTTAAGGAAGTGGAAAGAATGAGGACATATATCCACAAACCTCCAATGAAGCTGCACCCTACATCCTGTAACCCAAGATCCTAAACTTTGATAGCGTGATATCCTCCAGAAGTCTCTAGGAGATAGGATCCCCAGTACCAACATTAGCTCTTGTCTGGGATGCAACTCCTGACGAGCGAGCTCATGTGACCCCGGATCCCAATGAAACCTTCTTTACGCGTAATACTAAGGATCCTAGTAACTTCGTAAATAATAATGATTGTAACACTGGCTCTATGCACCTTGATACAGGTGTAAGCCCGATCATGGCTAAGGAACTTCAACAATTAAGGAAAATGATCTTGAGCGTGCCCGGAGTGGTCCAACCTATACCGAAAGTATCCTCCACAGGCCACAGGATCTCAAGATTTGTTCTAGCAATAGTTGATACTAAAGTTTCAAAGCATTTCCAAACCCCTAACACGAAGCCTTATGATGGGACTACAAATCCTGAGGAGCACATGGCATATTACATGGAAAAAATGGAGATCATTCCCATTCTCGTACACTTAAAGGAAGCCTGCCTGTGCAAGGGTTTTGGTTCAACCCTCACATGGACAGCTTTAAAATGGATTCTTAACGTTCCTCTTTACTCTAGTACTTCCTTTGCTCACTTAGTTAATTTATTTAACAATCAATTTTCTTGTAGAAAAACATTTGAAAAGATCACTAGTAATCTTTATCGAGTGGTTCAAAATCCTAAGGAATCCTTTAGGACTTTTTTGAACAAGTTTGGTAGGAATGATCTAAGTATCCACAACATTGACATGATGATTGCAGTTGAAGCCTTTAAAATGGGCTTAAAGAAGGACTATTCTTTTTGTGAAGACCTCGTAATGATTCCATGCAAAAGGATGGATGAAGTTAGAAGAAAGGCACTAAGATTTTTAAGGATCGAAGATGATAAGGAGATCCAAAAGTGGGGCAACCAACCAAGCACATACGATCACCCTAATAGGAAGGCCGACTCCTCGGCCTAAAGATTCTATAAGTCAAAACCGTATTCCAAACTTGATCATCATAGGCTTAATCCCTTGAAGATGAAGGAGGGGAAGAAGACTTTCCTAAGATTATTGAAAATTGATTTTCTGAGGATATTTTAGGCATAATATTTGCTATGTAGGATCTTGGAGACAAAGCAATATGGTAAAAAAAAAGGGATAAAAATACACTAGTAGGAAATACAAATCCAAATGGTGTATGTACCATGAAGACATTCGTAATATCACAAAGGATTGATAGCTCTTAGGAAGGAGATCAACTACCTCTTAGGCAAAGGATACCTCAAAGAAATCCTTGGAATAAGAAACGAGAGATCCAAAGAGAGAGATCAAGATCCTTAGAAGATCCTCGACAAACCAGGATCCCCTCCTGCTAACACCAAGCTAATCAATGTGATATCTGGAGGATCTTACACTTGTGGTATGTCTTATTATGTAGCAAATATGCACACCAAGGTGTCAAAAAAAAGGCCACGAAATATTACATCAATGACAAATGAGCAAGAGATCACCTTCGACGAAGCAGATAAAAAAAAATCTAAGATCCTCACCAAGATGGATTGGTGATTGCTCTTTACATCACCAACCATTTTGTCAGATGGATCCTTGTCGATGGAGTATCCTCAATCAACATTATACTCCTAGACACATTAAAAACAATGAACATCCCAGAGTCCATAATAGTTAGAAGTTCCTCAGTGCTAATTGGATTTAATGGCGAAACCAAAACATAGTCAGCGAGCTAAAGCTATCTACATAGAGGGGGTAAACTCTATGAAATGTTTTTGGGCAATTAATACATTATCATCTTATAATGTTATCCAATGTATATCATGAATCCACGAAGTGAAGGCTGCCTTATCGACATATCATCAGTTTGTGAAGATTCCCACCCCATGGGGGACAATGAAGATCATAGGAGGTCAACAAGAATCCAAAGAATACTACAAGACTTCGATGAAATATTCAACAATACAAGTACAATAATAGAAATTAAAGAAAGGGACACAAGATATGTTAGAAACAAGAGAGAAAGATGTAAAGGAAGTTCCCCTGAACCTTGACGATCCTGAAGGCAAAATTCTCGTAGGATCCTCAATGCCTGAACAAATTGAACAAGATCTAATAAAGTTGATCAAAGTTAGAAGCAAGACATTTGAATGGAAGCATGAGGACATGACATGTATAGAAAAAAATATAATAACCCATAAACTTAACATTGATCCATCTTTCAGACCAATACACCAAAAGAGAAGGAAGTTTGCAATAGAGAGAAACCAAATAATGCAAGAAGAAGTAGAAAAAGTACTTAAAACATGAATGATCAAGGAGGTGAAATTCCCAAGGTGTCTAGTTAATGTGGTACAATTAAAGAATGGTATGTGGAGAATGTGTGTAGATTACACAGATCTTAACAAGGCTTTTCCTAAGGATCCTTTCCCTCTACCACACATAGAATCCATGATAGACGTGACTACGGGTCATGAAACATTTGTTGGGTTTTATATATTACAACAATACTATGGTGCACATACAACCCTAATGCTTTGGATCTAATTTTTCTCTAGTTATACATGCAAAAAAAATCCAAAGCATTAATCCTACAACTAGCATACAATTTGATATTTGAATCATAAAAAACTAGTTAGAAAATGACCTCCTTTTGTAGCTTGTTGTATTTTGGCCTTTAAGAACTTAGCACCCCAAGTGTGATGCCTCAAACGGTTCACAACACACCATGAAAAAATGGAGGAAGTTCAGAGAGAGGTTAGGCACACCAAAATTCGGCTAGAGTATCTCTAAGATGATTAGTCACTCAATTTTGTGCCAAGGGGTCATATATATATATATATATATATATATATATATATATATATATATATATATATATATATATAGTGTAGAATTCCAAGGGTTATGTGTAAACCCTAATTATTACACTTGAGCTTGTAATGAACTAACACATTATGGATTCTTTCATAAGTTTAGCACATCAATAATCAATCATGGATTATTATCCCAACCTATATATATATATATATATATATATATATATATATATATATATATATATATATATATATATATATATATATATCATTGATTTACACAATCAGTCCTTGTATATTTAAGTAGTCTCTTTTGATCACTGAATTAAATCCAAATTAATTCTTGATCAATACTAATTAAATAATATGATTCCTCAATTAATATATTATACTTATAATATATTAATAAATCATATTAACCTCTTTCTCAAATATCCATCCTATCAAATTCCCTGGTGATATGCAACCCGAAATGGACCATGCTACTCTCGGGTCAAGTACATACCAATTATAGTTATGGGCTTAGACACCTAATCTAACAGTCTCCCACTTGGATAAGTCTAATAACTATAACTGCAAGTACGACTTAAAATCGACTAGCAATCGTAGCTCTTAAAAGCCACTATCGAACTCTGACTTAGTCAATAACACGTCCATTAGATAAGGGATCATATATTCCTCCATTATACAAGATATAATATGGACTGGGAGATGGGTTTTAATCATTCTCTTAGTTCATATGTTGTTTCCCGATTTCCGATTTATGACAATTGAGTAATTCAACAAATCAAATCAATCCAGGCTTGGCCAATCGCTTAGGATGTCATCACTAAATCATCAAGGGGCCCACAAATATCGCTTTTATACCTCTAAGGGTAAAAGGAACAGATAAACATCGACTCATATGCTTGCTCTATTTACTCATCAAATCACACACAATAATATGCTTTATAAGACCAAGTTACTGGTGCCTTTACATATTATCAATGTGTAACCGACTTGTAAACTGCAACTATATGTCTCTGTTTAGAGAATATAAGATATTATCTTCTCACTAATCACTCGTGATAAATCCCATGAAGTGATTAAGATGAGTGTGGGTTTAATCCAATACTCAAATATTATTACGAGAGTACTTATGAACACTAGAACATACATGTGTTATGTCTAAAACACTTAGACAATCTACAGTCAGATTCATGACAATCTTACCTCAATACCTGCTACCAAACAATGATCAATTGTGGATAGTTTGAATAATCTTATTATTCGAGAAGTCAAAACATGTAAAATGAAATACAAGAATAATCACATCCGATATGGTCTCAAAACTTTGAATATAAATAAAACACCTTTTATTTAATCACCATATTGATTACACATTATTCATTGTATAATGTTTTGACTAATCAACTTGATACTTGAATTATAAAAATAGTTATCCCATGCTTCAAGCATGTGCACTATGTTTACCTATGGACCTTACTTTGTGAAATAGATCAATTGTGACCATTTCCAATGATACTCATTTCTCAATCCAAATCTTCATAATAAGTGTAAGAATACCAAATTTTTTCCATTTACTATAATATGTTAGATTCTAAACTTAAATGCAATAATCCTTTTGTAATGTCAATGCACAAAGGTCACAAAGACTATGCCAATGATATTACAAAGTATTCCCTTTGGACATTGGTTACTGGACCAATTCCATGGAAGTGAAGCCTCATATTCAAAGTACATTATTTTGAACATCCTTCTTACATTAAGGTTTCTAATCTTACACATATTTTATGATTAACTTCCATTTATGGAACATTTCCATAACTCCATATGACTAGCACTTCTGAACAAGAGTTACATCTTCTAAGAACTTGTCAATATGGACCTTCCAAAACTTATACTATACTTCCAACTATCCATAAGCAACCAATCTTTGGTAAACCCCAGATTGTCCTAGACAATTGCTTAACCATTTTAGTCATATCTTGTTCTAGTCCCTTTTCCCTCAATTAATATATTATACTTATAATATATTAATATATCATATTAACCTCTTTCTCAAATATCCATCCTATCAAATGCTACTCTTGGGTCAAGTACATACTAAGTATAGTTATGGGCTTCGATACCTAATCCAACATTATTAACATTCAAAGATGCATCAACAGGATTCCAACAGATCCAGATGGAACCATCTAACTATGAGGATACGACATTCATAATTCCAACAGGTATATATTGTTATACTTCCATGATGTTTGGTATTACAGATGTAGGTGAAACATACCAAAGGCTAGTCAACAAGATGTTCAAAGAGAAACTGGTGGACACCATGGAAGTCTACATCGACGACATGGTGTTTAAGTCTAAGAAAGCTGAAGATCATCTCAAGAATCTTGCAGAAGCATGAGACATACCGGAAGAATATAACATGAAGCCGAATCCCTCCAAGTGTCACTTTGAAATGAGATCAAGCAAATTCCTTATATACATGTTGACCAAAAGAGGAATTGAAGCGAGCCTAGAGCAAATCAAGGCCATCCTCAATCTAAAATCACCATCCTTGACAAAAGATATTCAAAGACTAACAGGAAGAGTGGCAGCCGTAAACAGGTTCATCTCAAGATCCTCATAAAGATGCAAGCCTTTTTACGACATCTTGAAGAAGAACAGAAGGTTCTAGTGGACCAAGTAACACGAAGGTTCTTTCTAGGAACTTAAAAAATATTTAAGTTCAACACCCCTATTGGTAAAATCATTAGATGAGGAACCACTTCTTCTCTACCTTTGAGTATCCTCAAACACGGTGAGTGCAGTCTTAGCTAAGGATCTTAACGGGGACCAACATCCCATCTACTATGTAAGTAAAAGTCTCTTGGATCATGAGATCAGGTAATTCAACCTTGAAAAACTTATACTTGCATTAGTAACTACTCTTTTAAATTAAGACACTATTTTGAAACACGTCGTATAAATGTAAGAACTAATTATCCCATTAATAATGTTATGAGAATACGAGAAATGTTAGGAAGGATGGAAAAGTGGTCCATGAAACTAAACATATATGACATAAAGCGTGAGCCAAGATCCGCTATAAAGTCTCAAGCATTGGCAAACTTTGTGGCTGACTTTAGTGATGATCTACAAGGTGAAGTAGAAATATAAGCCAAACAACTTTTAGAATCAACACAAGGGGAAATCCTACCCCCAAGCAATCAGATGTGAGTTCAATGCAACCAACAATGAGGCGAAATATGAGGCACTAATCATGGGATTGCACTAATTTGTCAATTATTTATTATTGACTAACAATTTTAATAGATCCTATTTAGTAAAAGGAGAAAGACTAGCACGACATGTCAATTCAACAAGAAAACCACGCAAGAACTAAACTTTCATTATTATTTGCAAGAACTAAACTTTTCAGGATCCCAATTATTTGTAGATCCTAGTACAACATGTCAATCAAACATGTAAACCACACAGATTGAAATATAAAACGACCATATATATATATATATATATATATATATATATATATATATATATATATATATATATATATATATATATATATATATATATATATATTAAAAGGGTTGTCTACTAAACCCATAAAAAAAAGAGTAAAATATTGTCTTATAGGACCAAAGTTATTAAAATTGTTTTTAAACTAAATAAATCTTAAGTTGCAAATTGATCACCATCACTCGGAACCACCTCCATCTTATCCTTCTCTCCTCCCTCCTTCGACTGCGGAATAGGATCCTGACTGGCTTTCACAGGCCTGACAGTTAACTTGGAAGTGCCTCACGCCATCCGACTACATTCTAGGATACCACATTCCCCAGATCCTCTGTAAGCTTTATCGTCGCCTCCCAAACAGCCTCCACAATACTAGCCTTCACCTCAACTATGACCTTATTGATCTCAGCCACATGTTCCTCCTCCTTCTAAAGTTTTTCTTTGGAAAACTTCTGCACCCTTTGCAAGAGCTCATTGTTCATATCTTCCTACTTTTTCAAAACATGTTCGGTTTGAGCAAGCTTTATTTTTAGATCCTCGGTAGAACGGGAGAGGTGGTCAGCAACATGAGAAAAATGATGATAAGTAAAAGGTAAAATAAAAAAGGGAAAAGCGCTTAAGGATTGAGAGAAAGAGATCAGCTTCCTTAATGCCTCATCTATTCCAAGATTCTCAGGATCCTAGGTGTTTTGGTCAAAAATTACACAAGTATAAATCAACCAAATTAAACGAGAGGTTGTGATGTTCTAGTTGTGCAATAGAGAAAGGTAAAGAGAATGACACGATTGTTTACAAGGAAAGCCCTTGATCCTGGCTAGGATCTCCGACACAAACCTTGGGAGGTGATAATGATCACCTACCTTGATGATTTTATTAATATAAAATGATGATTATCGATAGTATTTTAGTAAGAACACGTGAAAAAGTTCATAAAGTAAGCTACGAGTAGGTAGAGTGTGTCGTGTACGAGATACATATGTCAACTTATAGTCTAAACTAGCGAAAAAGATGTTCGATATTCTCGGGATCCTCTATGACCAGCTTTATGAACATTGTTTGACTTGGTATTCCGGGTCTTTATCATAGTTGAAACGACTCTCTGTTGAGAATAAGTCTTCTCTTGACTATTTCTGCACATGTGTTAATTAAGAACGAAAGATAACCGTTATACATGTTAGTAAAGAATAATAGCGGTAATAGTCAGGATCCTGAGATAGTTGAGGGTCGCAAATATCTAATGAGGTTTAAGGATCTTGAATGCTTTGAGGATCCTGACCCTAATAATTGCTCCAAAGTTATTCCTCAAAATATAGGAGTTAATTTCAAAAATATTAAAGGAATAACTTAAAAATAAATTAAAAAGAGGAGATAAATAAGAGTTTAAGATTGTCCCCTAATGGATAAGTTTTATCCATCTCGAGGTAACCGAGAAGCAGTCAAATTATCTTTCTTATGTCTTCTTTGTTATAAATGTGGGTTTCTGGTAATTTTTTCTTTACTCTCTTCAGTCGTCATTGTAAGGTCATGATTTGTTGGTTTGGGCTAGGCATTCATATGTATAGTTTTTGATAGTGTTTACGGTTGGGTGGGGGTTTTCGGTTGCAGTGTTTTCGATTCATGTAACGTTTATGGTTCTTGTGTTGTTTACGACCGTAAACAAGGTTTACGATTGATGTTCCCTAGAAATAGTGTCAGTGTTGTGAGAAGCAGTTTACGGTTCATAATGTGTGTATTGAGTCCATTGTACATGACTTTTACGGTTAATATAAACGCGTGCAATTTGGATCCATCTTACTTTTACTCCTTGTTCTTGTCATTCAAGCTTGTTTTTGGTGATTGATCACTAGTTGGTTCCTAGTTTTTGGGACTTACAATTGGTATCAGAGCCAATCTAGTATCAAAAACTGATCAAGCTTAGTTTTCGGCTGGGTTGTTCAAGCTTCATATTGCAAATCATTCATTGCTATTGTTGTTGTTGTTGTGTTATTGTTGCTAGTTGTGAATTCAAGGCTAAAAGAATTGAAAATCTGCTGGAAATCGTTCATTTTTGTAAAAATATGGGCTTTTTCGGCTGTAAACTACTTGACCTGTCGGCTGTAAACGTATTCTCGGCTGTAAACAACTTGTGTTTACAGCTGTAAACATTTTCTCGACTATAAACTATTTGAGTTTTCGGCTGTAAACTAGAATTTGATCGTTTTCGGCCGCAAATTGTTCTCGGCCGCAAACTAGTGTTGACCGTAAACCCTTGGTTGACTGTAAACCTAGCTGTGAACTGTTATTTTTAGTATTTTTAATTTTTTTAAATAAATAAAAATAAAAAAATAAAAAAAACAAAAAAATGGAATCCCAAAACAGTGCAATTCATCAGGAGTTGGATTCAATCATGGGAACTACCACAAGAATCCCACGTCTACTGTACGTTGAAGGATTTCCTGAATGTAAATACAGAATTGAAAAATACATCAAAATGAAAGATTTCAAAGTATGGCGCAACATTCTTAATGGCCCTGTCAGGATTACCACTACTCTTGCAAATGGAGTGATAACTGACAAACCAGTGAAAGATTATAGGGATGAATATTTTGAGAAAATTGAAGAACAAGAAAAGGCACTAGAAACCCTAACTATGACTCTATCACCTGATATTGCTATAGGTTTCAGAGAGTATGACTCAGCTAAGTCACTTTAGGAAGCCTTAATAGAGGTTTATGAGGGCAATGGAGACATGAAACAAAGCAGACAAGACATGCTTCGAAAAAAATTCAATATGTTTAATCATGTTCTCGGAGAAACACTGGAGGTCCAACTGCAGAGATTTATCACTCTAACCACATAAATGAGTTCTGCCGAAATTTCCGTGCCACCTTCAGAAATCAACAAGAAACTACTGAATTCTCTTCCGAAATCATGGAACATGAAAGTCACAGTTATCAAGAAAACAAAAGATCTCAATCGGCCCACTTTGGCGGAAACAATGGCTATCATTAAAGCCTATGACTTGGATGACAAACAAAGAGAGATAAACCATGTGAACTCCTACTTAACAGCCAATTTGGGAATTTTATCAAATAATGCATTTTTATCATTCACAGTTCCACAATCACAAGCTTTTAGTACTCCACAAAATTTATCTTTCTCTACACCACAACCACAATTCCATGCTACTCCATCATCCATGCCTTGCCAACATTCAGCCTCCTCCTCCAAAGATCCTACAAATGTTTCAGATCCAAAGGAAACATAAGAAAACCTGGCACTAGCATCAGGTCTGGTAAATTGCTACAATGCCTTCGTAGCTGGAGACTTGCCTCCCCAAATCTCCTTTGTTGACCTTGAAAAGATTCACCCTGAAGACGTTGAGGAAATGGATATTACCTGGCAGATTGCCATGGCAGTGTTTAGGGAGAAACAATTTACCAAGAAAACAAGAAAGAACAATTGGGGAATGAATGGAGAAAAGAAGGTTAGGTTTAACAAAGGAAAGCTGAGATGTTTCAACTGTCATGAGCCAGAGAACTTTGCTCGTGATTGTCTAGAGCTAGATAGGAACACGACAATGGTGTCAGTAATGAACAGCAGAGGATCAACATCCAACAATGAAACTGCAAATTTGGCAGTTGTGGATCAGACGTTTGGCTGGGAGGATCAAATTCAGGCACTGAACATTTCTGGACCGGAGAATGCTCACATGGCGCAGATTAGTGAATCTCCTAAAGAAAACATTGAAGAAGATCCTTAAGAAGAAATGATGCAACTACAATTTGCCTTCATGGTATCTACCACACCAGAGCGTGCGAAGAAAGAGGTTAGTGAAGATTCTTGTTCACAAAAAAGCATTGATATTGTTAAGTTTTTGCATGAACAAACTGATTTATTGACTAGAAAAAATGAGGACCTCATATACGAAGGCTATACCCTTAGGAAAGGCTAGAAATCCTTGAGAGAATAATTAGAGGCCAAGACTAAGGACTTTAGAAAAGTTCAGGAAAAGTATAGTAATAAGTTTGTGAATTCTGATTATGTTACTAAACAACTTGCTAATTTAACTGCTGAGCTTAACTCTTTGAAAAAATAAATTTAAAAATACAGACTTTAATTTCAGAAAGTTTGATTTGTCAAGCGCAAAAATCGAATCCATGATTGAGAAACAATTAAAGTTTTAGGATGATAAAAAAAAGGGTCTAGGGTATGATATTGTTCCTCCTCCTTTTAATCACAATTATTTGTCTATCCTAAGACTCACGAAGAAATGGACAGAGAGGCACATCTTGAATATAGAAAACCTGATAGGTTTTGATAATTCTAACACTCCAATGGTGTACATGCCACCCTAAAAACCTTGGATCTATGTTTTCTCTAATATACATGCAAATATGATTTTTCCAAGGTTCTCACTCTAACTAGCATAGCATGGGGTACTTGTAATATAAAAATTAGTAGAATGACATACCTTTGTTGTTGCTTGGATTTCTAAAGAATTTGAAAGCCTAACTGTAACGACCCAATTTTCACGTCCAAAAATTTCATTTTTAAAACATTACTTTAGAAAACGTTAATAATTAAAAACATTGTTTGATCAAACTACATCACAACGTAAACCATGTCTAAAAGCCAAATCATACAACCAATCGAAATATCAGAGTATAAATCCCAGAGAAATCTAATAGAAGTGGAAACCAGTGTGTGTGCATGATGTGCCGCTACCGTGCCAGCTCCTTCCCCTTTGATGAAGAGGTACCTGAAACCAAAACTGTAAACTGTAAGCACAAAGCTTAGTGAGTTCCCCCATCGTACCACATACCATACAATACATAACATACATACTGTCAGACTATTCTGGGGTGCCTGACTACCCGGTACGGCCATTCTAGGGTGCCGACTACCCGTGCGGCCATTCTGGGGTGCCGTCCTACCCGTTTCAAGCCATTCTGGGGCGCTGACCTACCCATGTCGAGCTATTTTGGGGTGCTGACCTACCCATGTCGAGCTATTCTGGGGTGCCGACTACCCTTCGATCCTAACAACCGAACCTCGGGGACTATTGCACCCCCTACTACTACCATCACGTATATCATAACACAAACATAATATCAGACATATCTGGGGTGTCTGACTACCCTTCGGTCCTAACAACCGAATTCTACTACTATCACATACCACATATCATGCTAGCATATAACATATCAAGTAGTAGCAAACCTAGATGATATCATAAAGACAATTATCTATCATACATCTCCTACTGGCGGGCCGGCATTGTGGCCTTAGACCCACCGCTACTGGAAGGCATCTCACCTCGGAGTAGCTACTGATCTGATCGGGAACTGACTGTCTACTGGTGCTGTTGCTGCTCCAGAAATCCTCCGGCTGTAATTCCCACAACTTACTCAATCAAATACTGCTAACTGTCCTTTGGGTAAAAAGACCATTTTACCCCTGATCATGCCCTAAGTCAAAGTCAGAGTCAACTTTCAGTTGACCCGACTCACCGAGTTGGCTCGCCAACTCGCCGAGTCCCTGTCCAATCTACTGACCTGGATTCTGTTTGTACTCGTCGAGTTAGGCATTGACTCGACGAGTTCTCCATCCAAACTGATGTTCAAGTCCTTCATCCTACTCGCCGAGTTGTATGAACAACTCGGCGAGTTCATCTTCATCCGATGAACACTTATGCTGCGACTCGCCGAGTTGTATGAACAACTCGTCGAGTCTAATGTTGATCTAAGGAGATTGCCCTGAAGTCGCCGAGTCTGGGCATCGACTCGCCGAGTTCCATTATGGGTGAGTTTTGGCTTCCAACTCACCGAGTCCACCCTGGACTCACTACACAACTCGACACAGCTAAAAAGGAACAATCTCGGAGACTCGCGACTAGACTCGCCGAGTCAGATGAGCGACTCGCCGAGTCTGCTTCATGCAAGAGCCATATACGCGATTTTGCTCGAATCTAGTCCATGCCATTCATAGATCTGGATTCCTAGAGCATGAATAACACGTAAAGTTTCCAACTTTACGTGTAGATATTCATCCATGAGGGTTTTAGGGTTCAAAATGCACCAAAAGAGTAGATCTAAGGTCTTCATGCAACATGGGTCCATAAAGGTAGTAGATCTGAGCTCCTGGAGCTCAACCATGCCTAGATCTAGAGGCCAATCAACTTATTACGAAATATAATGCACATACAAGCTTGGGGAAGGGCTCAAGGAAGACTTTAATGGAGTCATAATCATAGAGACAGGGGGAAAACGAGTTTTACCTCAAAGAAATCACTGAGAGAACACTAAGATGCTTGGCTTCCTTCCCTTCCTCTTGATCTACTCCACTTCCTTCTCAAAATCTTCAAGAACACACTAAAATGCCTCAAACTCACAAGAACAAGAGCTAGAACGTATGGAGAGCCTCTGGGGGCTGAATGGGGCGGAGTTGGTGCTGGGAGCTCAATGTAATTCAGGCTATCATCAACCTGAATATACTCTAACGACACTACTGCTGAATCATCCACTAAGCACTTCCTTAGTTGAGAGACATGGAAAGTGTTGTGGATCTGGCTGAGCTCGACCGGCAGATCCAACCTATACGCCACCTTGCCCACCCGGGCTACAACCTTGAACGGTCCGATAAATCTCGGGCCCAACTTTCCCCGCTTCCTGAATCGGATGACGCATTTCCAAGGCGACAACTTCAGGAAAACCATATCCCCGACTTGGAACTCCAAGTCGGATCGACGCTTGTCGGCGTAACTTTTCTGTCGACTCTGAGCAGTCTGAAGCCTGCTCCAAACCTGCTGGATCCTCTCGGTCGTCTCGAGCACCACCTCGGTGCTCCCCATGACCCTCTGGCCAACTTCACCCCAGCATATCGGGGTCCTGCACCTCCGTCCGTACAACAACTCGAATGGGGGACGGTCAATACTCGCGTGGTAGTTGTTGTTGTATGAGAACTCAGCCAAGGGAAGATAGGTATCCCAGCTACCACCGAAATTTAACACACATGCCCGCAACATATCCTCCAAAGTCTAAATGGTCCGCTCGCTCTGACCATCCGTCTGCGGGTGAAAGGCGGTGCTAAAATGCAAACGAGTGCCCAACTCGTCATGAAACTTCTTCCAAAATCTGGAAGTGAATCGCACATCTCGGTCTGATATCACTGACACTGGCACCCCGTGCCGTGCTACTATCTCCCTGATGTAGATATCATCCAACTTTTCGGCCGAGATGATCTCCTGGATCGGAATAAAATGGGCGCTCTTGGTCAATCGATCCACGATGACCCAAATCGAATCTACTCCACGCGCAGTCCGGGGAAGCTTTGTGATAAAATCCATTGTGATGTCTTCCCATTTCCACAACGAGATGTCCAACGGCTGCATCTTCCCATGCAGTCTCTGATGTTCGGCCTTGACCCTCTTGCAGGTTAAGCACCGCTCGACGTACCATGCCACATCCAGCTTCATGCAAGGCCACCAATAGTCTAGACGAAGATCCATATACATCTTCGTCGCCTCGGGATGAATAGAGAATCGGGACTTGTGCGTCTCCTCCATCAGGATCTGGCACACGCCTCCGTGATACGGCACCCACACCCTGCGGTGTAGTGTCAATAGTCCTCGGCTATCATAATCGAAGGAGGAAACCTGACCCACCACACGCTCGCTCTTCCGATGTTCCTCCTTGATAGCCTCCTGTTGAGCCTCCCAAATCTGCTCCAACAGGGGAGTCACTATAGTCATCCTCATGCAAATATCCCTGATCGGCACCGCCTTACGGCTAAGCACATCGGCCACCACGTTGTCCTTTCCGGGGTGGTAAAGGATCTCACAATCATAATCCTTCACCACGTCCAACCACCGACGCTGCCTCATGTTCAGATTCGGCTGATCCATGAGTTACCTCAAACTCTTGTGGTCTGTGTAAATGGTACACCGAACCCCGTAGAGGTAATGCCGCCAAATCTTGAGAGCGAAAACCACCGCCCCCAACTCCAAATCATGCGTCGGGTAGTTTGCCTCGTGAGGCTTGAGCTGCGTCGAAGCGTAGGCAATGACATGCCCCCTCTGCATCAGTACCGTGCCCAACCCTAAAATAGACGCGTCACAATAAACCACAAAATCCTCTACGCCCTCTGGCAGGGCTAAGATCGGCGCCTCGCACAATCTCTGTCTCAGTGTCTCAAACGTTGTCTGCTGCTCGGGTCCCCATCGAAAGACTACGACTTTCTTCTTCAGCTGTGTCAGGGGTACGACTATCTTGGAGAAATCCTGAATGAACCTCCGATAATAGCCTGCCAATCCTAGGAAACTCCGAATCTCAGATGGAGAGTTCGGAACCTCCCATCTCATCACGGCCTCGACCTTGGCCGGATCGACCAGAATCCCGTTCTGGTTGACAAGGTGTCCGAGAAATTGCACCTCGCACAACCAAAACTCACACTTGGAGAACTTGGCATACAAGCTCTCCCTCCTCAGGGTCTCCAAAACCTCTCTCAGATGCTCCTCATGCTCTTCCTGCGTCTTTGGAAAAAACCAAGATGTCATCGATAAAGACTGTAACAGACCGATCCAGCATCGGTCTGCATAAGCGGTTCATGAGGTCCATGAATGCGGCAGGAGCATTGGTGAGCCCAAACGGCATCACCACGAACTCATAGTGGCCATAGCGCGTCCGAAACACGGTCTTCTACGTATCCTCCTCCCTGACCCTCAGCTGATTATAACCCAAACGCAAATCAATCTTGGAGAACCAAGATGCTCCCTGAAGCTGGTCAAAGAGATCATCAATCCTCGGGAGTGGGTAACGGTTCTTCACCGTTACCTTTTTCAACTCCCGGTAATCTATACACATCCGGTGTGACCCGTCCTTCTTCTTCACAAACAGAATCGGGGCTCCCCAGGGTGAACTGCTCGGTCTAATGAATACCTTGTCTAGCAGCTCCTGCAGCTGCGTAGATAACTCCTGCATCTCAGGAGGAACCAGCCGATATGGTGCCTTGGCTATCATAGCCGCACCAGGAACAAGGTCAATCTTGAACTCCACCTGTCGCTCCGGAGGTATCCCAGGAAGCTCCTCTGGGAAGACATCTGCGAAATCTCGCACCACCAGAACCTCGCTCACTGTCACCTTACCCGCCTCCCGGGTATCCATCACGTACGCAACATAACCTGTGCATCCCTGCTGAAAGTATCGTCTAGCCCTCGCTGCTGAACAGACTGAGGGTCCACACTGTGGCCTCTTGCCATGAATCACTAACTCTCCCCCACCTGGGGTCTGGACTCGCACTAGCTGTTGTGCGCAATCTATCACTGTACCATTAGGGCTTAACCAATCCATGCCTATAATCACCTTGTTCCCACGCAACGGAATGGGAACCAAATCTACCATGTAGCGCTCCTCGAACAAACGCAATACGCAGTCACAAAACACCATCGATGCTCGCACCAATCGATCATCAGCAATTTCTACCTCCAAAGGGCAATCCAACATACCTGAAGACTCAGGAAACTTTTTGCTAAGCGCAAGGGACACAAACGATCGGGATGCACCCGAGTCGAACAACACCTAAACTGGGATATCGTTCACATGGAACGATCCTAACACATATACATATATCGAGCACATATCAATATCATAACATCATATAAATAAATGAGAGGGAAAGAATCATACCCGTCACCACATCAGGTGCTGCGCGTGCCTCCTCGGTGGTCAGCTGAAATGCCCGGCTCCTCACCACTGGAGCCTCTGCCTTGCCCTTCCGGCCATCTGTGATCCGTAGGGTCGCTGGAGTTGGGGCCTTCACCGGCGCTGAAGCTGTCAACTGGGGACAATTGGCCTTCTCGTGGCCTCTCTGGTTACAGTGGAAACACAACAACTCTGATGTCTGAATAACTGCTGCCAGAGCAGTGCAATACCTGCTATAGTGCCCAGTCTTGCCGCACTTGTAGCAGCCTGATGATCCCATCCTACACACCCCCTCGTGCGGCCTGCCACATTTCCTGCAGCGGCTCGATCCTCACTGGCCTTTCGGCCTACCATCTGATCCCTTGGGCTTCTTCCCCGAAGCCCCTCCTGTCTGTCCCTCCTCTGACTTTCGTTTCCTGATATGCTCCAAATCTATCTCCCTCTCCCTCGCCCTGGCAATCATGGAGTCCAGGGTGGGACAGGCTGAAAAACTAACGTGCTCCCAGATATCAGCCCGGAGCATGTCATGGTAGCGGGTCCTCCTCATGTCCTCATCGCCCGCATACTAGGGCACCAAAAGTGCCCTCTCCCAGAATTTGACGGTGATCTCCGCCACAGTCTCCGTCGTCTGTCTCATGTCCAAAACTCCCTGGCCAGCTGCTGAAGCTCAACAGCCGGCGCAAACTCTACCCTGAACCTGGTCACAAAGTCCGACCAGGTCATAGACTCGATAATTGAGGCTCCCAAAGAGTCACCCACTGACTCCCACCAATCTCGACCTCGGTCTCGTAAACACCCTGTTGCATACCTCACCTTCGACCCCTCGGGGCAGAAGCAAGTCAACTGTGCAGACTCGATGTCTGCAATCCATCGCCTGGCAACAATGGGGTCCTTCATCCCGTGGAAATCCGGCGCACCACTGCCCCTGAAGTCCTTAAAGGACAGCGTGCGAGATCCTGACTGGCCAGATGCCATGTCGCTCCTGAACGCCCTGAGGCAATCCTCCATCAACTCGATGATCCCTTCCTTGATCGACCCGAAGATAATGAGGGTCGACTCAAGGATGCCTCTGGTAATCTCTGACGTGATGAACTCACGTAGCCCCTCGTCTACCGGCTCGGAACCCGACCCCGAACCTGAACTGCCCACTGCTGGCCTCGATCGTAGTACCACCATTCTGCAATATAGAAAGAATAATTGTTAGTGATACTACTACTTCTTGAGGGATCACATCTACCACAAGTTCCCTGGTCTCATCTTGGCCTCCCTTGGTTCGGGTACGGATCCTCTGCTTCCAATAGTACGGGCCCATACTACCTTCCACATCTATCCGTACCTTCTGCAAGGACTGCCTCAACTCCACCAGATCCCTTTTACTATGGTTGAACACTGCTATACTCATCCTAGGCTTGCCCTAGGGAAATCCCTGACTCTACTCTATCCAGTCCTCAGCTGCTGCAGGCCTCTTGGTAATGCCAATTAACTGTTACCTGAGTACAATCACATCTGGTGAGGCTCGGATAATCCTTCGAGTAAGGTACTCATCTCTACCACGCTTAGGACTCAAACAAGAGCTACGCAATAGAGTCAAATCCAACACTCTGAGATTATTCAACCCTGATCACATGTAACTTTAACGTATTCACCTAACAGTTCACTCCCATCACTTCAAAGCCCACATAGCACAAAGCAAACAACATTTGGACATAAGGAAAACAATCTCAAGCAACTCTATCCTCGTATAGAGAACTGAACTAGCATACAATGCTAAACTCGTACTATCAGGAATAACCTAAACAGGCTACCCTACTGCTGTCTAGATCTAGAGGCCAATCAACTTATTACGAAATATAATGCACATACAAGCTTGGGGAAGGGCTCAAGGAAGACTTTAATGGAGTCATAATCATAGAGACAGGGGGAAAACGAGTTTTACCTCAAAGAAATCACTGAGAGAACACTAAGATGCTTGGCTTCCTTCCCTTCCTCTTGATCTACTCCACTTCCTTCTCAAAATCTTCAAGAACACACACTAAAATGCCTCAAACTCACAAGAACAAGAGCTAGAACGTATGGAGAGCTTCTGGGGGCTGAATGGGGCGGAGTTGGGGCGCAAATGGTTGTTTAAATAGGGTGCAAACCCTTGGAAATTAGGGTTTCATCAGACAGTGCAGACTCGCCGAGTCCATAATATGGACTCGTCGAGTCGCCATCTTAACCGCGCCCCAAAGTCTCGTCTCTACTCGGCGAGTCGGGCCTCCAACTCGCCGAGTCCACGGCCAAAAACACAAAGTACTTAGGCAAAACGCACGTACCAGGAACCAGGTGCTACACTAACACCCCAAATGTGATGCCTCAAATGTTTCACACAACACCACAACACTTGGAATAACTTTAGGGAAGTATGCTTTGAGCACAAATTTGGCTAGCCCCCACTCTGATTGTCTTAGTGCCAATTTTGCTCCATATGAGGTTCCTTATATAGTGTGTCACATGTAGGGTTACACCATGTAAACCCTAATGTGCATGGCTTTTCATTTCCACCATGATCCATGGGTTTATAACCTCCATGGAGCATCCATCGAGCACCCAATGGGTCCTAGCCCAATCTAGTGTATCATGGACCTTAAGGACACTATATAAGAATGAAAGATTTACATAATCAATCCTCATATATTTAATTAGTATCTTTTGATAACAAAATTATTTCCAAATTATTTCTTGATCAATACTAATTAAACAATATGATTTCATATTAATATATTAGAATATATTACAAATCATAAGTGTCCTTATTCTCATCTTGTCTATCTAATTATTGAGATGCCATGCAACCCAAATGGACCATGCCAAGTTGGGTCAAGTACATACCAAATATAGTTAACGTCAGAGCGTTAACCACCAAAATTTGGTTTCCAAACCTGCTTAGCGGTTCCCTGAGAATACAAGTTATTTCAAGGAAAAAGTGTCAACAATTAAGTTGGTGAGTTCATAAGCGGTTTTGAGAAAATGTATATCATTCCAAAGTTCGTGCGTTTTCCAAGAAAATCCCTTATTTTCTTATAAAAGTATGAAATGCATATGAATGTTCGTGTTGTAAATTGTAAATTGTTGTACCAGGAAAATCCCTTATTTTCCTATTAGTTGATTGTTTTGGATACAGGAAAATCCCTTATTTTCCTAAAGTAACAGGCAGTATCTAATGTCCAAGACCGAAAATCGCACGCAACTGAAATGCTTAGAAGGTTGAGGCATAGTTTATATAATAAAGCTGAAGATCACACTTGTTAGATGAAGAATAGTTTTAATAACCACTCATAAATCAAATCAGAACACCATAATAATTGTCTATCCGGTGAGTTTTATAACCATACTAAACATAATATGCCTGTGGCGACGGTCTTCAGGCATCGAAACGTTATGACAAAATTGTCACCCAAAGGATTGTGGCTAACAGTTAGGGTGCGGGATCATGACTTCCCATATAGATCTATACACATTTGACACACTCTCCAAACAGGAGACCCTGGTTATAATAGATGGGACTTTAGGTAGTACCTTTTAACGAAAAGGTAGCATTGAAGATGTAATCGTCACACGAATTCTCAGCTAAGTATGTATTAAAATAATAGTTTTGTATGCAATGTTTATCCTCTTTCACAATTTTTGACAAAGCATAAATCATAAGTTCTTTGAATGCATAAAATGGTTTAACAAAGACGGCTACCCTGGATACTACGCATTTTGTATAAATCTAATGCATGCAAAGTATAACAAGAGTTTTCACGGATCCACTCGGGATCAACCGTGTGATTACTTGTATTCTCCCCCGAAATGCATTAAAAGTACATTATAAAGTATTTGAAGGTGTATAAAAGGGGGTATGAACTCACCTGATTGAAGTGGTAACTTGAAGAAATTAAGGCAAAGAATCGAGCAGAACTTCGACTAGAGAAAAACTGAATTCTTAGGAATTCTCGGGATCCTTGGGAGCGTAAGACTTCCTTCTGATCTCGAGTATAAAAACTGAGGCTTCGGGAAGGCTTCGAGAGGTATAAACGTAGAGCAATGACACTTGGATGGAAAGAAATGAGCACTAAACTCGACACCCCTAAGCTTCTATTTATAGGGAGGGTTTTGGGGTCTCACTTCGTGAATATAGCCTTGTTCATGTCGTGAGGCTGAGTCGGCTCTATCCCCTTCGACGAGTTGACGTGTATGACACTCTGGAACCCATCGGTCACAGTCTCACATCGTGAATAAGGAACTGTTCACGTCGTGAGGCTGAGTCAGCCTCGGATTTTGTGTCCCGAACATGTAAAATCCGTAACTTTTGTGTACAAGCTCTGATTTCAACATTGTTTATATGCACCTGTAGGTGTGAGAATTCTCTACAACTCTCGTTTAGACTTCGTCGGCTAGTTTTGACTTGATTTTTATTATATTATTTTTAGTAGGCCGGGTCAGGAAAAGTTCATTTAAATTCCATAACTTCTTCATCTGATGTCCATTTTCATCAGTCTTTTTACCGTTGTATTCCTAGTGTCGAGGTATTCAACTTTCGTTTGGGTTGTGTTAGCTGAAAATCGCTCGATCTCTAATTCGAGTTTTTAGCTGTCTTCTGTTAGGTCTGAAACTTCAAAAAATCATAACTTCTTCATACGAAGTCAGATTTGGGCGTTCTTTTTATATATGTTCGCGGTTTAATGATATCTACGACTTTCATTTAGATACCTAAGGCTAAAAAGTATTTTATTGAAATTTCTCGTTTTATGCTTAACAACGCTTTATCGGTAGTGTTACGAATCTTTGATTGGTCATAACCCCTTCGTTATAACTCGGATTTTAGTGTTCTTTATATTTTTGGAAACCTTATCACGATATCTACCACATAGTGTACTCAAACAGAGCTTTTTGAACATTTCATTTTTTATGATATTCTTATTACCTCACAAAGAGATTACAAGACTCGACTTTTAGACATTACATTGACTTGAAATAATGGGTTGTTACAATTTCATACTTATTCTTGATTAAGTATACATAACCATATCTACTGTAATCATCAGTAAAATTCAAATAGAAGCGGTTAGCATCCCTGGTGGCGATTCTGTAGGGTCCACACACATCTGTGTGTACAAGGTCCAACAAACCTTCACCCCTAGCACATGTACCAGTGAATGGCGACTTTTTTATTTTTCCAAGCAAAAAAGAATCACAACTATCATCTAAACTTAAGTCAAATGACTCCAAGACTCCAGCCTTCAGGAGTTGGCCTATGCGCTAGTTATTAACATGTCCAAGACGACAATGCCACAAGGATGTTTTATCCAAACTAATGGAAGAATCAATGTGTAAAACATTATTTCCTAAGTTGTCTACAACATTCACAACATCATACACACCATTACAAGGTAATACTTTAAAGTAAAATACATCATTGTAAAAACCATTAATAGCACCGATTTCATTATCAAACGAAAAAGTAAAACCTTGTTTGTACTAGCCATGAAAAGAAATAATATTTCTCGCTATTTCTGACGAGTAACAACACTTATTCAAATCTAACTCTAACCCATTACATAGCGACAAAGAATAAACTCCAATCTTGGTGACAGGTTAAGCTTTCCTATTCCCCATGATCAACTTTATCTTTCCGTGCTCCATATCCTCACTTCTTCTTAGGCCCTGCAAATCAGAACATATATGACTACCATAACTTGTATCAAGAACCCAAGAAGTAGTATGTGGTGAGTTATTACACAAGATAGTGTAAGTACCTGCATGGGTGAATTTGACCTTCCCATCCTTAACATCTTGCAGGTACTTAAGGCAGTTTCGTTTCCAGTGCCCCTTTTCCTGACAATAGAAGCATTAAGCTTCTTTTGGGTTGGAAGAAGGAGTTACAGAACCACCTTTGGTTTTCCCTTGGTACCCTTCGAAGGGGTCTTCCTCTTTTTCCATCTACTTTGCCTGATTGCCAAGACAGGGGAGGTGTTAGGAGTAGGAGTAGTAACAACCGATTTACCTTTGAGACCATTTTCGGTGGTCTCAAAAGTCCTTGAAGCTTGCTGAGTGTGACCTCCTCCTTTTTCATGTGATATGTCATATGGAATTGATCATAACAAGTAGGTAAGGAGTGCAGTATGATGTTAATAGCCAAATCCTCAGGGAAGTTCACATTCAACTTCAACAAACGGTCCATATACCTTTACATTTTCTATAAGTGGCTAGTGATGGATTCACCATCCTTCATTAGGGTTGTTATCATGGAAGAGATGATATCATACCTCTCTTGACGAGCACTCTGATGGTAGTGGTCCATCAGATCCATGTGCATCTTAAAAGGGTAAAAGTCCTCATAGGACTTCTAGAGTTCAGCTTTCATTATGGCCAACATGATACATGCCACTGTGGTAGCATTTCTATCATGTGCCTTAAAGTCAGCGATCTCCTCTGGAGTAGCAGTAGACTCATCAATTTATTTCAGCTCCTTATCAAGGACATATTCCTTATCCTCGTAATACGTGACCATCCTGATGTTCCTGACCCAATCCATAAAGTTAGAACCATCAAAGATGACTCTCCCACAAAGGTTCATGAGAGAGAAGGAGTCGATAGGGTTTGAGCCAAAAGCAGCATTGTTGGAAGACATCTGAAAGAAGAAAGACAAGTTTAGATTAGATATGGTATCCTTAATAAGACACCCAAATGTAATATTAAGGCTAGGACCCAACACAATACTTTATAACTTAGAAGAGGGTTGTCGTAATCCAAGCTATAAAATATTTGAAGGTAGGCGAATGACGATTTACCAATTTCCACCATAAAAAATGAAATAAATTGTTGGGTTTTAGTTGGATTGAAACTCCTAGATATTTTTGAGATTCATTGAACTTTTCAATGACATGTTTAAATCTCGATTGTGCCATCTCAAGTTTGTAACTGGGATGCAGAGAATTACAAACAAGGTGTGAATAACCATGCAAATTAACTTGGTACCCTTAATCTTTATCACCTAATCGATGTGCCAGTTAACCACACGTGCTCCACGGCTCTATAATAAACATTAAGTCAACCTATGTCATTCTTACCAGTACATGTTAGTATGTTGGTTACCCACACATGCTCCACCATCGACTTGGTAAGGTACAAAGTGTAATTTCATGGGATAGCACCAAATTCACATTTTCCTTAAAAAACTAAGATTGGGAATTTATAAAAGGTTTAGTTACTTTATATTTATCATTATACTTTTAATGAGAATTACAGTCCTTGTCCTACCCGTTCAGCTAACGACCCTCCACCAGTCAAGGAAGCGGTGGGTGAGAGTGGACACCCATTAAGCTGTCATTTTATAGGCAACAACCTTATACCCCCTTATAGACAGGCTTTGTGAATGACGCCTACCAACGGTAAGACTAACTTGCTCTTATATATATATATATATATATATATATATATATATAAACTTATAATACTATAAAGTATAAGGGTTGAATTTTAACTTTTAAAACTCTAGGGATTGGAATTAAAGTTTTCTAAAGTGACTTTACAAATTCCAAAACTTGAGAGCATGTTTTGAAACTATTCAAATCCTTTCATATTCAATGACTTATGAGTTTTTAAGAACTTTAAAGAAAAGACTTTTGGAATTCCATAACTTGAAGACAAGTTATGGAGTCCATTAATTGGCATTAAGATCAAGAATTACACTAACAAACAATTTGCAAATAATTCTTATGATCTACTAAAACTCATAAGCATGAACATTCAAATCAACAATTTTAAGAATCATATAAACATATATAAAACTTGGAAATTTGATAATAACCATTGTAAATGGATTAGCAGAATCATTACCACATCAAAACAAGTTTTATAAGTCCAAAATAGTTTAGGGTAATGATTCTAGTACATTTCCAGTAGCAAAACTCGAAAATCTGCACACAACGCCCCCTACTCGTCGAGTGCAAGAACCTACTCGACGAGTAGTATGAATTTTCACTTGGACTCGTCAAGTCCCCCCATGGACTCGGCGATTTCACTAAACAGTTAGCAGAAATTCGACTTTTTCAAGCAGTTTGCATCAAGTATATAGAAAACAAGCCTAGGCTCTGATATCACTGATAGGTTTTGAGCATTCTAACACTCCTATGGTGTACATGAAACCCCATAACACTCTTATGGTGTACATGAAACCCCATAAACCTTAGATATGTGTTTTCTCTAATATACATGAAAATATAATTTTTTTTCCAAGGTTCTCACTGTAACTAGCATAACATGGGGTAATTGTAATATAAAAATTAGTAGAATGACATACCTTTGTTGTTGCTTGGATTCCTAAGGACTTTGTGAGCCTAGCACCCAAATGTGACACCTCAAATGTTTCACACAACACCACAACACGTGGAATAACTTGAGAGAAGTACACCTTGAGCACAAATTCGGCTAGCCCTCACTCTTATTGTCTTAGTGACGATTTTGCTCCATATGAGGTTCCTTATATAGTGTGTCACATGTAGGGTTACACCATGTAAACCCTAATGTGCATGGACTTTCCTTTCCCCCATGATCCATGGGTTTATAACCTCCATGGAGCATCCATGGAGCACCCAATGGGTCCTATCCCAATCTAGTGAATCATGGACCTTAAGTCCACTATATAAGAATGAAAGATTTACATAATCAATCCTCATGTATTCAATTACTATCCTTTGATCTCAAAATTAATTCCAAATTAATTCTTGATCAATACTAATTAAACAATATGATTTCATATTAATATATTAGAATATATTAACAAATCATAAGTATCCTTATTCTCATTTTCTCTATCCAGTTGTTGAGATGCCATGCAACCGAAATGGACCATGCCAAGCCGGGTCAAGTACATACCAAATATAGTTATGGACTTAGACACCTTATCCAACAAAACCCGTTGTATTTGTGCAGGATAGTTGTCCTAGGGTTGAGAATACTAATGTTTCTACTTCACATGCAGATTCACAGTTAGTTCAAGGCATCCAAGCAGCTGAAGAGAAAGTTTTTGATAATCATTTTGTTTAACAAACTGATATTTTTGTTAAAAACACTGATGTTTCTGTTTCTCATGTGAAAACTGATGTTTTGAATTCTGATGTTTATGTTTTGAGTACTGATGATTTGGCTATTTCTAATAAGTCTGATAATGAGTCTGAAAATCTACTGAATCTGTCACTAGTGATGTCACTAGCACATGTCTGCCACCTAAGCCACTCACACAGTCTGATTCATGCACTTGCACATGTGGTAAAAGTAAGGAATTCAGTAAAGGCACAAAATTAGAAAAGAGAGATACCAGCTCCTATATGAAGAAACAAACGTGTTTCAATTGTGGAGTTGATGGTCATATGGCACAAAACTGTCACGAGGAAGATCAATCAACAAAAAGTCCTCGAGATCTCATTCAGTTGATGGTGATTGGAACATCAATAAAGAAAGAAATTGGGCTAATATTAAAAAGAACAAATAGTTTTCAAACAAGAATGCAACAAATCCTTTAACAATATCGATAGTAGTTAAGCCAAATTCAGTTTTGTCAAAGTCATCGTCTGGGTCTTTGGCTAATTTTACACAATAATCCAAACGATCAAAATCAAAGAAAAGGATTTCAAAATCATTTGCAAATGTTTCTAAACCTAATTTCAAATAGTGCCCAAACAATCAAATGTCCAATCACCTCAGCATTCTTTAAATGTTTCTGGAAATCAATCTGATTCAAAATGTGAAAAATTCAATTTTGTTGCTAACAAGGGAAAACCCAAGGTTTTATGACATAGGTTCCAAAATCTATTTAATCCTGTACATCATGCAGGAAAAACTACGACGGAAAATCTTCAGACCGTGGTATGTCGATAGTGGTTGTTCCAGGCACATGACAGGAGACATGTCCCAATTGCAAGACATTCAGAACTTTAACGGGGGATTTTTTCCTTTGCGGGATGAGAAGAATGGAATATCACTCAAAAGGGTACAACGACAAATGGTGTACTAAGCTTTGAGAATGTTAACTATGCTCCTGAGCTAAAACACACTCTGTTGAGCATATCACAGATTTGTGAAAAAGGCTTTTCAACTCACTTTACGAACAAAGAGTGTCTCATTCTGAAGCCTATAATCATTATACCTGAAGAATGGATCCTAGTCAAATATGAAAGAGAAGGGAATGCCTATGTTATAGACATGGATCATAAAATTCCTAAACAAGTCGCATGTCTTTTCTCCAAAGTCTCTGAACACAATGTGATGCTTTGACATTGTCGTCTCGGCCATGCTAACGACAAGAATCTCAATTGTCTTGCTAAACATGAAATAGTGTGTGGTTTACTAGTTAAGGAATTTATAACCTTTGAGAAGTGTGTGGTGTGTGCTCAAGGCAAACATCATCACAAACCACATTTTCCGAAGTTGGTTAATTCAATCAAGAAGGTTCTCCAATTATTGCATATGGATTTGTTTGGTCCAGTCAATTTCTCAACATCAACAAAAGTTCTTACTGCGTGGTTGTGATCGATGACTACTCACGGTTTACATGGGTTTTCTTCTTATCCCACTAGAGTGGGGTAGCTGACTTGATCAAGAAGTTCATTGTGATGATTGAGAATCAAACGAATGAAAAGGTGAAGGTTCTTAGAACGAATAATGTCACGGAGTTTAAGAATGCTGTTCTGGACCACATATGTGCTAAAAAGGGTATATTTCATCAATATAGTGTTGTTCGGACACCTCAACAAAATGGTGTTGTGGAACGGCGAAACCATACTTTGATGGACGCCGCAAGGACGATGCTCTGTGATTCTAAATTACCAGTCTTCTTATGGGCTGAAGCGATCAATATTACTTGTTACATTCAGATTCGGGTCCTGATCAACAAAGCCCAAATGAAGACCCAATACGGGATATTGTACAATCACAAGCCATCAGTTGCTCTTTTCAAAATATTTGGATGTCCTTACACCCTTCTTCATCTCGAATCCAACCCCAAGTTCAGATCGAATGTTAATTACTACTACTTTGTGGGATACGCCATGCGTACATCTTACCATGTATACAAAAAAGTCTCCAAGAAGATAGTGGAATCTTATGACGTCCGTTGCCTAGAGGAGAATGAGACAGATGTGAGAGTTGGACCGAACTGGTTATTTGACTATGCATCATTGTTTAAATCCATTTATGTGTGTTCTGATAATGCTTCAGGTTCTTGCTCTTGTTCAAGTGAAATTGTTGATGATGAAGAGGTTGAAGGTGTTTACAGACCTCCATTGGTGCTCCTGAGTCTGCTCCAGTGGATGTTGCTGTTCCAAGTACCTCATCTTCTCCACCAGCTTAAGGAACATGTTCTGATGCTGATGATGCTCCCTTATTGCCCGAAGAAAGAAAGATCATGACAAGGGATACTTACGCTGCTACTCAATCATCCATGGAGCTTCTCTTTCCTGAACCGATTTCGAACGAATATGTGGCGAGTACAAAAATAAATAAAAATTAGTTAGAATGCATGATAATGACTATATTTATATGTGGTTGAACGTATTTATATTACCAAACAATCTATTCTCTTAGTCATTCTCATATAATAGCATTGTCTACACACGTAGGCATAATAGATGTTATCCATATTTTAACATATATATATATATATATATATATATATATATATATATATATATATATATATGGGAAGGTTAAATTGAGAGAAAAAAAAGGTTGAGAACAAGGGAATGAATATGGGTGACTCATTTCAAATTTGTCGCTTAAGCGCTCCAGCGTACCAGACTGACGGAACAAATCATTCATTTATGAATACGTATGAATAAGAGTATTCATATATGAATATGTATATTCTAATATTCATATATGAATAAAAACAACATACGTGATTATTTATATATAAATATGACGGTAGTAAGTGGTTGTAGGGGTGAAAATTGTTGGTGGTGGTTGGTTGGAGGTTGTGGTGGTGGCGAAGGTAGTGATGGTGGTTGGTGGCGTTGGTGGTGGCGAATGGAAGGTGGTGTGTTCATATATGAATACACTTATATTTATATATTAATTTATGAATATTAGTCATCCTCCATCGGCCTGATACGTCGGTGCGTTTTCCGATAAAAATAAATGATTAACTTAGATTGATTCCTCTTCTCAACTTTATATTTTATTTTCTCAACTAAGCTTATCTCTCTCTCTCTCTATATATATATATATATATATATATATATATATATATATATATATATATATATATATATATATAGAGAGAGAGAGAGAGAGAGAGAGAGAGAGTCATAAGTTTAATTAAGAAAATAAAAAGGTTGAGAATGAGGGAATCATTCTCAGCCGCTCATTTAATCTAAGCAAAAAAAAAGACACGGTGGCAAGCTTGTAAATATGATAACAACGTTCAATCTCAACTACGTTTCATCGATTTCTTTGTTGAATACTCCGAATTGGAATTTCTCAAATTCGCAAACAAACTCAGTTGGAATCAGAATTTCTTCGTTGTTCATGAATTTGGAATCAGAGTTCTGGACTCGCAGTCACAATCGACATTGAAGGACTCGGAATTGGTACTCACAGGTTCCAATCAGATTTTTGGAAATCAAAATCAAAATGTGAAATCGATCAGACATATGATGTCGCATCTGAAGTCAGAAGCTTTTAAAATTGGAACATATATTCTAATCGGAATAGTTTGCGTCTTGATTATCGGTATTACAAAGAAATCTGGAATCGAGATTTCAAGGTTTCAAAATTGAAATCGGAATTTATGTTGGAATGAAATTAAAATCGGAATTGCATGCTTCAAAGTCGAAATCGGAAGTATATGATGATTTGGAATTGATAACTTGAATCGGAAGTATCATGTTTTTAACATTTTTAAAAAAATTAACTTGTATGCACTCCAACTGTTTGATGAAATGCATAAACAAAATTATCACATTATATTCACATATGAATATGTTTCTAATCTGAATCAGTATATGATTATTAAAAATACAAAACAAATATGCAAGTCTGTATATTATTTATATGTGAATAACATATAATATATATATATATATATATATATATATATATATATATATATATTTGTGAAAATACCTTCTAATATTCATAAGTGAATATATTCACAAGTGAATATACTATGTAATATTCACGTGTGATATACCATGTAATACTATGTAATATTCACATATGGAAATATCATTTAATATTCATAAGTGAATACACCATCTAATATTCACAGGTGAATATATTGTGTTAATATTTACAAGTGAATGCATCATCTAATATTTAAATATGAATATACTATATTTATTATATGCTATATTCATATATGAATGATACTTAAATTGTAAAAAATATTAATTATACTTTTTATTAATAAATGAATAACGAATGTATGTAATAAAATACGATGCATTTTTATTCACTTATGAATAACGATAGCTGAAAATATTAAAAAAAGTTATTTTATCTTAAAATTATATCAATATGGATGTCTATTTGTAGAGAATAAAAAATCATGAATTTTGGTATATTTAAAATCATTTTTTGATAAAAATAGCTTCTAAAAAATATAAAAAAAAATGAAAAAACTATGTTTTTGTATATATTAAGGTAATGATTAGCATAGTTTAAGGAAATATGTTTTGTTGGAAAACACATGTTTATTCATTTCCCATTTCCGTTGGTATGACAGAGGCTTTTGCGGCAAAAATAAATGAGTGGCTGAGAATAATTCCCCCATTCTCAAAAAAAAAATTCTCAATTGAACCCTCCTCTCTCTCTCTCTCTCTCTATATATATATATATATATATATATATATATATACAGGTAAAGGTTCAAATGAGAACCAAAAAAGATTAAGAACCTATGAACCAACTAATTAAGGGAAATTCTTGTCAAAACTAAACACCACCTTCCACCTACTGCAACCACTATTGCCGACGACCTTACTACCACCATTGTCGCGTCCCCGCATTGTCTTTCTTCCACCACCTCCGCCACTCTCGATGTCCAGCTCTGTAATTTTTCTGTATCCTCTATATCTATAATTATCCGACAACCTCCATATCAATGTTTTTCTGATTGTCATGACACTAGATCTTTCAGATCTGCAATTTTCTGAACGTCGTTGCACCAGATCTTCTATCTGTGATTTTCCAATGACCGCGACCTCTTTTCACTCCTCTCGCTTCTTCTCCGCTATAAACACCACCACTAGTATCTCCACATATCAGATATGTTCCACCACCGACACCTCCTCCTCCTTCTGCTTATCTCCACCACATCATTCGTTTTCTCCTCCAATCATCGTCTTCATGTTGCTTCAGATCTGCTTCGATAATGATCTATACGGTAATAAGATCAGATCTTGAATATCCGAAAACTCTAAGGAATATGACAATCTTAAATATATAAATCACATCAGATCTGGAAATAATGTGCACACAAGGTGTTTGATGAAATGCCTCAACGAGATCTGTAAGTTTTTAAGTTCTGAATAAGTGTTTAAAATTTTGTTTTAAGCTTTGAATTAGTGTCTGAAGTGTGTATTATGTTATGAATTTTGTTTTTGTTTTTGTTTTTGTTTTTTTTTTTTTTTGCAATAAGTTGTGCATTTTATTGTTTGAAATATGGAATTAAGCTATGAATTAGTGTCTGAAATGTTTCATCAAACTGTAAATTCTGGTTTTTTTTTTAAATCCAAATCTAAATTTTATGTGTAACTGAGTTGTGAAATTAGTGTATTAATCTGTGAATTTTATTCAGAACTTAATATAATAAATTCACATTTTAATATACACAAATGCCTCCAGATATAAATGTATAAATATAAGTTTTAAGTTGAGAATATTGTTGTAAATATATAAGTTTTGTGTATTTAACTGTATTACACTGTGAATTTATTGTATTAAACTACTAGTTTTATGTATTAAGCTGTGAATTGATTGTATTAAACTATGAATTGATTGTATTAAACTATGAATTGATTGTATTAAGTTTTTTTTTAAAGAGACAATTGATTGTATTAAGTTATTAATTAATTGTATTAAGTTATGAATTTTCTGTATTACACTGTGAATTTATTATATTAAATGGTGAATTTTGTATATTAAATTGTGAATTCACAGTATTAAACTGTGAATTAACTATATTAAGCTATGATTTTTTTATAAAAATTTTGTGTTAAAAAAAAAGAATCATTATACACATATATGATTTTCTCTAAATTTAAATAAATTGTATAAAATATAAACTATTAATATTGTATAAATTAAACTTTAAAAGAAACACTAGCCTTCATATTTAAAGGTATACATATAAGTTTTAAGTTAAAATATAACATTTATGTATATTAAACTGTAAATTTATTGTATTAATCTATGAATTTTGTGTATTAAACTGTGAACTGATTGTATTAAACTGTGAATTGACTGTCTTAAGTTGTGAATTATTTATTTATTTTTTTCATTAAAATATAAATTATTTATGTATGAATGGTTGTATTAATTTTCTTGTATAAATATGTAAGAATGTAACAGTTGTTATAATTGTTTTGCATTAAACTCTAAATTAGTGAATTAATAAGTTTATTAAACTGTGAATATACTATTTAAGTTGTTAATACACGATAGCAGTGCCACTCACCCGACTAACCAAGAAGTCGGTGGTGTTCCGTTGGGGGCCTGAGCAGCAGGCGGCGTTCGAGACTCTCAGACAGAAATTGTGCGAGGCACCGATCCTTAGCCTGCCGGAAAGAGTAGAGGACTTCGTAGTCTACTGTGATGCTTCGATCACAGGTATGGGAGCAGTATTGATGCAGCGAGGCCATGTGGTAGCTTATGCCTCGAGACAGTTGAAGCCTCACGAGGCTAACTATCCTACCCACGATTTGGAGTTGGGGGCAGTTGTGTTTGCCCTTAAGATTTGGAGACATTACCTGTATGGGGTCCGTTGTACTATATACACGGATCACAAGAGTTTGCGGCATCTTATGGATCAGCCGAGTCTGAACATGAGGCAGAGGAGGTGGTTGGACGTACTAAAGGATTATGATTGTGAGATCCTTTATCATCCAGGGAAGGCTAACGTGGTGGCCGACGCCCTAAGCCGCAAAGTGTCGGCGGCCCCTATCAGGGATCTGTGCATGAGGATGACAATGATCACTCCACTGTTGGAGCGGATCAAGGAGGCTCAGGAGGAGGGCCTCAAGGAGGAGAGGCAGAAATGTGAGAGGATAGTGGGTCGAGTAGCATCGTTTGATTACGATAGTCGGGGTTTGTTGACGCTTCATGGTAGGGTGTGGGTACCGTACTGGGGTGGAGTACGGCAGGTATTGATGGACGAGGCTCATAAGTCTCGATTTTCTATCCACCCAGGGGCGACGAAGATGTATCGAGATCTTCGACCTGATTATTGGTGGCCCTGCATGAAGCGGGACGTCGCTTGGTACGTTGAGAGATGCTTGACCTGCCGGAAGGTCAAGGTGGAGCACCAGAGACCTCACGGCAAGATGCAGCCGTTGGACATTCCCGTGTGGAAATGGGAGGATATCACCATGGATTTTATCACCAAACTTCCCAGGACCGCACGTGGAGTGGATTCGATATGGGTAGTGGTGGATCGGTTGACGAAGAGTGCCCATTTTATCCCGATCCAGGAGAGTATATCGGCGGAAAAGTTAGCCGAAATCTATGTGCGAGAGATAGTGGCACGTCATGGAGTGCCGATATCGGTGGTGTCAGACCGAGATGTTCGTTTCACCTCCAGATTCTGGAAGCGGTTCCACGACGAGATGGGTACTCGTCTTCATTTTAGCACCGCTTTCCACCCTCAGACTGACGGGCAGAGCGAGAGGACGATTCAGACTCTTGAGGACATGCTTAGGGCATGTGTTCTAGATTTTGGGGGCAGTTGGGATATGTATCTTCCGTTAGCAGAATTCTCGTATAACAACAGTTACCATGCGAGTATTGATCGACCTCCTTTTGAGATGCTGTATGGTAGGAAGTGTAGGACCCCGATTTGCTGGGGCGAGGTCGGTCAGCGAGTCATCGGGAGCACCGAAGTGGTGCTCAAGACGACTGAGTTGATCCAGCAGGTCCGTAGTAGGCTGCAGACTGCGCAGAGTCGGCAGAAGAGCTACGCTGACAGGAGGCGTTCGGACTTGGAGTTCCAGGTGGGAGATATGGTTCTTCTGAAAGTCTCACCTTGGAAAGGTGTCATCAGGTTCCGGAAGAGGGGCAAGCTGGGCCCCAGATTTATTGGTCCTTTCAGGGTTATGGCCCGGGTGGGTCGGGTTGCTTATCGGTTAGATCTTCCTGAGGAGCTTAGTCAGATCCACAACACTTTCCACGTGTCGCAGTTGAGAAAGTGTTTGGTGGATGAGTCAGCAGTCGTTCCCCTAGAGGATATTCAGGTTGATAGCAGCCTGAATTATATTGAGAGGCCGGTCGCGATTCTGGATCGGAAGATCAAGACCTTGAGGAACAAGGTCATTCAGCTAGTGAAGGTGCAGTGGCAGCACCGGAAGGGATCTGACTGGACGTGGGAGGCTGAGGAAGAGATGAGAACGCACTACCCGGAGTTATTCGCAGATCCAGTCGTAGCAGACTTCGAGGACGAAGTCTGAGACAAGTGGGGGAGAATTGTAACGACCCGTTCCCGGTATGTTAATTAATTGTTAATTGTTTAAGTTTTCAAGAGGGACTCGGCGAGTTCTAGCCTGACTCGCCGAGTTGGGTCGCGTATTTTGTGCACGCGGGAGCCGGGGACTCGACGAGTCCATATCCCGGACTCGGCGAGTCCGTCCGTCTGGGTGAAACCCTAAATCCCCGGGTTTTCCCACTATTTAAACCCCATTATAGCCTCATTCTCGCCACTTTCACCCTGAGAACACAGTGAGAGAACCCTAATCCTCCCTTGAGAGCTTATAAGTGAATTGGTGCCATTTTTGTGAAGGTGTGAAGAAGGAGAAGAAGAAAGAAGCAAGGAAACGAGTTGTAGTGCAAAGATCCAAGGGCAAATATGAGTTTATTGAGGTATTTTCGGAGTTCCCTTCTTGTTATATGCTTTAAACTTCCATTAGAACTCTTCTAAGAGCTATTTGATGTTTGTTCCAAGCCTTATGTTTGCATGAATGTCTTAATAAGTCGAAATACCTTTGGATCTGAATGTTGGGGTGTTGTAGAGCCCAGATCTACTGTCTTTTTGGAGTTACATTGCATATTAGCCATGGATCTACTCATTTTGTGCATCTTTTAGCCCTATTTCCCTTATTCATGAGGTTGTGCACGTAAAGTTGGAAACTTTACGTGGTAAAACAGCTTATTGGACCCAGATCTATCATTTGCATGTGTTGGATTCAAGAGAAATCGAGTAGAAACTAGCTGCATGGCAGCGACTCGGCGAGTCGGGATAAGCGACTCGGCGAGTCGGGTCGCGAGTCCCCGATTCCTTCGTTTTAGCAGTGCCGAGTGCACCTAGTGAGTTAGAGAGTGGACTCAGCGAGTTGAGGGTAGACTCAGTGATGGAGGGACTCGACGAGTTGTTCATACAACTCGGCGAGTCCAAGGCAATCTCCTTAGGATCAAGAACAACTCGTCGAGTCTGTTCATACGACTCGGCGAGTCGGATGAAGATTGTCTGAGTTCTTGGATCAAGAGGGTACTCGTCGAGTCGATGCCACACTCGACGAGTCGCAGTGAGTATGAGTTGGAAGTGAGAGTGAGACTCGGCGAGTTGGGCGGCCCAACTCGGCGAGTCAGCCCCAAAAGTAAGATGACTTTGACCAAGGGTAAAAGAGTCATTTTACCCCAAGTGCAGTGTTTAGTATTTGATTGAGTGTGTTCATGGACTTGTAGCCGAGGAGATTCAGGAGCAGCAGCCGTTAGCTTTCAGAGACACACACTCAGCTGCCAGTTTACGAGGTGAGTTTCCTTCCAGTAGGGACGGGTCTAAGGCCACAATGCCGGCCCGTCCAGTTAGCAATAGTTCCGGACTTGATCCGATGCAATAGTTAGTATGTTTGATGCCTTCGTGGTTCAGACAGGAATTGTGAGCTATGTTTTTTGTGTGTTATGTGTTCCGGGCTACGGCCCGATGTAGTATACAGTATAGGTGTTCATGCTAGTTGTTATGATATGTTATGCTATGCTCAGTTCCGGACTTCGGCCCGATGCAGTCAGTTCCGGACTTTGGTCCGATGCAGTCAGTTCCGGACTTCGGTCCGATGCAGTCAGTTCCGGACTTCGGTCCGATGCAGTCAGTTCCGGACTTTGGTCCGATGCAGGGGACAAGGTCCCAGTCAGTTCCGGACTTCGGTCCAATGCAGTTAGTTCCGGACCTTGGTCCGATGCAGGGGACAAGGTCCCAGTCAGTTCCGGACTTCGGTCCGATGCAGTTTTCGGGCTTCGTCCCGATGCAGTGGGCAAGGCCCGATATGTGTTTATATGATATTGTTATTGTATGGTATGTGGTATTTTGGGGGAGCTCACTAAGCTTCGTGCTTACAGTTTCAGTTTTTGTTTCAGGTACTTCCGCAAGCAAAGGGAAGAGCTCGGGATGACGACATCGTACACACCACCGCCTCAGCTTTAGCCTGGGATTGATTTAGTTGTTTGATTTGATGTAGCATGATACAGTTTCCGCACAGTATTTTATTATGTTTTGGAATACATCACGCATGGTTTTATTATATGATACTCTGATTACAGTTTTGGTTATATTAAAAACAAAAAATTTTGGGTCGTATTTTTGGGTCGTTTCAAATTCGATTTAACGGAATTTTGGTTTCATCTGGTGATGAGTTTGGAAGCAATCAAGATGAAGAATTCAACAAATCGATCATAAATTTTGATGTTTTAAATGAAGATTTTAGCAATGGCGCATCAAGATTTCAGAATCAATGATCACTTGAGATCCAGTTCTGTAACTTCACGTTGCTTTAGTTAGTATTTGAGGAAGATTTCAGTAATTCATCGTTACTTCAAATTATGTTCAACAATATTAATCGTGATCAACAATTGATTGTCAATTGAGATTGTTTTCAGTAGCATAAGGTTTTAATTTCTTTTCTCTAGACATCGATTACAATCTTTGATTTATTTCATCATCTTTTTGTTGCAATGTTCATTCAATAGAATTTGAATACATTATTCTCCACAGTCGAGCACATAATACATGAAGAGAATCAAGTGGAAATACCAAATCTTTGAGTCATTTTGCACTCTTTCTGTCAAATTAACCAGGTATGTACAAATTGATTATTGTTCTTGAGCTAATTTTCTTCAACTAAACATGCATTCCACCTGTTTGATAAAAGTCCTGAATGAATAAAGAGTCTTATATATCACCCCTCATTCCCACGAATAATGTCCTCTTTAAGAATATGAATATACTTCAATATGAGTTGGAATTACTGTAACATAATTCCATGTTGATTACTCTTATTAAATTTACCTTAGTTTTATTAAAATATGTCTTTTAGCACAATTTTGTTTTAATATGCTCCCGTTACCTTTTTCTGTTACCTTATAGAAAAGGGGTTATACTAAAGAAAAGGTTAGATGCTCTTAAATCAATTATTGTTCTTTTAAAACTAGTATATGTTAAAAATAGGGTATTTTATGATTAGTTTCATAAGAATGTATATTATTCTTATTAGATTTATTGGATTATCATCAATATATGTTAATTTCATTAAGTTAGGGTTCATGTTAATGGTGAAATAAGAGTTATTTTAGAAGAGTAGTTCTTTCAAGTACCTAAGATATGACTTATCTTAATAAGATTTGAAGGGTTCATATAATATGATTATGATGTTTTGAATTATGGCTTGTTTCAATTTACTTAGTCAAATATTCTTAATAGAATGTACTTAGTATTATCAAATTCCATTCGATTGTAGTTTCTTATTCCAAAATTTCTAACTTTATACATAATATATTATTAGATGTAACTGTTAACTGGCAATCTAACATTATTTATAAATTAGAATATTATTCTGATATTTTATATTCATAATAACAAACATTGTTATATATCAAGACTAAAAAATATAATTCTAATATGCTAATGTATTTATCTAGAACATTACTCTATTAGAATATTTTACATATAATTTATTTTGATTTCTTGTATTTTATATATTCTTGTAACACTATAAATAGTAAATTCATAATAGTATATAATGATATCTATACATGCATATTATTCTAATTATAATTATTAGATACCATCACTCATATTTCATTACATGGTGTTATTATCTTGCAGTTATTCATCACAATGAAGAAAATCCACATATAATGAGGAATAAAGGGCGTGGAGCCAGAAGATACAAATTATCTTCGAGAAGACTACCATTCAAGGTCAACAAAAATCAAGATCATACAAAATATGTTGCGTGCAAGGTTATGATAGAAGGAAATCTTTAACAATGAACAATATTTTCAAGGAATAGTTTGCACAATGTTCTCTCTATATATATTTTCATCTTTTCGTACTAGAATATGTTGAACAATGTTGTGTACATCTAATTACATTATGTATTTATCCTTTCGACATCTAATTAGAATTTGACAAAAAAAAAATCATGCTCCAAAGTAAGTTTCCCATTTAATTTGACAAATGTGTCCATATATGTTGATCATAAGCATTTTGATCATTATCCTCCATTTCACTATCTTCGGTTTCAACCCTTTCCTCTGTCCCTTGCTTTTGGGTTTCTTCAACTCCAACCCGCGCTTATTGGATTTCTGGCTTATTGGTACTTCAAAAATTAGTACCCGAAAATAAGTCATTGAACTTCTTTGCCAGTTCCATGTTCTATTTTTATTTGGAAACATCGATATACAATTAGAAACAATTTCTTTCATATTTTCTTTTTCTACAAAAACTTTCTTGAAAACCTTTTTAAACATTTCTTCATGTTCCTGAAAAAACAGTAAGACACTAGAATTATAAGTATAACTTATTAAATGAAATCATAATATTCAGTTGAATAATAAGTTATGAAGTACCATACGATATATCATATCAGAATAGTAGAACATCAATTATGAACCAAAAGCATGTCATATCAGAATATCTAGAATTACAGAAAATAACAACATACTTTAATCTTTTTTCTACCATAAACAATGTATTTTACTTACTTATTATAGCAACATAGTTTCATTTCTTAACCAATATAACCAATATGTACCTTGAACCTTGTAATGTGATAATAAGTGTTAGATTACATCTTGATATTATCACTTAAAAAATGAGTTCTCCATATGGGGTTTAACAAATTCAATTAGATACTTACATTCAAACTACGACAGTTAAATGATAACAAAATAAACGATTTGACAATTTCTTAGAACATTTGGAATATTTAACTTAAAACAAATATATATCTTTAGAATATTTATAATAATTAACCTAATTAGAGAGATGACTAGTTTCAAGGTATTTTGTAATCTTATATCAGAACATAGATTTTCAGTAATTCGTCATCAAAAATTTTTGCTATTACTAAAGGATTAAAAACAATGATCGATTTTCAACTATTTATCATAAATTTGCTATTACATAAGGATTATCAACAACTCATAATCAATTGATTTCATCAATTCGTCATAAAAATGACAATGACTACCATACTAACTCTAATATACAAAATCAAAAGGACTAGAATATTATATTAGAAGCTAATACACAAATCAAAATGATTAGAATAATATATTATACAAAATAAAAATGACTAGAATATTTTACTAAACATCAATGTTTAACAATTTATGACCATTTTCTCTATTACACACACCGATAAGGAATTTCTAGATTTCAACAATTATATCATCAATTCTATATTATCAAAGGATTATCGTACATGATCGATTTTCAGCAATTATTCATCAATTTTGCTATAATAAAATAAATATCAGCAAGAATAATCAATGAAAAACTCATCAATAATTTCAATTTTTAGCAATTCATCATCAAAATCAGAATGGATAGAATACTAACTCTAACATACAAAACCCAGAATTACTATAAAAGCATACTAGAAGCTCATATACAAAACAAAACATGATGATTAGATATTGTACTATACAAAATCAGAACTAGTAGAATATTGTTTTGAAAGCTAATAATTGAGTTTTTGTTGGAAAATAACTTTATGTCCTTTCTTTTTGAATCAGTTATTTCTCTTTGGTTCTTTAGACTAGACTTCAGTACATGTTATTTTATTCACTCTATCTACTTCATATAATGACATTGGTGATTCATCTTTTATCTTGAGAAGAGGAATTGGAATCCGATTCTCTCGAATAAGGCATTGTTGAAAGATGAAATCAAAGCCTTTGATGGGTATGAGTTCTAAAGTCGATTCTAAAAACTATAATGAAACAATCTGAATAACATAATTAAGGTTTATGATTTTAAATGGTCGTCGATTCCTCCTATTTAGAAGGATAGGGTTAATGTGAAGTTAAAGGATGATAGATTAAGGAAAGCAAGAGCCTGTATATATGATTTTGATTCCTCAGTGATCTTCTAGATTTGATCTTCGGATTTTTTAAACAAGAAAACGAAATTAACTCTCTTTGCTTCACTTTGCTTCAATTGGGAGAATGGTTAACAACGAGGATATGATCTACGGTTTTGATTTGATATACTAGGGTTCTTCAACTTAGAATTTGTACAACCCTGAATTATTCATCGATTCAATTACACAATCTGAAATTTGAATAGCTTGAATTAATACTTGTTTTGTGAAGGAATGGTTGATAATCGAGATTGAATAAGAAGGTTGAAGTTATGAATTTGAAGGAATAAGAGTTTGTTGATAATCGAGATTGATCGAGGGTTTTCTAATCGTTTTTGGCTACATAAATCAGTTATGATTTGTTTTCGAGTATGAATTCGAGCTAGAATCAGAATAAAGAACTCGACTTTTCAATCGATTTAGGGTTAATCCGAAACAAATTTGTGATTGAAGGGTTTTCGATCGATGAAAGGGTCTTGGGAAATGAAAAGCATATGAATGTGTTTGTGAATGTGCCAGGTTACGTTTCTACCCCTCTGTGTTTTCCAGTTAATTACAAAGTTTGTGTTATTTACACAAACTACCACCGCCAGTTTTTTTTTTTTTTTTTTTTTTTTTTTTTGATTAAATCTGAATCACATTAATTTTGATCGAGGGCTAAGATTTGATCCTCATGTCTCACAAAATATAGGTGGTCTCAAATGAACCCAACCATATATATATATATATATATATATATATATATATATATATATATATATATATATATATATATATATATATATATATATATATATAAGTTACAAATTATCTTCTGGAAAGAAACAAGAAAACAAAAAATGCTTATAACTTAAACATCCAAACCTGTTGAAAAATGTAGCGATATTTACATTTACAACGACGTCAACACATCATGACACACATGAAATTTCTAATATCAACGAAATAACAGTCAAACACTAAGACAAAAATATTTAGAAAATAAATCAAATGAATAATAAACATCGAAATGTCCAGTTTAAAGAAAATGCAGACGCTTTCTATATAATTTTCTTGCTATTGTTTTGACAAATGTCCAATGTAACATACAAATGAAATACGCATGCTGATTCAAAATTTTACGTACGTATATTAATCAATAATTTATGAAAAGATAAATGTATTTTAATGTGTGAGAACGAGACTCCTAATACCTAACCCTCATCAACTAGAGATTTCACGATCAACATATAATTTGTGGGCATGCGTGTGTATATAGAAGTTAAGAAAAATGTGGTAAAGGTCAATAAATATTGGCCCGTTGATTTTGACTTTCGTAGACAAACACAATTTAATAAATTCTTTGGTTGCTTGATAAATGCCTTATCATGTGTCTTATCTATTGTATTTATACATAGCGGGTTGACTATAAACTCTTTCTTATCGAAACATGTCTCTAGTATAAATTCTTGTCTGATCTAATATTGTATTTATAGTATATACGTAGTGTACCTTTCTTGTGTGTGAAACCTTGAACAAGAAACACGATGTAATATTCCAAGATAAATTTTATTAATTTGTATATGAGGTAAGTCCATACTTTATTCTTGAGTTATTGTCACTGTAACACAACAATATTTCGTATATTGGTTTAAATGACTTCTCGTGATTTTTTTTTTTTTTTTTTTAAATAGGGTATGAACTTGTGTTTTATAGGTTGATTTCGTACCTTTACCCATTTTTGAAGGTTACACTACCTTGTCAAATGTCAACTAAGCATGTGAATCAACAATGACTCAATGGTGAGTCGACTCATCGTTGCCACGCAAGCCAAGAGTTATTACGCTTAAGCACAAAATCGAACATCATCTTCTTTATCAAAGAGAAAAGCAAGGAACAAAATCAAGAACACTTAAACAAAGTTAATGCGAAATTGACTTACAAATGCAAGAACCTCCACTGCAAATCTGCCTCGTTACTATAATGGCGTCACTCTGCAAACTCTATGGTTGGGAAGTCCTTGTTTACCCTCAAAAAGTATACGACGTTCTCTTCAACAACAATATCTACATCACTCCATCTTTTAGGTTACTTTCGAAATTTGTTTTGAAGCACTCGAATCTATATACATCACTTAATTTGTTTTTCTCGAAACGAATTCCTCCTTCACGAGCCTCCCCAAACTCCACTATTTCGTAATCAAATGAGAAATTTTGATTTCATTTAACCTGGATTAACCTACAGGACAATTGGCGGACGATTTAGAAATGAGGAGAATTCATTTATCGAAGAGGCGTGTCAACGATTGGCGCTCGATCATCTTCTCAGAATTGAAGATGGTGATTTGTTGATAATGTCGGATGTCAATGAAATCCCGATTGCTCATACCATCAATCATCTGTTTACCAATATCAAAAGGGGAAAATGAGAAACGTTCATTACAAACAAACCTACTATTTGTTAGCGGATCTAGGGTGGTATTGTAGCTTTTGTATAAGAAACATCAAGGATTTTGTGTTTAAGATGAAAACATATAGTCATACAGATCGAGTGAGATTTTCTCATTTTGTTGATCCCAAAAGGGTTCAGATTTTCTCACACATTCTTTTTGCTTATGATTCATTGACTTCGCAGCACCATATATAGAATGAAGAGAAACACGAGAATACAATGACTTTATTTTATCACTATGCAACTCCATTTTCTTTTTAACTTTCTTATCAGCTATATTATCCACCCTCTTCACACTACTACTGGAACCATCCTCAAAATCAGAATCACTAGAAAACTCTACAACAAAATTATCAACATACAAACGATGTAAAATAATATAAAAACATTAATAAAACATAACCATTAAATAAATAACACAATAAATAAGTAACATTATATTCAAGTTTACCATGTTCGGAGACAAATGTTTTACTAACTTTTCTAACACTTCTGTTAACCAACTTCCTGCTCATTGTAATGCTCCGAACTTCAAAATCAGAATCACTTACATAATCTAAATTATGTCCAACAAAAAAAAATTATAATCTACATTAATAATAAACTTAAATAATAACCACACAATAAAAAATTACCTTCTGAATCAGATGATTTTGAATTTAATCGACCAAACAAACCATGTTTTCTCTTTTTCATCGAACTATAATCAGACTGACTAACATTATTCCTTGGCTTTTTCTTCTTCCAAGAATTACTAGATGAAATGTCAATTGTCTTATTCCTAGAATTACTGGAATAAATCTCAATTGGACTCTCATCATCTACACATGCAGGCATAACAAAATCAAACCGAAAAATGATAAAATAAGTCAATTTGAAAAACATTAACAACAACACATCATAACTTACTCTCCTTCTTAACTTCATCATATATAAATTTTTTCCCTTCAGATACTTCATCATCTTCTATTTCTATAGGATGATCACGAGAATTAACCATGCAATCAACTTTAACCACATTCTCATTTAAATAATCCTTCTTCCTGGATATCATTCGTTGTGATGCAATTGTATATTTCTTCATGAGTTTCGAATTCGAACTTTGCCTATTCCTGTTCACTTTCGCATCTAACAAAGCTTTAAACACAAACATTATGTTGAATAATGTTGAAATACATAATCTAATATAGATAAAACTAAAAGAAAACCCTCTGAATAAAATTTCAAACAACATAAATGTAGACCTTGAAACAATTACGCACAAACGGTTACATCAATTTGAAAACCGACTACTCACTTGTCAATGACGGTTAGATTAAAAAAAAATAACTACAAAATAAAATTACATTTATAACCTTTTAATTAAAAAATTTATAAAAAACAAACGATTACGTGTGAAATAAAAACAACAACTACTTTAATACACATGGTTCTTTCCTATTCGTTCTTACCATTTTCACATCTTACTCTCATTTGTACACGAACCCACTTTTATATATATATATATATATATATATATATATATATATATATATATATATATATATATATATATATATATATATATATATATATATATATATATATATATATATATATATATATATATATAGAAGGAAACATATTAAATTTAAAAATATAAAGAAACAAATTAATGACACATTAATTACTTTTTATAACCTAAAAATTAGATAATTAATTAAGAAAATTAAAAATTACCACAAAATGACAAGTGCAAATTAATTTCTAAGAATTAACCACAAAATTACATGTATCAAAATGAATAAGAAATTAATAAGTAAATTTTTTTTATTTATTTATTAGGAAGGATTACCCATTGATTATACAAAACAACTATCAATTAGGCAAATAAAAATATAGTGAACTATATTATATGTAAATATTGGTGTAATAAATAACAATTTCTTATGTTGTACACGATTAATGTAAAAAATGAGTAACAAACAAATTAAATTGTTAAGGGAAACATTATTTAATATATATTTTTAACCAAAATGTAAGTTCTAAATATATTTGTTAAAAAAAAAAAAAAAACTACCGCTCTACCTCTTATAGACCGGTTAATATGTAAACTGAAGGGTTAATATGATAAATAGGTAGCAAACTATTTAATGAATTAGATTGTGTTTGACGCGTTATAGTTAGCTAAAAATTAGTTTATTTTTCCAGTTTTTTTAAGTTGTTATGTTTGCCAAGGCAAAAAGTAGTTTATAAGTTAGTTTTTTAGAAAATTAGTTAGACTAGTTTTTTTTTTTTTTTTTAAATTTCAAATATACCCCTTCATTAATTATAAAAAACACATTTTTTTAATGTTCCTTTATGTTATTTCATATTTTTTAGTTATATTTATCAAACATTATTTTTATCAATTAGTTTTTCAGCAATCAACTAATTTTTTATTTGACAACTAGCTTTTTAACTACGTACTAACACGACTAGAAAATGAGGCATCAACGATTACAAAAAAAATCCCTAGCTAATTAGCGACGGATTTATTAAGGATAAGTGACGGATGTCATTTTGTATGCATAAAGCGTAAATTTTAGCATATTATCAGTCGCTGATTGTTTTTACTTCCCTCCCAAATATTTCGCTTCCACAGTTTTTCCCTCTCAATTATTTTCATTACCCCATTCTCCCTCCTAAATCGACGCTCACATCTCATGCTTCTTTATGAAATCCAGAGTCCAAATCGACACCCATCTCCTAAATTGTCCCTCACATCCCAAATCGACTACCGATATTCATCTTCTTACCGTTCTTGAAACTCGATTCCAAGAGAAGAAGAAACCCTAGCCAAAACCCTCGATTCCACGACGGCCCTTCTTGTCAATAACGCTTCACCATAGTAAGTTTGTAAGTCTTCGACTTCTTTTCTTTAGGTAATGTGTTGTTGATTCAATGGATTCTTGGTTTAATTTGTGGATTTTTTCTCCGGTTCTACTTTTAAATCTGAGAAAAAAGCAAATGAAAGAGAGAGAAACATGAACACGGGATAAATGAGACCACCGACTTTGATTCTTTCCAACCACTGCATCAATAGCCGAGGCTGAAATCCATTGATCCACCGCCTGAGCCTCTCTCACCAAAATCCTGATTCCTCAACACCAAGGTTTTTCTCTCTATCTGTCTAACATGTATTTTTATTTCATAAAAACAAAAGGTGGAGATGTAGAGGAAGTGAAGAAGGAGATGAATTTAAGTAGTAAATGTTTTGCCAGTGTTGTAGATTTGGAACATGGAGATTTCCTCCAGAAGAAATTTCATCACGTTCAAGTTTCCATGTTTAAGGTATATCGTAATTTTTGACTCTTATGGAGAAAATAAGATATATACTTATTTTAAGTTTGCATTACTTGTTGCAGAATTATAATGTGGGAAATCTTGCTCATGTGTTATACAGAAAAAAAAAACTTGGCGAAAGATCTTGTAGGTAACTTCTATTATGGCCTCAATGACATGACAAGTTCTCATTGCACAGGTGAGAAGTGGTGAACCATCTATTAGGGTTTCAATGGCTTCTTATGCATGAACTTGATGAATTTATGTGCTCTATACATGTTGCTGCTGGTGGTGGACACACAGGTATTCATTAATAATCATTTGTAATCTTGTTTTGAAAGTTAGTTCAACTTATTATTAATATTCTAGAAAAGTTACAACCTTAGATCTAGTAACGTAAATAAAGAACATGTTGAACTAGTAATTAATTGAATATGTATTGTTTATTAATGTTAAAACAAAAAAGATCTTGTGGATTCAAAGTTGAAAATATTGAGTTATGATTATTAAAAGGCAAAAAGCTGCAAACATGAAGATATTACATTTTATATGTATTTAATTCAATATAATGGTGAAAAGTTAAAGCAAAAGTTGCTGTATAAACTTGTTTTACTCTTGCGATATGACTACATTCGAATAATGTCAATTATACCCTTAAAATCAATTTTACAGTGACAAAAAAATGATTGTTTCTAGACCTATAGTGACAGAAGAAACTGGCAATTAATTATACCCTTGAAAGTACTTTGCTATTAATTGTTGCTAGTTTTTTTATTAGATGAATATACGATTGCAATTAATTGTTGCTAGATTTTTTCCAAGTTTAAATCATGTTGCTATTATTCATTTTATGTAGTTTTTTTTTTCAAGTTGAAACTATGTTGCTATTAGTTGAATGATATGATTTGATGTTTAATAAGGTGTCAAATTGGTTATTTTTGCTTTGTAGGTTATTGTTGATCGTAATAGGGATGAGATGAAGGAATCGCTTAAGAGGAACGTGAAGAATTTTCGACAAAAAACAAGAAATTGCCAAGATTACCCATCTAACTATACTTCGACACTTTTGATTTTTGTGATTTGGTTTCAATTCTTTAAAATCGAATATGAATTTTTATTTTGCTAATCAAATATTAATATCTATTTTGTATTCCAATGTTAATGTTTTGTTTTTGGGTTTCAACATTTAAATTACATTTGTGAATTCTTGTATGGAATGACAATAGATTCGACACCAACTACACCATTGTTAAAACAGAAAATTGTTCATTTACTTATAATCAGCGCCGGACATTAGCGACAGATTAACGATGGTTATTTGAGGTTCCTTAAGTGATTTGTGTCATCACTATTCCGTCGCTAAATCCATCACTAATCCGTCGCTTATACCTCAAATTCTAGTAGTGTTGGTGCATTGTCCAAGTAGAGAATGTTCAAGCTTCTTGTAATTCTAGCCTCTTGCTATTACAGTTTGGTTTTTAGTTTTCTATTACTAAGTTGTTTCAAAAGTGATAACATTGGAATCCCTAGCTACAATTACTTATTACAGTTTGGTTTTTAGTTTTCTATTACGAAGCCACATAAGTTAGTGCTCTTTTTTTGCTTGGAGTGCTGTTACAAGCAAAGACATAGGTATATCATCAAGAACCAGAATCAAATAAGTTCTTTCATCGGTACATCATTGATATCTTTTACAATATGGACAAAAGTATTTGGAAACTTAATTAGTAAAAAAGGAAATATGTACATGGAATGCAATGATGGATACTTTAATTTAGCTTCACATGGAGATTGAAGGGTGTCATCCAAATTAGCCATATTAATCTTTGATAACAAATGCTAGAAGTAAATTGGAGTAAAGAAAAAAAGCATATAATCAAGCCACAAATGGCATTCAACTCTTATAGTAAGAAAAGTCACAAGAAAGTAAAGATGAAAAAAACATGGTTACCATAATAGAAAAAAGGCATGGAGTCTATTAAGAAAGAAACAATAAAGCAGACAGATTATTAAGAAATCACTCACTTCGTTCCAAAATAAATGAGCTTTTTCCCTTGGTGAATTAACAAAGGCAAAAAAAGCTCATTTAATTTGATACAAAAGAGTAATGGTGATTCATGTTGATTAGCCTCCATTTCCACCATCTTTCTTCTCAAAAAGAAAATGATTATTGTATGCATCATCTGCTGCTCTGTTCACTGCAATCATCTTCTTCAACTTGTATTTTCCCCTTCCAATCAACTCATTCTCTATGTAAATTTCATTCCCCTGTTTTATTCCACAGATCTTTCGCTTGTGGTTTCACCCCCATCTTCTGACACGCTTCATTGAACTTTGCTACAGGATGCAGCTTCAAGTTTTCCGGCGTGATTAGGGGCTGTAACAACCGCTCCACCACCTGAAAAAAACCCCCCCAAGATTGGAGTTTTCACCAACATCACTATTCACCATGCATAAAGACAATATATATATATATATATATATATATATATATATATATATATATATATATATATATATATATATATATTCTACAACTTTTCATCTATCATGAGAAGGGACCCACGAATTGAAACCAGGAAATTCTGATAGATGCATATGCAAGTAATTAATTACCTCCCATGTAGAATCCATTGACGAGTCTGTATCAATGAAGATGGCACCGGTTAGTGACTCCAGAAGATCAGCAAGCACTTTGGGTGGATCGATCATACCATATGAATGCGATGGGTACTGTTCTATCCCTTCCATGAATTCTTGGATCTGATCATTCTCAAAAAAAATTATCAGAATCGAATTGCTTAAATTTGTAATTAAGAACAGTGGAACAAAAAACTAAAAAGTGACATAACATCTCGTATCTACGACCTCCTCTTGAACATCTCGTGCGATTGAGAAGTAGTCATGAACATCTCGTGTGATTGAGATTTTTTTAGCAATGAATCATGGAGTAGAAATTGAAAACGATGAAGCAGAAATTGAAAACGAAAATTACCTGTTGTTGAAGAAGAGGTTTCTGGTGACGAAGAAACTTATGCAAATTGTATTTCAACGCCGCCCTCGCTAACGCCTCCGTGTCGACATTGGCGGCACGCAACCGAGTCAACTCACCGGGAGCCATATCAGGATACAATAAATAATGTAGCTTAGCAATTAAATGATTCAAAACCGAGTCGCCTAAGAACTCGAGTCGCTCGTAAGATTTGCAGTCGTCGGCTTTGTAAGAACCATGAGTGAAAGCCTCCTTCAGCAACTCCTTGTTTCTAAAACTGTATCCAGTTATTTCCTCTACCTCCACCAAACTAGGCGGCCGCGCATGTGAAGATTCTGACTCCATCGTGGGTTCTGAATCAGGTTCTTTCTGAGTTTGCTCTTGCAAATCAAGGGTTTTCAGTGAAACGACAATATCTTGATCTTCTTCCATGGCTTCCGGGTTTCTGAATCGCTTTTTTGATAGGATTGGGGAATATGATTACGGAGACGAAATCAAGAGAGAGAGCTTTTGAAAGAGGGTTTCTTTCTTTCTTGTTGCAGATGCTTTGGTTATGGATGAAAATTTTGAGGTTTGACTGTGTAACTTGCGAGAGAGGTGACGATGACTGTTGTGATAAAATAATGAGAAATATTTATACGGATATCAATTTATCAACATGACTTTTCAAAGTCTTTTTTAATAATAATCAGGAACCAAGTTGTGTATTTATGTTATAAAACGTGAGATACACTTTTAAGGCCCTTTTTTGCGTATGACTTACGATTAATTTTGAGAAGCTTTTATTAGATTTTTTTTTTTTTTACCCAAATAACAATAATTTTGTTAAATGTCAAACACATGTTATTTTTTTTATATTTGTGAATTTTTATTTCTATTAATATATTAATAAATTTCATTTATGAATTTATATTAATTAGTTTTATTAGGAATGAATTTTCTAATATATATCCTGAAGGCATATATTAGAATCATTAAATATTACAAATATTACCATAATTAAATATGAAATTAATTTAGGAGATTATTAATTTATTTCATATTTAATTATGATAATATTTATGATATTTACTGTTTTTTATATATGCCATTAGGGTGAGATTTTTTAATATGTATCCTAATGACAAATATAAAAAACATTAAATATCACAAATATTATCATAATTAAATATGAAATTCATTTATTACGAAGATTATTAATTTATTTCACATTTTATTATGACAATATTCCTTATAATAAATGAATTTCATATTTAATTATGGTAATATTTATGATATTTAATGTTTTTTATATGTGTCCTTAGGGTACATATTAAAAAATCTCAGGAATGAACTTTCTAATATGTGCCCTAAAGGTACATATAAGAATCATTAAATATCACAAATATCTATCCTAATAAACGAAGAATAGTTTGTCAAATGTCATCTTCTCATTAAATTTGCCACATGTAATTTTGTAAGTTTTTTGATTAAATTTAAATCCACATGCCATTTTATGATTTTTTGAATTAATCCATTAATATACCACATAATACTAAATTTATATATGTAAAGTATTAAATACATTTAATGAGATAATAAATGAAAAGAATCTTAAAAAATATATAACATATATTAAAATACATTGCATATGAAAATAAATTTAATGAATATGACAAAACAATCATTGATATTATGGATGATATTCTCAATGGTGATTCTATTTATTCATTAGTTGAATATGTCTAAATATTTTGAAATTTTATCTTAAAAAATTCTTAATATTTAAACTTTGATATATTTTTTTAATCAACCCGTGTAATACACGAGTTTCATACCTAGTTCCGATAATTAAATATGAAATTAATTTATTATGGACATTATTAATTTATTTCACATTTTATTATGACAATATTCTTTATAATAAACGAATTTCATATTTAATTATGGTAATATTTATGATATTTAATGCTTTTTATATGTGTCATTAGGGTACATATTAGAAAATCTCAGAGATTTTCTAATATGTAGCCTAATGACACATATAATAAGCATTAAATAGCACAAATATTACCATAATTAAATATGAAATTCATTTATCATGGAGATTATTATTTTATTTCACATTATTATGACAATATTCCTTATAATAAATGAATTTCATATTTAATTATGATATTTAATGTTACGTGGTATATATTAGAAAATCATTAAGACAAATTACATAAATAGTCCTTGTGGTTTATTCTATTTATTGTTTTTATTTCGAAAGTTTACTTTTAAAAATACTTAGTTTTTTACATATTCATATTCAACATGATTATTTAAAATATGATAATAATTTTTTATTAGTATAGATTGAATTACTTATTCATCATTTCATTTATATTTATTTCAAAATTTTACTTTAAAAAATACGTAATGTCTACACCTTATATTTAACTTTTTTAATCAACTCGTGTAATATACCGGTCTCACACCTTATACTGATAATAATGAACAGTATATTTATTTTTCACCATTCATTTTTTTGTTATGTTACAACTTTCCACCAACTCATTAAAACCAGGAAATTGTCACATCTAACTATCTTTTACTTTTTTAATTTCTTTTTAAAAAATAATTAAAAAAAAATATTATATTGGTTTTATAAGGAAATAAAACCATTAAAACTATCAATATTAATATATTTACTTTTATAAATTTTTAGTATATAAATACTCTAATCCGCACACCATATACCGCATCCATAATATAGTGTTCCTAGATGCAGTTTAGGCTCATTTTAAGTTTTACCTTTCCCGCATGGTACATCGTCCAACCTAATTGTGTTGATCGGATAATTTTTTGAGTTTTGGGTAATTCGGGTCGGACCATTCGGGTTTTCATGTTAAAAAAGATACTCATTACCCTAACCAAATTAAATTCGGTTAATTCGGGTAGTAGGTCGGGTTTGGATAATTCGGGTATTACCAGAAAATAAATGTAATGAAGTAAATATGTCGTGCTCTATTAGTCTTATTTATATAAACAAATGAGACATAAACGAAGTTACTCAACTTTTGAATATTGAGATTTTTTCTTCGGTAATACTTGAGATATCAAATAATCTTTCACAAAAATCATACCATTTACAATAAACCAAATTTCAAGAAGCCACTACCCTATTTTCGAAATCATTTACATGAAAATCACTTACGTTGAAGTTCGAAGTCTACATCGGTGAGTGTTGGTGACAACTTGATGACCGGTGACGACGAGCTAAATTAAGTTTGAAGTCTACTAAAGATGTCTCTTTGCTTTCGTAGGGTTCGATATTTTGATGGAAGACTCAAGAAATAGGCAAGGGTTTTTTTAAAAAAAATCAACGATTGGGAAAGTCATAAACAACGTATGGATAAATGTGGATATTACCCAAAAGGCCTTGTATTTTTGAAATAAATCAGGAATTTCGGGTATACCTGAAACCTTATACATATACCCAATACTCGGTCTAAAAAATCAGGTAACCCGAATACTCGAAAACACATACATGATACCCAATTTACTCGAATTCAAAACAGGTTGGATCGGGTAATCGGGTATCAGTTATTTTCAACAAGCCTAGTTCAACCTAAAAAGAAAAACTAGGTAAGGTTAGATCAATATAATATTTAAGTTTACTAAAATCCCATAATGACATAAACATCTTTTCAATAAATATTATCAAATGATCACTCCGATTATGTCTTATTATTTTTTTCGATTTAATACTGTTTTGTCCAAAATAAACTACATTTTCATAAATTGTTTTAAGATCTCCTATCCTAATAAAAGAGTATCGATATGCCACGTGTCAACTCAACCTTCCTCCAACTTTTTTCCCGCTCAATTTTCCGATGTGATGTTCCTATTTTGCCCTTCTGATGCTTAAAAGTCATGTTGATTAGGATTAGGAAGTAAATCTGTAAATCAGGATGAATAATTTCAAATTTCAGTCGTTTTATGGATCATAACTTTGGTGTAAAAAAACATCTAATCTTATTTGTGTCACTTTTGATATTGATTGCAAATTGGTTTGACGTAATAAAAATTCTAATCATATTGCTTGAAGATGTTTAGGATTTATTTTATATGAAATGTTTTGTATATTGCCTTTCACTACTTAAAAACCATTTTTATTTTAGATAACAATATATTAATTTTCTTTAGCCCCTATTTCCTTTTAATTGATAAGGTAATCATGATGTCAATCTCTAATAATCTCTTCTTCGCAGTGATGCTCATATTGTTCGAAGATGTTTAGGCAACCAAACAAGGTACCAATGATAAACCAAAGGGTCCAATGCAGTTCATTTTTCTACTCGTGTTCATGCTGATCCTCATTTATCTTTATCTTACTTAAATAAACTCTATGAATAAACCAGATTTAGCAATCTACTCTAGAAAGATAACCAAATATGACAAATAACTTTGATATTGACACCTAAGTCAATCTTTTAAAAATATTTTCAATTCTCATGTTTGTGGTTATTTGATTACATCACTTTATAAATGATTACATTTTTTAAAGAAAAAATTATGTTTTTCTTTTTTAATCGTGGTTTCCATTAGTTTAAACCTAGTAGTTTTTAATACATATATAGGTTTTTTTTTTTAATATTTCAAAAATAACTTTAAGTTTTAATTATATATATATATATATATATATATATATATATATATATATATATATATATATATATATTATTTTTTTAACATCTTTCATCCACATCGATTTGAACCTTCAACATTTGATTGAAAGACATATATCCATCAACTCCTGATACCAATAGTGATACCAATAGGTATAAACTCTTTGGTATATTCTTTTTTTTTTAGTTATATTTTTAAATATCCATTTATGTCATTTTACATTGCAATCTAGTTTATAAACTACTTTTTACCAAACATTATTAATCCACAAACTAACTTATCAACTTACGAAAAGTTAGCTTTTCCACTAGTTTTCCAAACAAGTCCTTAGTGACAAAATCAAATCTGCAAGTAATTGGCATATCTCATTTAAATTCGTAAAATAACTCTTCTTAATATTTCTTAGAGCTTTAACCTTATTTTCTTTATAACTACCTCTCTGCAACTACCCTCGATTCTTCACATACATTATTCATGTCATGCTTAACTAAAAATTGGTTTGTTAATAGTCCACAAATTACCTCTTTTTACGAAGTCCTTTTCCTTTGTATCTTATGAGTAGTTTAATTTTCAACAAAATGAATCACTCTTTCTTAAAATATATCAATGGTGTATGCATTGTTCAAAAATAGTGTTTACTATAATAACAACTACGAAAACTACTAAACAACACATTGTCAAACTTTTTACTTTTGTACACCTAGTCCTTCCTTTAGTGGTTCGATGAGTTCGAGGTTAATGTCAAGTATGTCAATCTATGTTTATTACTGATGATATTGATTCCATGAAAATATGTTGTGACAACCCGACACTTTTACATTGTGAAATCGATCTATACATCTATAATTCACGTGAAATTAACATCTTTTAGCAAGATGTTGGGTCTGCACGAGTGTCTTAGGCTTAGTATATCATAAATGTGGGCCTTAGGAAGGGTGCTACATCGTAAAATCAAGCCAAACACACCAAGAGAGGTGTGTGTGCGGCCAGCTAGCCGCACACCCAACCGCAAACCCTTTCAGCCTCACACTCGACCCTATATATAGTAGAGAACCCCCTTCCATTCACCTTTGGCTGCACTCTCTTCCTCTCTCTACTTTCTCTCTCTAAAAACATCACCCAAAAACACTTAAAAGGCCTTCAAAACGTGAAGAACATCATCTTTCAACTTGTTATAGAGGTAAAACACTTGAATCCAAGCCCAAAACTCAAAATGTTCTTCGTGTTCTTCACTCCTTGAAGGAGTGCGGCCGCACACCTTCATCAGGTGGCCGCGCATATCCAAAGCACCCTCCAAAGTGAGAGTAAGGCCACATAATCAACACATAGGACTCAAACAAGAAGTGTACGGCTGCACACCCTGTGTACGGCCGCACACTCTAGTGTGCAGCCTCACACACAAGTCTGGCCGCATTCCCCAGCCACACACTCATTTTTATGGTTATACACCCATCCTAATACTCATATTTAGCCTTAAACTTGCGTAAATCATTGAGTATAGAATACGAGACACTTAGTCCTAGTGATTCCAAGTCCTTAGGGTGATTTCTCATCATTTTAGACATGAAACACCCTAGCTCTAACTTATATATGTGTCACCATATGATTAATAGGGGCTACTTGTGTCCAGAGCATCCGTTGACACTCGACACTCGTATCAATAACACACTTGGACCCTACGTCAAACGGTGAGTTCATACCCCCTTAATTGACCTTTCAAATGTTTTTAATTGTTTTAGGGGGGGGGGGGGGATACAAGTTGAATCCAATACACTGCAAAACCAATCATACGTTATTGATGACTTACTATCATAAGGATTTTTACATTTTTAAAGTATTTTACCAGAAAAATTATTACAATTGTTTATCAAACTCATTTTCACAAATCAATTCTCTTAGAACCATTTTTAATATTTTCAAAACCTAAAATTTATTTCCAAATCATATCTACACTAATATATTTATATAAATAGGTATTGAAGGACTTAGAACTGATAATTGACCTTATTTCCAGTTCTTGTTTGATTGTGGGCTTAGGGTATTAGGTTATCTGTTCGATTGTCGTTTAATATTTATTTATATATCTTGTATATTTGCGTTAGATATAAAGGTCCTCATTCTAGAACGATACTTCTGCATACCGACGACACTAAATCAAGTACTCACTTTAACTATAATAGGTATCGTTAAGGATTACTATTCATTTTGATTTCACTATGATACACACTATGGTCAGTACAATTACAAGACTATATGTACAATATACGAGGTGAAGAGAATATTATACATTATACACTATACTAAGGGAACACTACCCTCTATAAGAAGAAAAACTATAAACTATATCAAGAGAACAGTACATAGTTTGCTAAGAGAAATACTATATACCATATGTAAGAAAATACTATAACAGAATGTGGTGCACTATCTCTCTATACGACCTATCGTTACGAGATCTTCGGATAACCATCGTCTCCTGGAGAGAGAGCGACCACTACGTGTATAGATCTATACGGGACGAATTTTCCCCCATCTCGACTGCTAGCTACAGTCCGAGCCTTTGGCCCAGGGATGACAAATACTACTACACTATTGGTGACCTGGAGGGTCGGCCACTGTACTACTATCACTCAGTATGATCTCATACGAGTTCACATTTAAACCTTAATTAAAAACACATCCCGAGGTGCATACAAAATTAACACTATCCGGAGTTTACATTCACTATTATATTTAACCGGCAGGGGAGCTGCTGGAGTGAAACTCTATTCCTTCTCTATAATGAACAAGTTTAAAACTGTATTTTCATTACTGACATTCTCATGTGAAAGTGATCTGATGGAAGGGGATTAGTAGCTAGAAATAATCAAGTGCTTTTGGTCCTTTCCGCTACATACAACACTAGTACATTTGGGAATGGTGGTGTCGTATCACTTTGTTTCATAAGTATATATCATTTTGATCTGAATTTTATGGTCATGTTTTTAACAGAAAACCACAAAGATTGTTATCTTCTAATATCATTATATTCTCCAGATAAGATAATATTTTATATTTTATGATCGACGTTTTAAACATACACTAAGTAATAAGGCGCAAATATATGTTGTATATTAATTGTAATATACGATTACAAGCCATCCATATATATATATATATATATATATATATATATATATATATATATATATATATATATAATTGACTATTACACTTTAGTACCCTCTAGTATATAATAATTCTAGTTGTGTCTAATACGCCCTCGCAAGCTAAGGACGAGGAACGACCTGTAGCTTGGATCGTAGAAAGGTAAATCTTGGGGTCAGTAACAGCTTTGTGAAGATGTCGGCAATTTGGTCATGCGTTGAAATGAACTGAACACGAAGATCACCATTTGCAACTTTTTCTCTTATGAAGTGAAGATCAACCTCCATGTGTTTTGTGCGAGCATGAAAGATTGGATTAGCAACAAGATAAGTTTCCCCAATATCATCACACCATAAAACATGAGCTGATGAGGTGTTGACATTAAGTTCACGTAGAAGAGCTTGAAGCCAAGTGAGTTCGTCAACAGTGTCAGCAAGAGCCTTGTACTCGGATTCTGTAGATGATCGAGATACAGTGTGTTGCTTACGTGTGGTCCATGAAATCAAATTAGAGCCAAGATATATAGCAAATCTCCTGTAGATTGACGATCATCCGAGCAACCTGTCCAATCAACATCAGAGAAGGCAGTGAGTTCAAAAGACAAAGTGGTAAATGGTTGCCAGTGATGATCAGTGAAGGCCTGAAGTTGAGTGTCAAATAAGCATACCATGATCAATTGTACCATGAAGTGGAGAATTCATTTGACAGCAGACCAATGATTTTCGGTTGGAGCATGCATGAATTGACATACTTTATTGACTGCAAATGTGATGTCAGGTCTTGATAAGGAAACATACTGAAGAGCACCAACAATCTGACGAAACCGAACTGGATCCGAGAAAAGGGGGTTGTCATTAATCGATAAGGGATTGGATGTGGTCATTGGTGAGGAGTATGGTTTGGATTCCGAAAGACCAGCACGTTGTAGAAGTCCCAGAATGTACTTTCTTTGAGATAAAATGATGTCTGATCCGGTAGGAACAATTTCAATTCCCAAGAAGTAGGAAAGTGCACCGAGGTCTTTGATGGCGAAGGTTGCACTGAGTTGTTGAATGATTTTGTCAATTACATCATTGTTGTTGCCGGTTATGATGATGTCATCAACATATATCAACATGTAAACGGTGGTACCGATGCTTGAGTAAATAAACAAAGAGGGATCTGTTTTACAGCCCCAAAAGCCAAGAGTATGCTTGATTGCTAGTAGGAAGCAACCCTAGTTATTTCGAGTATATTAGGCAATGAGAACCCTCGGCGGCTCTGATACCATAAGCAAATATATGTTGTTGTATATTAATTGTAATATACGATTACGAGCCGTCTATATATATAGAATTGACTATTACACTTTAATACCCTCTAGTATATAATAATTCTAGCTGTGTCTAATACTAAGACGAGACCCTATGTCATAACCCTCAATATCTTCAATCAAAAACTTACAAGAAAACGATTATAACAGTGAATATAATAAGTGAGGGTGAGGGGGATTTTTTTGCTCATAAAGTTAAAATAAAATTATTTAATTTAATACAAAAATATATTCATATTATAAAACTATAGTAAATATGGTATCTTATGTTATACAAAATATAATACAATATCATAAGACAACATTAAGACAAGACAAGACCATCTGTGTTACAGAAAAAAATACAATAAAATTATTATATTATAATATATTTTATCATATGAAAATATACAATAATAATACAATATATATTTTTTCTTTAACATTAAAAAAGTATTATTGTACTTTTATTGAGCATAAAGTATAATTTTTTTTTTGAAGTTACATCCTACAGTTCAAAATTACCGGTTAAACCTCAAATATACAAACAATTATCGAATTTTTATCGTTTAAATGAACAATTATCAATTTTTTATTATTTTGTTAAAAGAAATCCATAATTGTTGATAATACTAAAGTACCGATACTTCTCTGAAAATATTTCATTTCCAATAAAATTTTTGTATTTTTGTGAGCTCCCCACTAAATAATAGAGGACCACAATCCTAGGAGTTAAACCTCTCCATAGGATCATGCCATAACGTGGTGGTACAAAAGACGCTGACTCGCCGCCGACAAAAGATTTGGTCCGGAGATATTCTCTTCTTTGGGTGCAACTAACATTCTTATTTTCCGAAACCCGTAAACAACAAGTAACCTTTTATAATTCACTATTTCACTGCTACTATTGAAAATAAAATGAGAGACTAGTTAAATAACAGGCAAACATATCCAATTCTAATCGAATCAAAACAAATCATAAATAATTATATAATGATTATTGATAGATAAACATATCAACTATAATAAAATATATTAAGAAGAAAAAAATCAATCTTTTAACAACTATGGAAGTTTGAAAGTGTTGTAATTGTTTTAGCCAATGGAGATATTGAATTATTTCAATTGATAGATGTATATTCCATTTACTATATAATTTTACCTATTAAACTCTACACTTCATTAAACTTTATACAATTAATGGATTGTCACATCAATTATATTTTTTTTATTTATTATTATTTTAAAAAAATTAATTAGAATGAAATTAAAAATTAAAAACTACAATTATAATTAACATTAATTAAAAATTTAAAATAAAAAATAATATATATATATATATATATATATATATATATATATATATATATATATATATATATATATGTGTGTGTGTGTGTGTGTGTGAGGAGAGAAAATATAGAGTTCAATGGGGATTGAACTCCCCATTCCATTGAGGCTGGAGGGAGTGGTGCCACCGAAACCGCACTCCCTCCCCCGCCACATAAGCGCCATATCATTTTTTACCACTCAAGTGTGGTTTCTTGCCACACTAAGGGTGTGGTGCCACAATTTTAGTTTTAGTGGTTTTTTTTTTTTTTTTTTTGTTAATTATTTTAATTTAGTAAAACTTATTTTTTTAATAAAAAAAACATAATTTTAAAAATATAATATTTCATTAATTAAAAATACAAATACCATACATTACTTAATTTAAAAAAAAAAACCTAAAAATTTAGAAAAACAAAGTAGAAATATAAAACCTACAACTTAAAAACATACACACACGAAACCATTAAAAACTTGAAAAAAAAACCCTAGAAATTAGCCACGATTGATGTAACGGTTTTTCACTTCCTCCTTAATCGCCAAAACCACTTCAAGCTCGGCCCCGGTCATATTCGACGTGTCCATCGCTAGTATTCGCATGTCGCTCTCCTTTTGTTTCCGAAGCTCTCTTTCAAAAGCAATTTTCAAAATCTTGTCCATTCTGTCTTTTATACCCCTCATATCAGATCTCATTTCTTTCAAATCATCTGAATCCAACGCTTTGCTTTTGCCTTTTGCTTTTTAATTTGTCTCTTCCCAATGGTCGGGAAGGTGGTGAAACTGGAACAGGTTCATCTTTGTTCAGATCAAATTGAACACGAGCATCTGATGTAGTGTGGTCGGACTCAGATGTTCTGCTGCGTTTTGACCCACTGTCGATATGCTCGTTAGATGTTTTGCTACTCAGCCATTTCCTATTATCGTTCAAAAAATTCCAAACTTCAAGAAACTTGAAAGCCTTCAGATTTTCTTTTTGATACACTTTCAATGCTTTCTTCAAAATCACTTCATCGCTTTCTCCACTTTTCCATTGACGTTTCATATTGTTCCACAAGTCATTAAACAACATGACTTCTTTGTTCATCTTCCCCCATTTGGAGTACACTTGATGTTTTGAACGGTATTCTCCACGGTTCATTCCTTTATGGAACCTGTGTAAAACGTGAATCCAAAAGCGGTCATGCTTTTGGTCTTTTCCAACTGTCGCATCTTCTGAAATATCGATCCAAAATTGTGCCAACACTAACACTTCCAAAGGTTCCCAACATCAAGCCTCCGCCTTCTCTTTTCTTTTAGTCGTTGCTCGAGTGGGCTGAGTTTCTATAACGAATTCCGGTTCAGAATCAGAAACGACTGTTTCTGGTTGTGTTTGTGTTTATTGAACAAACTCGGGTTGGGACAAAAAATCAAATGGATTAAAATCCGAGTCGGGTTGTGGTAGTTGTGGTGTTTGTGGTTGTGGTTGCCCTGGTCGTTGTGGAAAATACGAAAACATACCGCCGTAGTGGTAATACGGAGGTGAGAAAATCGATTAATCAAACGAAGGTACTGGGGTGTTGGTATTTCTGACTGATGTTTTTTCTTTGCTAGGTCGTTTGGAAGATGATATTTTTCAAATAAAAATAGAGAAAATGAGTAGAGATATGATAAAAAGTTGTGTAAAAATGTTGTGTAGATTGCTAATATATATATATATATATATATATATATATATATATATATATATATATGTGTGTGTGTGTGTGTGTGTGTGTGTATAGTAAAGTTTAAAAGAAAAGAAAAAGAAATTAACCATTAAAGACCATTCAACGGTCAAAAGGCAGTCAAACATCAAGAACCAATCAGAATGCACGGTATTCCCTAGCCGCACTGCGGCCGAGACCGCACCAGACCTGGGGGCGGTGTTCCATGTCCATGGCACGAAATGCGGTCTCGGACCGCACCCATACCGTTAAGCCTGAATCCTACTCATTTTCCCACAATTGAGATTTTGAGTTTAATGAGATTAAACTCCACATTAAACATCATTAAAAATGACCTAAATTCATGCAACAAAAACATAAAATTATATCATATGATTTGAGACATAATCTAATAAAATGTTATTTAAATAATAACTTAATTCATACAACTCATCTTAATTACGAGAAAACTTTTGAATACAATACAATAAACTCAATTTAGTTAATATTATGTATTTTTTTTTTTTTTTTTTTTTGGAACGGCAATATTATTATGTAATTAATATTATTGCCGATAGATAAATTATTAAATTGAAAATAAAAATGGGAAAAAATGATTTACTAAGAACAGGTAAATGTCTAAAACTTCCTTCAACCAAATTGCAAAAGCATAATCCAATCAACTTCAACCCATTAAAGGTGTAACATTTAGAGTAAATTACATTTATTGTCCACCCGCATTTTAATTTGTTAATGTTGTAAAAAATTGAAATTAAAAAAAAAAATCAAGTTGTTTTTTTTGAATGGGATTGTAATTTGATTTAATGGAAATTCCAACGGATGAATTTTACCCTATTAAGATCATAAAATAAGATATGAATACCCACGACATGACCGAATTTGAGATACACTATTGAGTTAATCAATATCCATCTCATACACATCCCATTGTCATCCATACTAATGTATTATTTAGGTATTCGACTAGTCGGACAAGAGATGACCGGATTTGAGATACATTATTGAGCTAATCAATATCCATCTCATATACATCTTATTGTCATCCATGCTAATGTATTATGTGTGAACCTAATGTTTCGATCATACATCTTTGGGTAACTAGCATAAAAAAAACTAAGTTTACATCAAAATTCTAATTTAAACTGTGTTAATTTTTATCTCAAATTTGATACTGTGTTTTTCAGTTTGTTATAATTCTGACCACGTGATTGGTCAACCTGGTTACTTGCTGATGTGTTATGATTACGTGTTAGTTTTGACGACGTGTTATGTTGACATAATATGTTGACGTGTCAAAATTGATATTTTTTTCACAAAAGATACTAAATTTTTATTTTTTTCGATTTTGATACTAAGTTTATTTTTTTTTTTTCAATTTTAACACTCTATTTTTTTGTTCAAAATCGAATTAAATTTTGTTCAATGCTCACCATTTTCCATTTGAAACCTTATAAATATGTTTACTATTACATTTTAAACCATAAAAATACATTTTTTCATTTAAAAACCATATTTTTATATAAATACAATGTTTTTTATTATTTTATTATTTTTATTTTTTTTTTGTTTTTTTTTTTCATTCAATGCATATGTTATGTATAAATATTGTTAGTTATATCCTGAGAACCAAACTAATCATAAACTTCGAATAAGGATAACAAAATTTTATCAATTATTACTTAAATACTATTTATTTTACTTTTTGTTGTAGATTTTACACATATTTTTATTTACGATTAAATAATTATATTAGGTATATATTGATGTCACATCTAATGTTCATTTGAAGCATTGAAAAAGAGGTGAGAAATATAGAACAAAATACCAAAATTTAATATAAATACTAAAATAGATGTAATAATAGCCATATTTATCCTTCACAAATATATTTGAAAAAATTGAGCTGAAAAATATGATTTAATGGAAGTCACACCATAAGATTCAAGATGTTCCTAATAATATTATGAATATTATATTAAATGTAAAAATTTCACGGTTGCAAACTTAACCTCTGAGCATTGATCGACTCCACGACTCCAAACCTCCAAACTCATGTTAAACTTGTGTATTTAATATATAATACAATTTTTATATAACTAATACATATTTATACATAACATTATGGTTTAAATGTAAAAAAAACTTGTATTTATATAAAAATATGATTTTTAAAAGAAAAAAAATGTATTTATATGGTTTAAAATGTATTAAAAAAATATTTATAATTTTCAAATGGAAAATGATCAACATTGAACAAAATTGAAAAAAATGATTTTCAATTTGGAACAAAAAAACAGTGTCAAAAATGAAAAGAAAAATTAAACTTAATGTCAAAATCGAAAAAAAAAACTTAATGTCTTTTGTGGAAAAAAAAACTTCAATTTTAACACGTCAACATATCACCTCAGCATGTCATGTCAGATACTGACACATCATCGTGTCATGTCAGCAAGTAACCGGATTGATCGGTCAAGTGGTCAGAATTGTAACAAATTAAAAAACACAGTGTTAATAATCTTTAACATTAAAGTTTTTAAAAATATGATTTCTATTAACATGTTAAATGTTTAATAGTATAAGACCGCCTACATCGTTGTATTGCAATTGTTCTTCAATTTGCTATTTTATCCTTTAGGGAGGACAGAGTCGACGCTAGGGTTGGGAATGGGTTAAGGTGATACCGGTAGTACCGTAGGGTTATGAATCCTTAATCGGTGGTTCGAGCGAGATGGAGCCTTTAATCGATTGCAGCGGGATTGTGAACCCGTCTCTTTCTCTCTTCTCTTTATGCATTGAATCGAATGATGGATCCTCTTGAACGAAAACCCTAACCAACTTGGAGTTCAACTTGGGAGGAGAAGCTGCTCCTATTGAAGTTGAGACTTAAAATGTATAATCAGAAGGTTTTGTAATGCTGTAGACTTTCTAGGGTTATGCACTTGGGTTAAAGTCAAAAGAAAGAAAATTAATAATTTATCATTGATATAAGATTAGATGGTTACATTGCAAACTTTTTTTTTATTTTGGTCTACTACATTTTTTTGAAAAATATTATTTTATTTATCCAACAACACTATTTCTTATTTATTAGTGAGTTATTTGCAATTCTTGAAATACATAAAAAAAAAAAATAATAATAGACGTTGATAAAAAATCTAAAAACACAAAAAACGGGTTTATTATTATTATGATTATTATTATTATTATTATTATTATTATTATTATTATTATTATTATTGTTGTTGTTGTTGTTGTTGTTGTTGTTGTGGTTGTTGTTTTATAAATTTATAAAGATAAAATGAATACACAATTCACTTATTTATTTTAAATTAGCAAAACTTTATTTTTTTCTAAAAAAATATTATGTTTTCCAGCAAGTGCAATCTCATTGGAAGAATAATCTTACTATAATACCAAGTCAAACCACCACTCACTCACAAAAAATTATTTTGGATATGTTTTTCTTTGTCTTTAATTTGATATTTCCAGCAAGAACATTCTCATTTGAATACGAATAAATCTGATAACTGATCAAAAACATCTCTAGAGCCAAAGTGAGCTTTGAAGTGGGTGTTTCCAGAAACATATCTACAACCACCAAGAAGATGAGCTAGTATTGACATATTAATTTGAGTTGATCGAATATATGAAATAGATATCCTACAAGAAGCTCATAAAAAAGCTAAAATAGAAGATGATAGACAGGATATTGATATATTGAAACTTTGAATGAGTGTGAAAACATGGTCAATTCAGATAGGGCAGTAAGGAAGATGATGATATCATCTAATTAGAAGGGAAAATCGGAAAGAGTGAGATGTAACACAAAGGAGAAAGAGAGAAGATTGCACCAGTGTATTGTGTTCCTCCAAACCGTTAGACAAGAAAGAAACAACATATGAACATCTTAGGGCTCAAATAGAAAAAAGAGATATAAGACTAACCTTTGTTGATTTCGTCATACAAGAAGAAGTTATGACAGTTCTTGTTCCCTTATCAAGACGATGGCTACGACTTTTAGAGAAAAAAAGATAACGGAATAACTTTTCCTGTTGATAATGTTTCTAGTTTTCTACCATGAAGCAGGTGAATAAAAACCTACTAATCCAGCGAGATACCATAATCGAAGGAAGAAACACATAGTATAGATATAGAGGACCGGGTATTCAAAATTTCAATTATAGAAACTATAGATGTGTCGATAACCTTAAAAACAATACCTTCCCCTGATTGAGAAAATTCCTAACCAAAAAACCTTCCCCTGATCGAGAAAAGTCTGAACCCAAAACCTACAAATTGCAGAAGACACAAAAGAAAATTGAAGTCATTTCAAAATCGGAATGGATCAATTTGTGGATGTTGATTGTTGATTTTTAAAGGCTTGAATGGAATGCATGGTATAAATATAGAAATTAAGAGATGAATTAGGATTCTTGATTTATTGGGATAACAGCTAAGGTTTTAAATTAGGATACCTAGTTTTTTGGGATGACATCCGTTAACAAAGGAAGGGAAGATGAGTGGGAAAACAAATTTTGGGTTAAACAAAAAGAGGACATGTGGCAAAATGAAGTCTAAAAAATGGCGAGTGGCATGTAGGAGAGGTTTTTATTAAGCATGGAGATTAGAAGAGAGGGATTTATTTTTAGTTTGCGAACATGGCAAAAGGAGGGGGTGTACATTACCATTCTCTCCTCAATTGGTTAGGAGTGGTAAGTTGTTTTTTTAGTTTCACTAATCTGATTCCTCCCTTTTTTTATCGTATGCCTTTGTACTGTGTGTTTTAAGCCTTTTATTTTAGTTGTTTTGTATTTTATTTTTAATGTTGTGAGTTGAGAAAGATAGGGGCTTTCATGTGTTGTGGGTTGGGAAAGATGGAAGAAAGAGAAAAGAAAAAGTTTGATGTAGAGCTGATGTGACACTGTGTTGAGTGCGTTGGAAGGGAACGACTCCCTCATCCATTATTCCTAGTTCCTAAGTTTAAGAAAAGAAAAGAAAGAAAGGAAAAGAGAGTAACGAGAGAAAAGAAGAGAAATGAAAGCAAAAGAAATTTGTATTTTATGTTCCTGAGTTGGAGAAAAGTGAGAGGAAAAAAAAATATTTTGTTATTTCTCTCCAAATTCTTCCAAATCGGAAAGAAGGTTATGAGGGAAAATGATCCTTCAATTTCCTTTCACTTCCTTCCTTTATAAACTCCGAAACACCAATTTCATTTAGTATCTTCACACTTTTACTCATTACCTTTCCTTTACATAATTAAGTTAATCTCGTTAACAGGGTGTTAGACTCCATTTGTACTACATAACCCTAGACCACACATGATCCCTTCGGTGTTACAAACTCCACCATACAACCACTTTTGTTAACGATCGTTTTGATTATATTCGAGAGAAAGACAACGGAGTGAGCATATTCAAATTTAGAAGAGGTCGTCGGAATTTAGGAGAAAGAGGAAATCGATGGTGGATTAGGTGGTCGGTTTGGAGAAACATAATTAGGGGGGTTGGGGGTTGATGATATCAAAACGTTATGTTAGAAACAAAAATTACATCAGTAGTGTTAGTTGAGTTTTAAGCCCAAAACACCCAAGTAATGACAAGTCTTTTTTCTCAAACCATAAATACAACATTTCTTTAATAGACTCAACAATTGTTCCTTTTCTATGCTCTTTGTCAACAAAAAAAAGAGATTTATAAAATGTGATACCGCCCCAACGATGTGTGAACGAAATCACCTCGATAATTATTTTTTATAACTAAAGCTGAATTGAGTATATGCACGAGATCATTTCCAAAAACAAACCAAATACCAAGACCTACAAATCAAGCCAAACATAATAGCGTTCCAAGTTCTAGCAATAATTTTACACAAAAAAGATCAAAAACTTCTATATTATCTTTACAAACTGGACAAAGAACCGAAGGGACATCAACGCCCTTATACTTTACATTGGACCTACTTGGGAGTCTATTCACATACACTTTCAAAATAAAACTATTTATTATCTTAAGAACAAAAAAAATTATCTAGTCGTACGATTTTCTACTAGGAACAAATAATTATCAAAACACTTTCTTGGGACATTAGACATGAACTCCTAAAAGTTTGATACCCTGATAGATAATAGCTTCTTTCATCACTCATGTAACGACCCAATTTTCAAGTAAAATTTTCATTTTAGAATAAACAACCATGATGTCATACATTAAGAAATCTAGTTATAACTGTTTTTAAAACATAAGTTAGATACAACTTTTAATCCAAACATCAGAGGGTTCCAAAAAGTCTACGAGAGAGTGTATGTCACGCCATCACGCCTTGCCCTTGCCCTTGGAATCTGAAGTAACTGAAACCATAAGCAAACCTGTAAGCATGAAGCTTACTGAGTTCCTCAGAGCATACCCTACACACAAACCACATAACATGCTAGCCATAAAAGCTACCTCTACCACATACACATACCTATTATCTATAAAGCTACATCTGTCACAACTGGAAATTTTGTGTTATGTAATCTATACACTCAAGTTAATGTGAATCCAAAACTTAAGAACATGATTGACACCTACTATTATGACATCAAAAAATCCAATCAAAGGCATCATAAACTTGTGTCTTAGAACTCCATAAACTCGAATTCATCATCAAAGGGTGCTAGAGTGAAACATCACTTCATTTCTTCCATTCTTTTCCTCAAAAACCGAAAGCTTCAAACAAGGTGAGCTTCATACCCCCTATTTTCTGTTTTTATGAGTTTTTTTTTTTTTTTTTTTTTTTTTTTTTTTTTTTTTTTTTGAGGGGGGGGGGGGGGGGGGGAATACAAGTGAAAGTGTAGATCTATATGTGTTTTGTATGCTTTGTATGATTTCCATGCTTATATGTGTGCTTTTGTGAGTTATAATGTTGGATTTAGCCATAAAACCCCTAAAAACTGAGATATACCTTATGTTAAATGATTTTAGCCTCTACTATATTTCTACATACTAAGTGTTTCTAGAAAAATAGCTAAGTGGTTTAGTAATAATTTCTTTGGGCTAAAAACACAATTTTTGGACCTAAAATGTGAAAAATACAAAATTAAGGGCCCAAATTGACATATCACGAATTCTGATGGATAAGGTGTGTCAAAACAGTTTCAATAAAACCATTTCTGGAAATATACTCATTTAGAGAATTAAAAACATAAATTTCAAGCTTAATGGGCTAAAAATGACATTTTCGGCCCAATGAGGCCCATTATGCGAAATTTTCTGTTTTGGAGGGCCAAAACTGTGTTTTTCTGTAAAACAGTGGACTATAAGTGTTCCAAGTCCTTTTCAAAGGTTTAAAATGCTTTTTAAATTTAAAAAGGACCAAAGTTGCAAAATTTTACAATTTGGGCCAAAATTGTCAAAATTGCGAAAAAGAAGGGTTATAACTGAGAAAACTGAAATTTCAGGGACTTAAGCTGTTTTTTATGAAAAATATGCTGAAAAATATTAATTTCAATAATTTTTGGTGTTAAAATGTCAAGAAAATTGATTTAAGGACCAAACCGGAAAGTATTTAAATAAAGGGTTGAAAAAGTAAATTTTACAAACAATGAGGGGCTGAAAACAGAAAACTTTCAAGGCTAATTCAATACATGCAATTTGACCAAATGATGGCACCGCGACTATCGATGAAATACAATACATTACAACACCAAAAGTCGTTAAACGAATTGGTTCGGTCTCGAACCAATAAAAATCTGAAACTACTAACACGACGACACTATGACACTACGACACTACGATTCATACTAATAACGTTTGGGAATTCAATATACATGCGAGTGTGCACAGACGTCTACGCACCATCTTTGGGCCCCAAAAGTGTAAAATCTTGTTTGTTGAGCCTAGCTAGCCCAATGACCTGATCTTAAGGCCCGGAGACCTCTATCTTACGAAGTGTTGGGTTTTACCGATCCGACACAACGTAAAAGGACTTTCAATGGCTTGTATACTACTGGTCCCCAAGGGTCCTTTGGTATTGCTAGTAGAGTCTACCTTTTTATGCGAGGCGGGTCTGGGACCCCTAGTACCTTTTATCCCCAACCGGCTAATGGAGTCATCGAGGCCTTCGTGTCCTCTTTCTCTTCGGATGTGGGACTACACGTAGTCAGGGCGGTTGGATAACGTGATTAGTACGGACGACGCCTACGGGATCGTTAGTATTGCTATAGACTAGTCGTTTGTGTAACGCGCGTTTGTAGCAAATAATCATGCTAAAAAATAATCCAACGTCGCCTGGTATTGATAACTTCACGCGTTGCAATGGTTTCAATGTAAATTCATGTAATTCAAAGAATTAGGAAAACATCGGGTTTTCCTAGGGTTTTTCAATACATACGGATTCGGAATGCATACCATTTTAATGAACAGTTTTTACAAGTATAGAAACAAACAAGCATACCTATGGATCTTCACACCTTTTTGACTATACTATTTTCAGAAAATATCGGATTTTCTGGTGGTTTTCAAACAATACAAAACATTGGATTTCAAACACTACTTATGAACTCACCAACATTTCATATGTTGACGTTTTTCAAAATACTTGTATTCTCAGGGAACCAGTGAATCAAAGGAAATCATATTCAGTGATGGCTTGCAGTTTATTTATGTACGAAACGAACAATTTATTTTTGGGAATGTAATGTTTAAACAATGTACTTCATGTAAACTTTACTGGTTGTACTATATTAATGCATGGTGACGAACGTTGTTACGTTTCATATATATACAATGTTATGGTATTCAATTGAGTCACAACAGCCCCCGGACGTTTCCGCTGTCTGGTTCGGGGGTGTGACAGGTTGGTATCAGAGCTTTGTTTATAGTGAACTAGCATATCTAGCCACACATTGATATGCAACTATAAACCAAAAAGAGGGACTAACATAACTCTGAACAAAACACGTAAATAAAACACCCTTGCTTGTATTAGGAATAGGAACATAACACCGAACCAAACAAAAATAATACTAGTGTCTCGGTTAAATTCAGGGCTGTTCTTAGTGGTACCAAGGAGTGAATGTAGCCTGATCAACTACACTCTCTCCAAAGTATAACTAACACACGTCCTGATGAGATCAGGATAGCTAGGGAACCTAAAACTATACCCCTACTACCGAAAAGAGAACGTCTGTTTAGCTTGTGCCATAGCGGTAGAGTCATAGGAAAGTGATAGCTTATTCATATACTTTCTCCCAGTCTTTATGGAGGGAGAACATCAGGGCGTTCAGTTTCACCAAGCCCTAGGGGCACACGGGGTACTCGAAGACGAACCATAGGGGAATCAAGAGGGAGTCCACGGCGTTGAACCTGACGAATACATGGACACCGACTACGAGTTCGAGGAGACCGACGATGACATGGAGGAGGATCAGGCCCCGGACATGGGTCACGTCGCATCTCCTGTTGGCGAAGTGCAATAGGATCCCCACGTCCCACTAGTGAATCCCGCGAGGGAGAATCGCTCCCCAGAAGCTGAGATTGCCGACTTGCGGCAACAACTGTTCGCCATGGAAGCACGTGTCGTGCAAGCGGAGCATGAGAGGGATGAGGTCATTGTAGACATGACTGAGATGGCTCAGCTGTTGGCTCAACACTTCGGCATATGACTTCACCGTTATCGTAGGACGCAGCTCATCGCGGTTAGGGATAGACTTATCTTAGTAGGTCGTTAGGAAATATGCTATGTACTCCGACTCTATGTTTAAGTGATTACACTACTCATAGAGTCGTTATGCTGTCGAACTAGTATCACTCATGTATGCTCTTACGAGCAAAATTTTCATGTATCAAATGCGGATAATATTAATAAATTTTTACGTGTTTTGTTACGATATTACAAATTGCTATGTGTAGAGAAGTTATGATTGATTGGTCAATGGTAGTAGTGTTTAAGTTCGTACCATGCACCTAGTCAGTAGGATCACGACCTCACAGAAACCACATACCCTCAACATCTTTCCGTTTTGTGACAGAAAGATGCCCCCCCGACCTACTCGCGGAAACCCAGGACCAACCCCACCTGAAGTTGACTCAGCCGCATTCCAGGCAGCTGTATCCGCAGCAGTCACTGCATCGATTGCGCAAATTCATCAAGGGAACAATGGAGGAGTCAACGGGCAAGGAGCCGGAAGTTCGAACAACGGAATGAATCAAGTACCCACCAAGACATGTACCTACAAGGACTTCACAAACGCCAAACCACAAACTTTTAATGGCACTGGAGGGGTGATCACTCTGAAGCGATGGATCGAAAAGGTGGAGTCGGTATTCAAGATATGCGACTGCCCTGAGCACATGAAGGTGAAGTTCGCGGCCTGCACTTTTGTGGACCAAGCTCTCACTTGGTGGAACGGACATGTGGAAGCTATGACGCTCCCTGTCACCAACTCTATCCCATGGGCAGAAATGAAAGAAATGCTAATGGCTGAGTACTGCCCCCGAGGAGAAATACAAAAGATGGAGCAGGAACTATAGAACCTCACGGTGCAGAATGCGAACATCGATGCCTACATATTGAGATTTAGCGAACTATCTCTGCTGTGCCCGGGTATGATCACCTCGGAAGGAAAGAAGATTGAGCGATTCATCTGGGGACTCACATCACCAATTCAAGGGAATGTGATAGCTGCAAACCCCGAAACATTTGACAGTGCGAAAAGATTGGCAAAAAGGTTGTATGACCATAACAACAAGGGAGAGAAGCCAGTGGAGGCTGAGAAGACGAAGGAAGGTGATGGCAAGAGGGTAAAGAACAATAAGAGGAAGGGGCGCCAGGGCCCCGACACCTCCAAGAAGCAGCAGACAGTGGCGGTTAATGCTGTTACCGCACCGGTTTCAGCCGCACCACATGCTCCAACCTCAGCCACTTCAAATGCTTCCAGACCTTATTCCGGTAATCTTCCCAAATGCAATAAGTGCGGCCTCCACCATCACGGCGAATGCAGGGAACTCCATTGCACCAGTTGCAACCGAAGGGGATACACTGCAAGGTTCTGCAGGACATACCCTCCTCAGAACCAGAGTCAGGGAAACAACCAGAACAACAACAACAACAACAACTACCGCAATAACAACAACACCAATGCCGGCGGCAATAATGCAGGGCCTAGCCACACCTGCTTCGGGTGTGGAAGGACGGGGCATTTCCGCCGAGATTGCCCTAACAACAACTCAGGAAACAGAGGAGCAGGAAGAATGCTGACTATGGGTCAGAGTGATGCAGTTCAGGACCCCACAGTTGTGACCGGTACGTTCCTCCTAAACCACACTTATGCATGCATCTTATTTGATACCGGAGCGGAGCGAAGTTTCGTGAGCGAGAAGTTTAAACATTTATTAAAGCAACAACCCCAGAAGCTAAATGAAACCTATACGGTGGAAATGGCCAATGGGAAAACCGAATCCACTGGGGAGATCTACATCGGATGTACCCTAACCCTTAACCAGCATGTTTTTCGAATAGACCTAATGCCAGTATCAATTAGGAGTTTCGATGTGATTATCGGCATGGATTGGTTAAGCCCCCACCATGCTGAGATTATGTGCCACGAGAAGGCCGTTCGCCTTCGTCTCCCGAATCACGAAACCCTAGTAATTTACGGAGACAAACCCAGTACGAATCTTCGTCTTATCTCGTGCATCAAAGCACAAAAACATCTGCGAAAGAACAATTTGGCGTTCTTGGCTCGCATAGTGGACAAGACCAAAGAAGAAACTAACATCCAAGATATTCTGGTAGCGTGTGAATTCCCGGACGTGTTTCCTGAAGATCTTCTGGGAGTACCCCCAGAGAGACATGTTGAGTTCCGAATCGACCTTGTTCCAGGAGCGACCCCTCTCGCTAAATCACCATATCGGTTGGCTCCTGCTGAAATGCAGGAATTGTCCAGCCAACTCAGTGAGCTTCTGGACAAGGGATTTATCCGACCTAGCTACTCGCCATGGGGAGCTCCGGTGCTCTTTGTCAAAAAGAAGGACGGATCTTTCAGAATGTGCATCGATTACAGAGAGTTAAATAAACTCACTGTTAAAAACCGCTACCCACTCCCACGAATCGATGATCTATTCGACCAGCTCCAAGGAGCGAGTTATTTTTCTAAAATAGATCTACGGTCTGGATACCACCAACTCTAAGTCCGAGAAGAGGATATTCCTAAAACCGCTTTCCGAACCCGCTACGGACATTATGAATTCGTCGTAATGCCCTTCGGTCTAACAAATGCACCTGCCACATTTATGGACCTAATGAATCGAATCTGTCGACCGTTCCTTGAAAACTTCGTCATTGTATTTATCGATGACATCCTCGTCTATTCTCGAAGCAAAGAGGAGCATGGCCAACATCTCCGACAAATTCTAGACACTCTGCGATCGGAAAAGCTTTACGCCAAACTCTCCAAGTACGAGTTCTGGCTCCGGAGTGTGAATTTCCTAGGCCGCGTGGTTAGCCAATACGGAATTCATGTGGACCCCTCTAAGGTCAAAGCTGTGGAAGGATGGGCAACTCCGACTACGCCCACAGAAATTCGTCAGTTCTTAGGCCTAGCAGGCTACTATAGGAGATTCATCCAAAACTTCTCTAAGATCGCCAAGCCGCTTACCTTGCTTACGCAAAAGGGCGTGCCATTCAAGTGGACAGACCGATAAGAGATTGCGTTTCGAACCTTGAAGCAAGCTCTCTGTAGCGCTCCTGTACTATCTCTACCTGAAGGAACGGAAGATTTTGTAGTCTACTGTGACGCGTCAAATCAGGGCTTAGGTTGCATTCTCATGCAACGTGGGAGAGTGATAGCCTACGCATCCCGCCAGCTAAAAACGCATGAAGTAAACTATACGACCCATGACCTAGAGTTGGGAGCTGTAGTCTTTGCCCTAAAGATTTGGAGGCATTACCTTTACGGTACAAAGTGCACCGTCTTCACGGATCACAAGAGTCTCCAACACATCTTGAACCAAAAGGAGTTGAACATGAGGCAACGAAGATGGGTTGAATTGCTAAACGACTACGAATGCGAGATCAAGTACCATCCAGGTAAGGCCAACGTGGTAGCTGATGCATTAAGTCGGAAGGAGTACACTAATCGCCATACGAAAACGCACTCGACAACCATTCAATCTCATATGGCCACTCAAATCGCATCAGTCCAGTCGGAGGCTATGAAAACGGAAAATAGAATTAGCGAGGCATTGTGCGAGATGGAAAAGAACCTAGAAGCAAGAGAGAATGGGGTATACTACTTCATGAACCGTATTTGGGTCCCAAAAATCGGAGGATTTAGGGAGACCGTTATGAAGGAAGCCCACAAGACACGATACTCCATTCATCCCGGTTCGGACAAGATGTATTTGGACATTAAACAACACTATTGGTGGCCTAACATGAAGGCGGAAATCGCGACCTACGTCAGTAAGTGCCTTACGTGCGCCAAAGTAAAGGTGGAGTACCAGAAACCTTCAAGATTGTTACAGCAACCGACAATCCCTGAGTGGAAATGGGAGGGGATTTCTATGGATTTCGTGACCAAGCTTCCCAAGACGTCGGACGGACTGGACACCATATGGGTAATAATCGACCGACTGACGAAATCTGCCCATTTCCTACCAATCAAAGAATCCTACAAGATGGAGAGACTGACGCGTTTGTACCTACGAGAAATCGTAAGACTCCATGGAATGCCAAAATCTATCATCTCGGATAGGGACAGTAGGTTCACATCGCGCTTTTGGCAATCACTCCACAAGGCAATGGGAACTCATCTCGATATGAGCACCGCATATCACCCACAAACGGACGGTCAAAGTGAACGAACCATTCAAACGCTTGAAGACATGCTTCATGCATGTGTGATAGACTTTGGAAAGTCTTGGGATACCCACCTACCGTTGATCGAGTTTTCATATAACAATAGTTACCATTCGAGCATCAAGGTGGCTCCTTTCGAAGCACTGTACGGGCGTAAATGTAGATCACCGTTATGTTGGGCTGAAGTAGGTGACACCCAGCTAGCAAAAACGCATACGTCGGACAGGGCACTAACAGGACCGGAGATCATTTGCGAAACCACAGAAAAGATCGTTCAGATCAGAGCTCGATTACAAGCATCGCGTGACCGACAAAAGAGCTACGCCGATAGACAGCGAAAGCCCTTAGAATTCCAGGTCGGTGATCGAGTATTGTTGAAAGTCTCACCCTGGAAAGGCGTTATACGTTTTGGAAAACGGGGAAAGCTGAACCCGCGATACATTGGACCTTTCGAAATCGTCGCCCGAATAGGTCCGGTAGCCTACAGACTACAACTACCCGCGGAGCTAAACGGTGTACACCCCGTGTTTCATGTCTCTAACCTAAAGAAGAGCCTATCAGACGAAACCCTTGTCATTCCTCTTGACGAAATCAAAATCAATGAGAATCTCCTGTTCGTCGAAGAACCAATTGAAATCATGGACAGGGAGGTGAAGCGTACTAAACAGAGTCGCATCCCGATCGTGAAGGTACGGTGGAACGCAAAGCGTGGGCCAGAATTCACTTGGGAACACGAAGATCAAATGAAGCAAAAGTACCCTCACCTATTCTAACATTCTCAAATCTAGCTTTCAAACAGAATTTCGGGATGAAATTCCCTCTAACGGGGGGATGATGTCACAACTGGAAATTTTGTGTTATGTAATCTATACACTCAAGTTAATGTGAATCCAAAACTTAAGAACATGATTGACACCTACTATTATGATATCAAAAACTCCAATCAAAGGCATCATACAAGTACTACAAATAGTCATCAAACAATTGGAGACCCTAGAAGTCCTTGTTTAAGTCCATTTTGGACTAGGACTTCCTTATTGGATCCAAATGGACCAATAAGCTTCTAATTAGACTATCATGGGCTTAGAACCCTAATTGGGCTCTAATTGGATCCACACTAATTTATTTCAACATTTTGGGCCATGTTGGGCCTAGAATGAAATGAATTAAAAGCCTTGATACATGAATAACCTAAACTAGTCCAATAAAAATATAAAAATCCTACCACATTCTTTTAGACTTAAAACATACCCAAATTAACTCTAACATTGGGCTTAGAAGCAAGGGCCCAAAATTTTCCTTTTCCCTTCCAAAAATCTCGGCCCAAGGCCCAAACCCAAGAAAAGGAAGAGAGTTGACTTTGTTTTGCCAATTCATTATTGTCTTTTGGATATCCATGCAACTTATCCCATATCTCCATGCATATCACTTCAAAGGTCATCTCTTCTTCCTCCCTCTCACTCTCGGCCGACGATACACACACACATCACAAAAATTCAATTCCAATCTCTCTAAGCCTTGAAGAGCATTCCTCCCTCCTCCTTCAAAATTTTCGTGAATCAAGAGCTTTATAAGGAGAATCCATCACCAAAATCATTATCTAGGTAAGTTAATGCTTGGATCCATGCTTTGGACTCTTTCTTGTCTTCAAAAATCTCCTCTTAACTCTCATGAAATCATAAACTTGTGTCTTAGAACTCCATAAACTCGAATTCATCATCAAAGGGTGCTAGAGTGAAACATTACTTCATTTCTTCCATTCTTTTCCTCAAAAACCGAAAGCTTCAAACAAGGTGAGCTTCATACCCCCTATTTTCTGTTTTTATGAGTTTTTTTTTTTTTTTTTTTTTTTTTTTTTGGGGGGGGGGGGGGGGGGAATACAAGTGAAAGTGTAGATCTATATGTGTTTTGTATGCTTTGTATGATTTCCATGCTTATATGTGTGCTTTTGTGAGTTATAATGTTGGATTTAGCCATAAAACCCCTCAAAACCGAGATATACCTTATGTTAAATGATTTTAGCCTCTACTATATTTCTACATACTAAGTGTTTCTAGAAAAATAGCTAAGTGGTTTAGTAATAATTTCTTTGGGCTAAAAACACAATTTTTGGACCTAAAATGTGAAAAATACAAAATTAAGGGCCCAAATTGACATATCACGAATTCTGATGGATAAGGTGTGTCAAAACAGTTTCAATAAAACCATTTCTGGAAATATACTCATTTAGAGAATTAAAAACATAAATTTCAAGCTTAATGGGCTAAAAATGACATTTTCGGCCCAATGAGGCCCATTATGCGAAATTTTCTGTTTTGGAGGGCCAAAACTGTGTTTTTCTGTAAAACAGTGGACTATAAGTGTTCCAAGTCCTTTTCAAAGGTTTAAAATGCTTTTTAAATTTAAAAAGGACCAAAGTTGCAAAATTTTACAATTTGGGCCAAAATTGTCAAAATTGCGAAAAAGAAGGGTTATAACTGAGAAAACTGAAATTTCAGGGACTTAAGCTGTTTTTTATGAAAAATATGCTGAAAAATATTAATTTCAATAATTTTTGGTGTTAAAATGTCAAGAAAATTGATTTAAGGACCAAACCGGAAAGTATTTAAATAAAGGGTTGAAAAAGTAAATTTTACAAACAATGAGGGGCTGAAAACAGAAAACTTTCAAGGCTAATTCAATACATGCAATTTGACCAAATGATGGCACCGCGACTATCGATGAAATACAATACATTACAACACCAAAAGTCGTTAAACGAATTGGTTCGGTCTCGAACCAATAAAAATCCGAAACTACTAACACGACGACACTATGACACTACGACACTACGATTCATACTAATAACGTTTGGGAATTCAATATACATGCGAGTGTGCACAGACGTCTACGCACCATCTTTGGGCCCCAAAAGTGTAAAATCTTGTTTGTTGAGCCTAGCTAGCCCAATGACCTGATCTTAAGGCCCGGAGACCTCTATCTTACGAAGTGTTGGGTTTTACCGATCCGACACAACGTAAAAGGACTTTCAATGGCTTGTATACTACTGGTCCCCAAGGGTCCTTTGGTATTGCTAGTAGAGTCTACCTTTTTATGCGAGGCGGGTCTGGGACCCCTCGTACCTTTTTATCCCCAACCGGCTAATGGAGTCATCGAGGCCTTCGTGTCCTCTTTCTCTTCGGATGTGGGACTACACGTAGTCAGGGCGGTTGGATAACGTGATTAGTACGGACGACGCCTACGGGATCGTTAGTATTGCTATAGACTAGTCGTTTGTGTAACGCGCGTTTGTAGCAAATAATCATGCTAAAAAATAATCCAACGTCGCCTGGTATTGATAACTTCACGCGTTGCAATGGTTTCAATGTAAATTCATGTAATTCAAAGAATTAGGAAAACATCGGGTTTTCCTAGGGTTTTTCAATACATACGGATTCGGAATGCATACCATTTTAATGAACAATTTTTACAAGTATAGAAACAAACAAGCATACCTATGGATCTTCACACCTTTTTGACTATACTATTTTCAGAAAATATCGGATTTTCTGGTGGTTTTCAAACAATACAAAACATTGGATTTCAAACACTACTTATGAACTCACCAACATTTCATATGTTGACGTTTTTCAAAATACTTGTATTCTCAGGGAACCAGTGAATCAAAGGAAATCATATTCAGTGATGGCTTGCAGTTTATTTATGTACGAAACGAACAATTTATTTTTGGGAATGTAATGTTTAAACAATGTACTTCATGTAAACTTTACTGGTTGTACTATATTAATGCATGGTGACGAACGTTGTTACATTTCATATATATACAATGTTATGGTATTCAATTGAGTCACAACAGCCCCCGGACGTTTCCGCTGTCTGGTTCGGGGGTGTGACAGGTTGGTATCAAAGCTTTGTTTATAGTGAACTAGCATATCTAGCCACACATTGATATGCAACTATAAACCAAAAAGAGGGACTAACATAACTCTGAACAAAACACGTAAATAAAACACCCTTGCTTGTATTAGGAATAGGAACATAACGCCGAACCAAACAAAAATAATACTAGTGTCTCGGTTAAATTCAGGGCTGTTCTTAGTGGTACCAAGGAGTGAATGTAGCCTGATCAACTACACTCTCTCCAAAGTATAACTAACACACGTCCTGATGAGATCAGGATAGCTAGGGAACCTAAAACTATACCCCTACTACCGAAAAGAGAACGTCTGTTTAGCTTGTGCCATAGCGGTAGAGTCATAGGAAAGTGATAGCTTATTCATATACTTTCTCCCAGTCTTTATGGAGGGAGAACATCAGGGCGTTCAGTTTCACCAAGCCCTAGGGGCACACGGGGTACTCGAAGACGAACCATAGGGGAATCAAGAGGGAGTCCACGGCGTTGAACCTGACGAATACATGGACACCGACTACGAGTTCGAGGAGACCGGCGATGACATGGAGGAGGATCAGGCCCCGGACATGGGTCACGTCGCATCTCCTGTTGGCGAAGTGCAATAGGATCCCCACGTCCCACTAGTGAATCCCGCGAGGGAGAATCGCTCCCCAGAAGCCGAGATTGCCGACTTGCGGCAACAACTGTTCGCCATGGAAGCACGTGTCGTGCAAGCGGAGCATGAGAGGGATGAGGTCATTGTAGACATGACTGAGATGGCTCAGCTGTTGGCTCAACACTTCGGCATATGACTTCACCGTTATCGTAGGACGCAGCTCATCGCGGTTAGGGATAGACTTATCTTAGTAGGTCGTTAGGAAATATGCTATGTACTCCGACTCTATGTTTAAGTGATTACACTACTCATAGAGTCGTTATGCTGTCGAACTAGTATCACTCATGTATGCTCTTACGAGCAAAATTTTCATGTATCAAATGCGGATAATATTAATAAATTTTTACGTGTTTTGTTACGATATTACAAATTGCTATGTGTAGAGAAGTTATGATTGATTGGTCAATGGTAGTAGTGTTTAAGTTCGTACCATGCACCTAGTCAGTAGGATCACGACCTCACAGAAACCACATACCCTCAACATCTTTCCGTTTTGTGACAGAAAGATGCCCCCCCGACCTACTCGCGGAAACCCAGGACCAACCCCACCTGAAGTTGACTCAGCCGCATTCCAGGCAGCTGTATCCGCAGCAGTCACTGCATCGATTGCGCAAATTCATCAAGGGAACAATGGAGGAGTCAACGGGCAAGGAGCCGGAAGTTCGAACAACGGAATGAATCAAGTACCCACCAAGACATGTACCTACAAGGACTTCACAAACGCCAAACCACAAACTTTTAATGGCACTGGAGGGGTGATCACTCTGAAGCGATGGATCGAAAAGGTGGAGTCGGTATTCAAGATATGCGACTGCCCTGAGCACATGAAGGTGAAGTTCGCGGCCTGCACTTTTGTGGACCAAGCTCTCACTTGGTGGAACGGACATGTGGAAGCTATGACGCTCCCTGTCACCAACTCTATCCCATGGGCAGAAATGAAAGAAATGCTAATGGCTGAGTACTGCCCCCGAGGAGAAATACAAAAGATGGAGCAGGAACTATAGAACCTCACGGTGCAGAATGCGAACATCGATGCCTACATATTGAGATTTAGCGAACTATCTCTGCTGTGCCCGGGTATGATCACCTCGGAAGGAAAGAAGATTGAGCGATTCATCTGGGGACTCACATCACCAATTCAAGGGAATGTGATAGCTGCAAACCCCGAAACATTTGACAGTGCGAAAAGATTGGCAAAAAGGTTGTATGACCATAACAACAAGGGAGAGAAGCCAGTGGAGGCTGAGAAGACGAAGGAAGGTGATGGCAAGAGGGTAAAGAACAATAAGAGGAAGGGGCGCCAGGGCCCCGACACCTCCAAGAAGCAGCAGACAGTGGCGGTTAATGCTGTTACCGCACCGGTTTCAGCCGCACCACATGCTCCAACCTCAGCCACTTCAAATGCTTCCAGACCTTATTCCGGTAATCTTCCCAAATGCAATAAGTGCGGCCTCCACCATCACGGCGAATGCAGGGAACTCCATTGCACCAGTTGCAACCGAAGGGGATACACTGCAAGGTTCTGCAGGACATACCCTCCTCAGAACCAGAGTCAGGGAAACAACCAGAACAACAACAACAACAACAACTACCGCAATAACAACAACACCAATGCCGGCGGCAATAATGCAGGGCCTAGCCACACCTGCTTCGGGTGTGGAAGGACGGGGCATTTCCGCCGAGATTGCCCTAACAACAACTCAGGAAACAGAGGAGCAGGAAGAATGCTGACTATGGGTCAGAGTGATGCAGTTCAGGACCCCACAGTTGTGACCGGTACGTTCCTCCTAAACCACACTTATGCATGCATCTTATTTGATACCGGAGCGGAGCGAAGTTTCGTGAGCGAGAAGTTTAAACATTTATTAAAGCAACAACCCCAGAAGCTAAATGAAACCTATACGGTGGAAATGGCCAATGGGAAAACCGAATCCACTGGGGAGATCTACATCGGATGTACCCTAACCCTTAACCAGCATGTTTTTCGAATAGACCTAATGCCAGTATCAATTAGGAGTTTCGATGTGATTATCGGCATGGATTGGTTAAGCCCCCACCATGCTGAGATTATGTGCCACGAGAAGGCCGTTCGCCTTCGTCTCCCGAATCACGAAACCCTAGTAATTTACGGAGACAAACCCAGTACGAATCTTCGTCTTATCTCGTGCATCAAAGCACAAAAACATCTGCGAAAGAACAATTTGGCGTTCTTGGCTCGCATAGTGGACAAGACCAAAGAAGAAACTAACATCCAAGATATTCTGGTAGCGTGTGAATTCCCGGACGTGTTTCCTGAAGATCTTCTGGGAGTACCCCCAGAGAGACATGTTGAGTTCCGAATCGACCTTGTTCCAGGAGCGACCCCTCTCGCTAAATCACCATATCGGTTGGCTCCTGCTGAAATGCAGGAATTGTCCAGCCAACTCAGTGAGCTTCTGGACAAGGGATTTATCCGACCTAGCTACTCGCCATGGGGAGCTCCGGTGCTCTTTGTCAAAAAGAAGGACGGATCTTTCAGAATGTGCATCGATTACAGAGAGTTAAATAAACTCACTGTTAAAAACCGCTACCCACTCCCACGAATCGATGATCTATTCGACCAGCTCCAAGGAGCGAGTTATTTTTCTAAAATAGATCTACGGTCTGGATACCACCAACTCTAAGTCCGAGAAGAGGATATTCCTAAAACCGCTTTCCGAACCCGCTACGGACATTATGAATTCGTCGTAATGCCCTTCGGTCTAACAAATGCACCTGCCACATTTATGGACCTAATGAATCGAATCTGTCGACCGTTCCTTGAAAACTTCGTCATTGTATTTATCGATGACATCCTCGTCTATTCTCGAAGCAAAGAGGAGCATGGCCAACATCTCCGACAAATTCTAGACACTCTGCGATCGGAAAAGCTTTACGCCAAACTCTCCAAGTACGAGTTCTGGCTCCGGAGTGTGAATTTCCTAGGCCGCGTGGTTAGCCAATACGGAATTCATGTGGACCCCTCTAAGGTCAAAGCTGTGGAAGGATGGGCAACTCCGACTACGCCCACAGAAATTCGTCAGTTCTTAGGCCTAGCAGGCTACTATAGGAGATTCATCCAAAACTTCTCTAAGATCGCCAAGCCGCTTACCTTGCTTACGCAAAAGGGCGTGCCATTCAAGTGGACAGACCGATAAGAGATTGCGTTTCGAACCTTGAAGCAAGCTCTCTGTAGCGCTCCTGTACTATCTCTACCTGAAGGAACGGAAGATTTTGTAGTCTACTGTGACGCGTCAAATCAGGGCTTAGGTTGCATTCTCATGCAACGTGGGAGAGTGATAGCCTACGCATCCCGCCAGCTAAAAACGCATGAAGTAAACTATACGACCCATGACCTAGAGTTGGGAGCTGTAGTCTTTGCCCTAAAGATTTGGAGGCATTACCTTTACGGTACAAAGTGCACCGTCTTCACGGATCACAAGAGTCTCCAACACATCTTGAACCAAAAGGAGTTGAACATGAGGCAACGAAGATGGGTTGAATTGCTAAACGACTACGAATGCGAGATCAAGTACCATCCAGGTAAGGCCAACGTGGTAGCTGATGCATTAAGTCGGAAGGAGTACACTAATCGCCATACGAAAACGCACTCGACAACCATTCAATCTCATATGGCCACTCAAATCGCATCAGTCCAGTCGGAGGCTATGAAAACGGAAAATAGAATTAGCGAGGCATTGTGCGAGATGGAAAAGAACCTAGAAGCAAGAGAGAATGGGGTATACTACTTCATGAACCGTATTTGGGTCCCAAAAATCGGAGGATTTAGGGAGACCGTTATGAAGGAAGCCCACAAGACACGATACTCCATTCATCCCGGTTCGGACAAGATGTATTTGGACATTAAACAACACTATTGGTGGCCTAACATGAAGGCGGAAATCGCGACCTACGTCAGTAAGTGCCTTACGTGCGCCAAAGTAAAGGTGGAGTACCAGAAACCTTCAGGATTGTTACAGCAACCGACAATCCCTGAGTGGAAATGGGAGGGGATTTCTATGGATTTCGTGACCAAGCTTCCCAAGACGTCGGACGGACTGGACACCATATGGGTAATAATCGACCGACTGACGAAATCTGCCCATTTCCTACCAATCAAAGAATCCTACAAGATGGAGAGACTGACGCGTTTGTACCTACGAGAAATCGTAAGACTCCATGGAATGCCAAAATCTATCATCTCGGATAGGGACAGTAGGTTCACATCGCGCTTTTGGCAATCACTCCACAAGGCAATGGGAACTCATCTCGATATGAGCACCGCATATCACCCACAAACGGACGGTCAAAGTGAACGAACCATTCAAACGCTTGAAGACATGCTTCATGCATGTGTGATAGACTTTGGAAAGTCTTGGGATACCCACCTACCGTTGATCGAGTTTTCATATAACAATAGTTACCATTCGAGCATCAAGGTGGCTCCTTTCGAAGCACTGTACGGGCGTAAATGTAGATCACCGTTATGTTGGGCTGAAGTAGGTGACACCCAGCTAGCAAAAACGCATACGTCGGACAGGGCACTAACAGGACCGGAGATCATTTGCGAAACCACAGAAAAGATCGTTCAGATCAGAGCTCGATTACAAGCATCGCGTGACCGACAAAAGAGCTACGCCGATAGACAGCGAAAGCCCTTAGAATTCCAGGTCGGTGATCGAGTATTGTTGAAAGTCTCACCCTGGAAAGGCGTTATACGTTTTGGAAAACGGGGAAAGCTGAACCCGCGATACATTGGACCTTTCGAAATCGTCGCCCGAATAGGTCCGGTAGCCTACAGACTACAACTACCCGCGGAGCTAAACGGTGTACACCCCGTGTTTCATGTCTCTAACCTAAAGAAGAGCCTATCAGACGAAACCCTTGTCATTCCTCTTGACGAAATCAAAATCAATGAGAATCTCCTGTTCGTCGAAGAACCAATTGAAATCATGGACAGGGAGGTGAAGCGTACTAAACAGAGTCGCATCCCGATCGTGAAGGTACGGTGGAACGCAAAGCGTGGGCCAGAATTCACTTGGGAACACGAAGATCAAATGAAGCAAAAGTACCCTCACCTATTCTAACATTCTCAAATCTAGCTTTCAAACAGAATTTCGGGATGAAATTCCCTCTAACGGGGGGATGATGTCACAACTGGAAATTTTGTGTTATGTAATCTATACACTCAAGTTAATGTGAATCCAAAACTTAAGAACATGATTGACACCTACTATTATGACATCAAAAACTCCAATCAAAGGCATCATACAAGTACTACAAATAGTCATCAAACAATTGGAGACCCTAGAAGTCCTTGTTTAAGTCCATTTTGGACTAGGACTTCCTTATTGGATCCAAATGGACCAATAAGCTTCTAATTAGACTATCATGGGCTTAGAAACCTAATTGGGCTCTAATTGGATCCACACTAATTTATTTCAACATTTTGGGCCATGTTGGGCCTAGAATGAAATGAATTAAAAGCCTTGATACATGAATAACCTAAACTAGTCCAATAAAAATATAAAAATCCTACCACATTCTTTTAGACTTAAAACATACCCAAATTAACTCTAACATTGGGCTTAGAAGCAAGGGCCCAAAATTTTCCTTTTCCCTTCCAAAAATCTCGGCCCAAGGCCCAAACCCAAGAAAAGGAAGAGAGTTGACTTTGTTTTGCCAATTCATTATTGTCTTTTGGATATCCATGCAACTTATTCCATATCTCCATGCATATCACTTCAAAGGTCATCTCTTCTTCCTCCCTCTCACTCTCGGCCGACGATACACACACACATCACAAAAATTCAATTCCAATCTCTCTAAGTCTTGAAGAGCATTCCTCCCTCCTCCTTCAAAATTTTCGTGAATCAAGAGCTTCATAAGGAGAATCCATCACCAAAATCATTATCTAGGTAAGTTAATGCTTGGATCCATGCATTGGACTCTTTCTTGTCTTCAAAAATCTCCTCTTAACTCTCATGAAATCATAAACTTGTGTCTTAGAACTCCATAAACTCGAATTCATCATCAAAGGGTGCTAGAGTGAAACATCACTTCATTTCTTCCATTCTTTTCCTCAAAAACCGAAAGCTTCAAACAAGGTGAGCTTCATACCCCCTATTTTCTGTTTTTATGAGTTTTTTTTTTTTTTTTTTTTTTTTTTTTTGAGGGGGGGGGGGGGGGGGGGGAATACAAGTGAAAGTGTAGATCTATATGTGTTTTGTATGCTTTGTATGATTTCCATGCTTATATGTGTGCTTTTGTGAGTTATAATGTTGGATTTAGCCATAAAACCCCTCAAAACCGAGATATACCTTATGTTAAATGATTTTAGCCTCTACTATATTTCTACATACTAAGTGTTTCTAGAAAAATAGCTAAGTGGTTTAGTAATAATTTCTTTGGGATAAAAACACAATTTTTGGACCTAAAATGTGAAAAATACAAAATTAAGGGCCCAAATTGACATATCACGAATTCTGATGGATAAGGTGTGTCAAAACAGTTTCAATAAAACCATTTCTGGAAATATACTCATTTAGAGAATTAAAAACATAAATTTCAAGCTTAATGGGCTAAAAATGACATTTTCGGCCCAATGAGGCCCATTATGCGAAATTTTCTGTTTTGGAGGGCCAAAACTGTGTTTTTCTGTAAAACAGTGGACTATAAGTGTTCCAAGTCCTTTTCAAAGGTTTAAAATGCTTTTTAAATTTAAAAAGGACCAAAGTTGCAAAATTTTACAATTTGGGCCAAAATTGTCAAAATTGCGAAAAAGAAGGGTTATAACTGAGAAAACTGAAATTTCAGGGACTTAAGCTGTTTTTTATGAAAAATATGCTGAAAAATATTAATTTCAATAATTTTTGGTGTTAAAATGTCAAGAAAATTGATTTAAGGACCAAACCGGAAAGTATTTAAATAAAGGGTTGAAAAAGTAAATTTTACAAACAATGAGGGGCTGAAAACAGAAAACTTTCAAGGCTAATTCAATACATGCAATTTGACCAAATGATGGCACCGCGACTATCGATGAAATACAATACATTACAACACCAAAAGTCGTTAAACGAATTGGTTCGGTCTCGAACCAATAAAAATCTGAAACTACTAACACGACGACACTATGACACTACGACACTACGATTCATACTAATAACGTTTGGGAATTCAATATACATGCGAGTGTGCACAGACGTCTACGCACCATCTTTGGGCCCCAAAAGTGTAAAATCTTGTTTGTTGAGCCTAGCTAGCCCAATGACCTGATCTTAAGGCCCGGAGACCTCTATCTTACGAAGTGTTGGGTTTTACCGATCCGACACAACGTAAAAGGACTTTCAATGGCTTGTATACTACTGGTCCCCAAGGGTCCTTTGGTATTGCTAGTAGAGTCTACCTTTTTATGCGAGGCGGGTCTGGGACCCCTCGTACCTTTTTATCCCCAACCGGCTAATGGAGTCATCGAGGCCTTCGTGTCCTCTTTCTCTTCGGATGTGGGACTACACGTAGTCAGGGCGGTTGGATAACGTGATTAGTACGGACGACGCCTACGGGATCGTTAGTATTGCTATAGACTAGTCGTTTGTGTAACGCGCGTTTGTAGCAAATAATCATGCTAAAAAATAATCCAACGTCGCCTGGTATTGATAACTTCACGCGTTGCAATGGTTTCAATGTAAATTCATGTAATTCAAAGAATTAGGAAAACATCGGGTTTTCCTAGGGTTTTTCAATACATACGGATTCGGAATGCATACCATTTTAATGAACAATTTTTACAAGTATAGAAACAAACAAGCATACCTATGGATCTTCACACCTTTTTGACTATACTATTTTCAGAAAATATCGGATTTTCTGGTGGTTTTCAAACAATACAAAACATTGGATTTCAAACACTACTTATGAACTCACCAACATTTCATATGTTGACGTTTTTCAAAATACTTGTATTCTCAGGGAACCAGTGAATCAAAGGAAATCATATTCAGTGATGGCTTGCAGTTTATTTATGTACGAAACGAACAATTTATTTTTGGGAATGTAATGTTTAAACAATGTACTTCATGTAAACTTTACTGGTTGTACTATATTAATGCATGGTGACGAATGTTGTTACGTTTCATATATATATAATGTTATGGTATTCAATTGAGTCACAACAGCCCCCGGACGTTTTCGCTGTCTGGTTCGGGGGTGTGACAACATCTACCACATAACACATATCAATTAGCTATAACGCTATCTCTACCATTAGCCACAAGGCTATCTCTATCCTTATCTATACAGGCTATCTCTACCATTAGCCATACAGGCTATCTCTACCATGATCCATACATGCTATCTCTACTATTAGCTGTAAAATCAATATCTACCACATATCAACGCATAACAATGCCACACACCTCTACACAACAAGTATAACAACTATCATAAAATGGGTTGGCCTTGGTACCTTAGACCCATTGGTATGGTGAAAAGACTCACCTTGCACTGCAGAAGCTTCCGACACGAATTCCTTTGCTACTGCCTCGCCAACTTCCCGAACTGCCACTACCAAACGATATACCCAATTGGCAATTGGGTTCCAAACCATAATCCTTAATCCATGCATGGGGTAAAATGAACGTTCTACCCCTAGCCTAGTATGATCCAAACTTAGGTCCAAATCCAAAACAAAAACCTAACACTAGGTAGGCTTTCCAAGCCCACCAGTGGCCCAATAATGGCCTAATTTGCCAAATTAGGCCCAAATCCTCTAATAGGCTTTACTCCAATCCTGAACATCTCCTTAGCACCCATTATGTGACTTCTGATGGCCCACTAAGGCCCAAAGAACCAAAATCCCTTGCATAGACCAAAACAAGGCCCAAAACAGCCCAAGCCCATATCTGATGAGTACGTTGGGCGTACTCCTATGTACGCTAAGCGTACTAGCCAAATGTTGAGTACGCTGGGCGTATCTGCATGTACACTCAGTGTAATCCCCTATTAAGCAACTTTTCCATTAAGTGCTTAATACCCTACTCCAGAAGCTACAACTACAGATCCAAGTCCTCTTTAACGTCTTAAACCATAACGTTGCTTACTTGATGGCTTTGCATGACTCACATAAGCTCAAACTCCAAAAATGATAATCTACTTCCATGGTAATGATCTTATCTCATGCATGAACCTATTAGGACATCCAAAATGGCAACTTTCAGCCTTAGGGACTCATTTAGAACTGAGAGCAGCAACTCCAAGTCCTAGGAATCGGATTGAACCACAAAGCTTCAACCTTTGGACCAAAATGGTCCCAAAACTCAATCTAAGAGATCTAACGAGATAATCATCAAGCTTATGACTTTATACCTTTAAAATATCTGTAGAGAAGCAACAATCCCATATCTGAACTCTCTCTTTTGCACCAACACCTTGTCTTGACCTTTGCTTCCTTGAAGAGTGGATCTAAGTCACCAAAATGATCTCACCAAGACTTCCAAGCTCCAAGAATACTCAAAGAGGATTAGAGTTTCGTCAAGACTATCTAAGGGTGAGTAGGAGGCTGACCCTTGAGGGTATAATGTTCTTTATATAGTCGCACACCATAAAAATTAGGGTTTAAAGACTATGGGCGTACGTTGGGCGTACTTCTCGTACGCTGGGCATACGTCTCCAACACCCGTGACTCCTCATCCCCTCTACGCTGGGCGTACCCCAGCTTACGCAGGGCGTACTCATGTTGGCCACCTTCCTTGCTACTTTTCTCTATTAAGGACTAATAATGCCAACACCCTCAAAGTATTATAACTTCTTCATTCTAAGTCTATTTTTTTACGAACTTCATATCCACGAAAAGGTGATAAGAAACCCTATGCTCCCAGCTCCACACCCGAGCCCTATAACCTTTTGAATAAGACCTGAGACCCATAAAAGACCGAATCGTCAGATCACGCTTATACCCTTGGTCTCCGAAGACACAGTCGAACACTTTCAAACCAGGTGTTACAACTCAAATGATTATTATAAGAAATATATAGAAAATACATAGACTCTAATCCTACACTACCCCCCCCCCCCCCCCACACACACACACTCCTTAAAAGTTGATTGGGAGGAGACGATTAAACTAAAAACCAAAGTCGTAGAACATGAAACATATAAGAAGATAAAAATGCAAAAACTATAAGTGAAGTTGGTGTTCAGAAACTGGTAGGGCTCAAAAGGTATTGATTATATTGGATCTTATGGGCAAAAGATGGCCGACAGAGATTTAAAAAAAATAATAAAATAATTAAAAAAAAAAACTTAACTGGACAGCATCACTAGATATATTAAGAGATAATATTTTGCATATTTTTTGTATTATCAATCTCATTTACTGTAGTATCTTTTCCAAGTTTAGCATATATCATTCCCATAGATAGTTGTATCAATAGCTATAAAAATCCCCTATGTACGCATAACAAAAACAATACAATACATAGAGATCACTTCATTACTCCTTCTCTCTATATGGTATTAGAGCTTTGATTGCTTATACGAGTCTTGATCCTCAAAAAAACCCAAATCTCTGTCATGTGTAAACCCACCATTCAGATCACAACCGCCACACACCAAATAACCAAACTCACTATTGCCAATTTTCTAGTATAGAGGAAGCAAGTTGAATCTACACTCATCGGACATGAACTTGAAGATTTCATCATAGGAGATTCAAATCAACCTGTCAAGCAGATCGATGGAAAAAAGGAAAAGTACCAAACCCAAAATGCTTCTCTCAGCAATTCTTGGAAGCTGCTAAGAAACTATTCAACCACTTATATCCTCTATTTTCACTACTTGAGGTGCATGGGAAATTCTAACTACCATCTTTGCTTCCTCTACTCGATCACACATCATATCCCTCAAATCCAAGCTTGTCAAAAACGCCAAGGGTAGTCGATCCATAGCTGAATTCCAACAAGATATGATATACATTGTTGATGATCTTGCCCTAGCACAAAGCCCATTCACTGAAGAAGACCTCACGGTCCATATACTCTCACAACTTGGTGATGAATACTGTGACATCCCCAAAATCACGACCATAAAAGACCGATTATATTTATGCTTTTAAAAAAATTTCAGAGTAATCCTTTGATTTAAAAGAGTTGCTGAATTTGTCCCGCAAACAATACATGATAAAATAAGGTTTATCAAAGCATTTCTTAAAGAAATGTATTTTCATTATTTATCAAAACTCGGGATGTCATGTTCCGATACAGACACATAAGCATAAACAATAAAACATAGACCTTACACGGTTACATAGAACTACTGGTCTATAAACAAAAACATCTTCACAAGTTCTCCAACTTATGCTCTCGCGCCACTACCTGTAATACAAAGAAATTGAGTGGGTCAGGATTGGGAGCCTGGTGAGCATATATGGTTTTCAACCCACAATAAATAATTATATTTAATTTCACCAACAATAACCCAATGAACCATTCCCATTATCCTCACTTTACGTCCCTAAAACAACAACTATCACAAGGGACATAGTCTAGAAATTTTCATCGGGACGGATATTACTACAAAGGGGCTTCCTCAACAATAAATATCCTAAAGGTAACCATGAGGGGGATAGAATACAGCAAATGAACACCCAAGTTCACCACACCTACATGTTATGAGTCTGCCAGTGTTCCACTGAACTATCTAGAAAAGTCTGTGGTCATCATCCATATTCTGCTGGACAACTAGATCACAATCACATCGAGGCCTCTCATCAGTTTATCACACATCAACTATCTACCCAAGTTCTACCCAGCATTTTTGTAGATAACAACATACATATGCATTCATATGCAACATAAAAATTGATAAGATACTCATGCAATACTTATTCCAAATAAACATATAACATATATATACACATATATTTATACACACGTAACACGTATTTTAAAGTAGATACTTCATATATATGTGTTAGAAGAAAAGGAATATACACTCACGTGATCAGAAGATGATCGGGCAGCACTACGGCTTGTAGAAGTAGTGTTCTTCGGTGAAACTAGAAGGTCTTCACACACTGGGCTTCTCGCAAGTAGTGCTTCGGCTCGGAAACTCTTTTCTTCTCGGGATCTTCGGTGCTTCGGGACTTGCTTCGGGTCTCAGTATGATACTGGGGCTTCGGGGGTGCTTCAAGAGGGCTAGAGAGGGTATCGGGAGTGAGAGAGTAAGTGAATTAGCAACCATGGCTGGCAACCCTTCGATTTCTGTTATAGGACCATTTTTATGGATTCACGTCATGAATCTCAAATTTTCACATCGTGAGTTCAGTATTCATCAGATGCGTCATCGCAATTTGCATCTGTCGGGCTCCAGAAGTCATAAATATTGAGTTCACGTCGTGAACACTGTATTTACGTCGTGAACTCTGACACAACTTTGGGGTTCGCGCCCCGAACTTCAGAAATTCATAACTTTCGCATACAAGCTCCGTTTTCGACGTTCTTCTTTTTTCCACGTGTAGTTAAAAACAAGATCTACAACTTTCATTTAGACTTCATTGGCTAATTTTGACTTTAATTTTTATTATATTATTTTTAGTAGGTCGGGATTGGAAAACTTCGTTAGAAATTCATAACTCCTTCGTCTGGCGTCCGTTTTCATCTGTCTTACTTCCGTTGCACTACTATCGATGATATCTTCGATTCTCATTTAGAAAGTTTTTCCTAGAAATCACTCGATCTCAAATTCGAGTTTCTGGCTGCATACTGCTAAGTCGAAACTTCGGAAAATCATAACTTCCTCAAACTAAGTCAGATTTAGAAGCTCTTTTCATGCACGCTCTCAGTTTAACATATTCTACGACTTTCGTTTAGATCTCTAAGGCTAGATATCACTCTATCGTAAATTCACTATTTACGTTGCGTTGTGTTGTACCGGTTCTGTCGCGAAACTTCGACAGGTCATAACTTCTTCGTTATAACTTGGATTTCGGCATTCTTTATATATTCGGAAACCTCGTCACGACCACTACGTCTTCATGTATCGATATCGGGCTTATCTAACATTTCATTTTAACTCATACTTTTATTCTTAATTCATTTAAGCCACACAATTAAACAATTAAGCATAAAACACATAATACTCAAATAATACATTCTAATTATTTCAAAGTGGGTTACAAAGGTTAACCTAGACTATTATATTGCTATTAATGACAAGCCCAGAAACATGGGCATTAGAATTTTCTCGACCTTAGGAGGATTCAATCCCCGGAATCACACATCAACAAACAAATGCGGATAGCGAATCATCATGTCACTCTCCATCTCCCAGGTGAGATTTGGCCCATTCGCATGTTTCCAACAGACAAGCACTAACTCGACCATCTTGCGTCATAACTTCTTAGTCTTTTGGTCAACAATTGCCTCTGGTTCTTCAATCAACCTCTTGTTTTCATCAATTCTCAACTCCGAAAGTGGAATCATGTCGGGAACTTCCCCCGTGAACTTCCTCAAATAACACACATGGAAAGTGTTATGAATTCCATTCAGTTCTTCGGGTAATTCGAGCTTGTAGGCTTGGTTCCCAACCCTCTAAAGAACTTTAAACGATCCAATAAACCTTGGACTTAACTTTCCCCTTTTGCCAAACCATATAAGTCCCTTCCACGGCGAGACTTTAAGCAAAACCGAATCCCCAACTTCAAAAGTCATTGGTCTTCTTTTCTTGTTAACATAGCTCTTTTGACGATCCTGAGCTACTAACATTCTCTCCCTGATTATTTTCAACTTTTCAGCAGTTTGATGGACTATCTCAGGTCCCATAAACTACTATTCTCTAGCCTCAAGCCAACAAGACGACGTACGACAATTTTGTCCGTACAAATCTTGATAAAGTTCCATCTTTATGCTCGAATGGAAACTGTTATTGTATGAGAATTCTACCAAAGGTAAATGTTCATCCCATTTACCTTGGAATTCTAGGGTACACGCTCTCAGCATATCTTCAGGCGTTTGTATCGTTCGTTCGCTCTGACCATCACTATATGGATGGTAAGTTGTACTCAAACACAACTTGGTACCCAATTCCTCTTGTAGACTTTTCCAAAATCGCGAGGTGAAACGACTGTCACGATCTGACACAATCGTTAATGGAACACCGTGAAGCCTCATAATTTCCTTTATGTAAGAATTCTCAAGCTTATCCATAGACCATTTCTCATTGGCTGCTATGAAATGCGCACTCTTAGTGAAGTGATCAACGACCACCCAAATCATGTCGTGACCATTCTTTGTTCTGGGCAGCTTAGTTACAAAATACATAGCAATGTCTTCCCATTTATCCATAGGCACATGTAAAGGTTCTAAAATCCTGCATGGTTTCTGACTTTGTGCCTTGACCCACACACATGTCACACACTCCGCCACATACTTTACAATATCAAGCTTTATCGTCGGCCACCAGTGTGACATCCCCAAAATCACGGCCAGAAAAGACCGGTTTTGTTTATACTTTATTTCAAAATCAGAGTTATCTTTTAATAAATGGTTTGCGGAATTTGTCCCAAAACAATAATATGATAAAGATTTATCAAAAGCATTTCCATAGAAATGTATTCATTAAAAGACTCGGGATGTCATGTTCGTACAGATCAAAAGTATAAACAGTACAATATAAGCCTTACTACATTATTTCATATCTAAAGGCCTATATCCGTAATCCCTCGTCCAAAACATCACACCTATGCTCATGCGCCACTACCTGTAATACATAAAACTGAGTGGGTCAGGCTTGGGAGCCTGGTGAGCACATAGGGTTTTCAACCCACAATAAATAAGTTTATTAATTTCATCAATCAACAATAACCCGATTACCCGTTCCCGTTATCCTCACTTTACGTCCCTAAACACCTATCATAAGGGACCTAGCCTAAGGATTATCATCAGGACGGACACTACTGCTAAGGGGATTCCTCAGCAATAAATGTCCTAATAGGCAACCATGTGGGGGATGGAGTACACCGGTGAACACATCGTTCACAACACCTACAGGTTGCGAACCTGCTAGTGTTCCACTGGACTGTCTAGAAGAGTCCGTGGTCGTCATCTATACTCCGCTAGATGACTGGATCAACAACAACAACATCGAGGCCTCTCATCATTTTATCACACATCACCTATTACATCTACCCATGTTTTACCATAACATTTTCGTAGATATAAAATACATATACAGTTTAAATCATTGAAAACATGTATAACAACGTTCATCTAGCATAGATAGAAAGTATTCAGATAATATGCACACATAACACGTAATTTATATAAAATACTTCATATCTATGTGTAAGTTGAAGGTAACTATGCACTCACTGGAAAAGGTGGTGATTCCGAACTCAGACAGCGCTTCGCTTCTTAAAAAGAATTTTTCTTCGACGAAACCTAGTATTATTACCACTAGAGTTTAGTTTATTATTCGTCGAGACTAATTAATAGTCTAGCTATTATTATTATTATTATATAAGCGTCAAAAAAATACTTATATAACCCATAATAATATCCCAAGTATTTATTATAAGTTCCTAATAACGTTACTATAATTAAATAAAAGTTATATTAAAAATAGCGTAGGCGTAGCTCACTTACAGCGGGTTTTATAGAAAACCGGGCTTTGCTTGCAGCAGCGTTCCTGAGCCGAAAATCTCTTCTTCTCAGAGCCTTCGAGCACTCCGGGGCTTCCGCCTCGTGCTAGGGAGGTTCCCTAGGCTTTTCGGGGGATTTCGGGGCTAGAGAGAGGTTCTAGAGAGAGAGAGAGAGTAAAGAGAAGAAAGAATGGGAAAGGTGTGAAGAAAATGAGGGTGGGAGAGGTGGTATTTATAGGGTGAAATGTGGCTGAACTTGGTGCCACATGTCACCATCTGGTGGCAAGCCTTGGGGAGAAAGCAATGGCCAAGATTGTGCCACATCACCCATTTTCGCACAGCACACTTCCGACTTCTAAAATCCGTAACTTTCACATACAACCTCCGTTTTTGACGTTCTTTATATCCACGCGTAGGTAATAATAAGATCTACAACTTTCATTTTGACACCGTCAGCTAATTCTCGACCGATCTTAAATTTAACAGTACAAGGAGATTATACTGTTAAACGTCTGCGTAAAATTAATAACTTCTACATACGGACTCTGTTTTTGTCTGTCGTTTTACCGTTGATTTCCTATTAATGAGATCTTCAACTCTCATTTACGTTGCGTAAGCCAAAAACCGCTCGAACTAAAATTCGAGTTTCAGGCCGTGCACTGCTAAGCCGAATCTTAGAAAAATCATAACTTCTTCATACGAAGTCAGATTTGGGCGTTCTTTTTATCGATGTTCTTAGTTTAACATATTATACGACTTTTGTTTAGATTGCTAAGGCTAAAAAGTCTTCTATCGTAAATTCACTATTTACGTCTCCCGGTATCGTGCCGGTTTTGTCGTAAAACTTCGGCGGGCCATAACTTCTTCGTTATAGCTCGGATTTCGGTATTCTTTATATGTACGGAAACCTTGAGACATATTCTACAACTTTATGTAGAGATATCGGGATTATCTCACACTTTAATTTTGACGCTCATTTTTATTCTTTATTAATTATACATTTATAATTAACTAATAAACACATAAACACACATAATTCACATAATACTCAAATATTTCATATTTATTACTTCAAAAAGAGTTACAATAGTTGACCTAGACTATTACATTGACAAAAATGCTTAGCCCTGAAAACCCGGGCGTTACAATTCTCACCCCCTTAGGATGATTCCGTCCCGGAATCATGCATCAGCAAACAGATGTGGATAGCGACTCATCATGTCATCCTCTGTTTCCCAAGTGAGATTCGGCCCATTCGAATGTTTCCATCGGACTAGCACCAAGTCGACCATCTTGCGTCGTAACTTCTTAGTCTTACGGTCAATAATTGCCTCAGGCTCTTCGATCAGCCTTTTATTCTCATCCATCCTTAATTCCGAGATTGGAATTATGTCGGGAACATCTCCCATGAATTTCCTCAAATAACACACATGGAAGGTGTTATGAATACCATTGAGTTCTTCGGGCAATTCCAGCTTGTAAGCTTGGTTCCCAATCCTCTGAAGAACTTTGAATGGTCCAATAAACCTTGGACTCAACTTTCCTCGTTTCCCAAATCGTATAAGTCCCTTCCACGGTGAGACTTTAAGTAAAACGGAATCCCCAACTTCGAAGGTTATCGGTCGTCTTTTCTTGTCGGCATAGCTCTTCTGACGATCCTGAGCTGCTAACATTCTTTCCCTAATCACCTTCAATTTCTCAGCAGTCTCATGGACTATCTCGGGGCCCATAAACTGCTTCTCTCCGGCTTCAAGCCAACAAGACGGCGTACGACACTTCTGCCCATACAAGGCTTGATAAGGAGCCATCTTGATGCTCGAGTGAAAACTATTGTTGTAGGAAAATTCTACCAGAGGTAAGTGCTCGTCCCAATTCCCTTGGAATTCGAGGGTACATGCTCTCAGCATATCTTCCAACGTCTGAATCGTTCTTTCACTCTGACCATCAGTTTGCGGATGGTAAGCAGTACTCAAACACAACTTTGTACCCAACTCCTCTTGTAGACTCCTCCAAAACCTTGACGTGAAACGACTATCACGATCTGACACAATCGTAAGAGGGACACCGTGAAGTCTTACAATTTCCTTCACGTAAGCATTTGCGAGCTTATCCATAGACCACTTCTCGTTGGCGGCTATGAAGTGTGCACTCTTGGTGAAACGATCCACGACTACCCAAATCATGTCGTGACCATTCTTCGTTCTGGGCAGTTTAGTCACAAAATCCATGGTGATGTCTTCCCATTTACCCATGGGTACAGGTAAGGGTTCTAAACTCCCATACGGTTTTTGATGTTGTGCCTTAACCCTCGCACATGTTACGCACTCAGCCACATACTTCGCAACATCGAGCTTCATCGTCGGCCACCAGTAGTAGGGTTTTAGGTCCTTATACATTTTAGTGCTACCGGGATGAATCGAGTACATGGTCTTGTGTGCTTCTTCCATTAGAAGATCTCTTATTCCTCCCGTCTTAGGTACCCAAATTCGATCTTGGAATACATTCAGTCCTCGACTGTTCGTACCGAACACTAACGTTTTTCCCAAACGTTCTTCCTTTCGGTCATTCTTTTCTAAGGCTTCTTCTTGAGCTTTCCTGATACTTTCCACAATCATCGAGACGACTTCAATTCTTAACGCTCTTGGCCTTCTTCTTTCAAGATTGACTTTCCGACTGAGAGCATCAGCAACAATATTTGCTTTACCTGGGTGGTAAAGTATCTCACAGTCGTAGTCCTTGAGAAGTTCTAGCCAGCGTCGTTGCCTCATGTTCAACTCCTTCTGATTAAAGAGATACTGGAGACTCTTATGATCAGTGAAGAGCTTGCACTTCGTGCCGTAGAGGTAATGCCTCCATATCTTTAAGGCGAATACTACCGCTGCCAACTCCAGATCATGAGTGGGGTAGTTCTTTTCGTGCTCTTTCAATTGTCTAGATGCGTATGCTATCACCTTTTCTCTTTGGGTCAGAACACAACCTAACCCGACTCCAGATGCATCACTATAAACTGCGAAATCTTCGACTCCATCGGGTAGAGAAAGTATCGGCGCTTCACATAACTTCTTCTTTAGCTTCTCGAACGCCTCATCATGTTTCTCAGTCCATGTATACGTAGCTCCTTTATGGGTCAAAGCTGTTAATGGAGCAGCTATCAAAGAAAAGCCTTGGATAAATCGTCGGTAATATCCGGCTAATCCTAGAAAGCTTCGAATCTCCGTGGGATTCTTCGGACGTTCCCACTTCATTACAGCCTCGATCTTGGCGGGATCAACCATTATTCCCTCTTGGTTAACAACATGACCCAAGAATTGGACTTCCCGTATCCAAAAGTCGCATTTGGAGAACTTTGCAAAAAGCTTCTCCTTCTTTAACACCTCCAACACTTCTCGTAGATGCTTGTCGTGCTTCTCCTGGCTTTTCGAGTATATGAGAATGTCGTCGATGAACACTATCACGGATTTATCGAGGAATGGTTTACAAACCCTGTTCATCAAATCCATGAATGTTGCGGGAGCATTGGTTAGTCCGAATGACATAACCAAGAACTCGTAGTGTCCATATCTTGTTCTGAATGCAGTCTTCTCAATATCCTGCTCTCTCACTTTCAGCTGATGATATCCTGACCTAAGATCGATCTTTGAGAAGTAGCTTGAACCTTGCAGCTGATCGAATAGGTCATCAATCCTCGGCAATGGATACTTGTTCTTCACCGTTGCCTTATTCAGCTCTCGGTAGTCTATGCACATCCTCATGCTTCCATCCTTCTTCTTCACGAATAACACCGGAGCTCCCCAGGGTGATGAACTAGGTCGAATGAAACCGCTGTCCAACAGCTCCTGAAGTTGCGTCATGAGCTCCTTCATCTCCGTCGGTGCTAATCGGTAAGGTGCCTTTGCTATCGGTGTTGTTCCTGGTAATAAGTCTATACGAAATTCTACTTGCCTATCAGGTGGTAATCCGGGAAGATCTTCGGGAAAGACTTCCGGATAATCGCACACAACCGGTATATTCTGCACCTCTTTCTTTTCCTTCTTAGCATCGATTACGAATGCCAAGTATGATGCACATCCTTTGGACAAACATTTTCTGGCTTTCATCAAGGAGATGATTCCAGAATTCACTCTGCGTTTGTCCCCGTACACCATAAATGATTCCTTTCCGGGTGGGTTTATCCTAACTATCTTCTTTCGGCATAATATCTCGGCATCGTTGGCGCTAAGCCAATCCATACCCAAAACGATGTCGAAACCGTTTAACTCTATGGGTAATAGTTCCTCATGGAATTCGTTTCCGTTTAAGTTAATGACGATGTTCCTAATACGATTACTAACAGGTACGAATTTGCCACTGGCAACTTCTACAATCAGGGCATTATCTAGTTTTTCTACAGGCAATGCTAATCTTCCACCAAATTTATGCGATACAAAGGAGTAATTGGCTACGGAATCAAACAGTATATTTGCAGGCAAACCATTTACAAGAAAGGTACCTGAAGCGACGTCTGCTGCCTCCTTTGCAGCCTCGAGCGTCATCTGGAAGGCTCTCGCCTTCGGCTTTGGTGGTATGTTGGGTCTTCCTGCCTCCTTCTTCTTCGGGCAGTCCTTCAAAATGTGCCCTTCTTCATTACACCCATAACAGGCCTTCTGGTTAAGGGTGCATTCGTTGGCATAGTGCCCAGGCTTTCCGCATTTGTAACAAGTGACCCCTCCATCACACTTCCCAGAGTGCTTCTTCTTGCACTTGTCACACCACTTTGCTTCTGATCCTCCTCCTCTCGAACTAGACTTCGAGAATCTACCTTTCTTACCGGACCTCGAGGATCCGTCAAATTTCCGTTTCTCTCCCACTTCCGCTCTCTCCAGACCCTTTTCTCGTATCTGGGTCTCCACATTCTTAGCAGCCCAGATGGCAGCTTTTAGAGTGGTAGTTTGCTTGACCATTGGACCGAAGTCCGCTGGTAATCCGAGGGCAAATTTGTTAACCTTGGAGAGTTCAGTTGGGACGAGGTGAGGAACAAGCTTCATTTTCTCAGTAAAGCTTGCAGCGTATTCAATAACGTTCATTCTTCCCTTCTTCAGATTCTGGAATTCGTTGCTGATCTCCAGAAGATCCTGCTCAGAACAGTATTGCATCTTCAACTGTACCAGAAAATCCTCCCACGACATTTTGCTTGCTTCACCTTTGGGCATTGAATCAGCTAATAGCTTCCACCAGCTTAGTACTCCAGATTTCAATAGAGGAACTGCAAGAGCAGTCTTCTGCCTATTGCTACACTCGCAACTCTCAAACATTGTCTCCATCTCAGAGATCCAGTTCATGACTTCCACCGGCGTCGGGCTTCCGGATAGACTCGGTGGCTTGGATGCCATGAAATCCTTGTATTTGCATCCACGTCCATCATTTCCTCCATCCTGGTGGTTTTGCCTAACTATCGGTGGGTTGGCTTGACCAATAGTCCCACTGTAGTTTCCTTCTTCAGTCTGCCCTTCGTTCAACTCGGGCTGTTCGAGCTGAATAGTCGCTTCCTCTCGATTTTGCTGGAGCAAACGCCTGGTTTCCTCCATTTGACGATCCAACATTGCCTGGATCATCGCTTGCACTCCGGCCATCGTTATTGGTCCGGCAGCGGCTTCCACAACTGGTATTTGCTCGATCACGGGGGGTTGGTGTCCGTTCCCATTTGCGTTTACGTTTCCGCTACGGGTCCTTACCATCTTGATCTATATACCGAATAAGGTGGATTTAGATCTTTATTTAGGAGAGACGTTTTAAATCGTCCTTATCACTCCGACACGTTTACATGCTAGTTCTAATATCGTAGTCGTACGTTTAGAATCCTAAACACATAAGGTTCCAGATCCGGTCGGCAACAGACCATAGATCCCGAACAAAATAACAGCATATCATGCATAAAACATTTAGCACATAAAAGCATTTTAGGCACAATTCCTAAAATAAGCTAGTGCTCACACCTCACAATCATCGCTTAGCATTCTAAGTTTAAGTCTAGAAATCCTACAAATTCCTAGTTCGCTTAAACTAATGCTCTGATACCAACTGTGACATCCCCAAAATCACGGCCAGAAAAGACCGGTTTTGTTTATACTTTATTTCAAAATCAGAGTTATCTTTTAATAAATGGTTTGCGGAATTTGTCCCAAAACAATAATATGATAAAGATTTATCAAAAGCATTTCCATAGAAATGTATTCATTAAAAGACTCGGGATGTCATGTTCGTACAGATCAAAAGTATAAACAGTACAATATAAGCCTTACTACATTATTTCATATCTACAGGCCTATATCCGTAATCCCTCGTCCAAAACATCACACCTATGCTCATGCGCCACTACCTGTAATACATAAAACTGAGTGGGTCAGGCTTGGGAGCCTGGTGAGCACATAGGGTTTTCAACCCACAATAAATAAGTTTATTAATTTCATCAATCAACAATAACCCGATTACCCGTTCCCGTTATCCTCACTTTACGTCCCTAAACACCTATCATAAGGGACCTAGCCTAAGGATTATCATCGGGACGGACACTACTGCTAAGGGGATTCCTCAGCAATAAATGTCCTAATAGGCAACCATGTGGGGGATGGAGTACACCGGTGAACACATCGTTCACAACACCTACAGGTTGCGAACCTGCTAGTGTTCCACTGGACTGTCTAGAAGAGTCCGTGGTCGTCATCTATACTCCGCTAGATGACTGGATCAACAACAACAACATCGAGGCCTCTCATCATTTTATCACACATCACCTATTACATCTACCCATGTTTTACCCCAACATTTTCGTAGATATAAAATACATATACAGTTTAAATCATTGAAAACATGTATAACAACGTTCATCTAGCATAGATAGAAAGTATTCAGATAATATGCACACATAACACGTAATTTATATAAAATACTTCATATCTATGTGTAAGTTGAAGGTAACTATGCACTCACTGGAAAAGGTGGTGATTCCGAACTCAGACAGCGCTTCGCTTCTTAAAAAGAATTTTTCTTCGACGAAACCTAGTATTATTACCACTAGAGTTTAGTTTATTATTCGTCGAGACTAATTAATAGTCTAGCTATTATTATTATTATTATATAAGCGTCAAAAAAATACTTATATAACCCATAATAATAGCCCAAGTATTTATTATAAGTTCCTAATAACGTTACTATAATTAAATAAAAGTTATATTAAAAATAGCGTAGGCGTAGCTCACTTACAGCGGGTTTTATAGAAAACCGGGCTTTGCTTGCAGCAGCGTTCCTGAGCCGAAAAGCTCTTCTTCTCAGAGCCTTCGAGCACTCCGGGGCTTCCGCCTCGTGCTAGGGAGGTTCCCTAGGCTTTTCGGGGGATTTCGGGGCTAGAGAGAGGTTCTAGAGAGAGAGAGAGAGTAAAGAGAAGAAAGAATGGGAAAGGTGTGAAGAAAATGAGGGTGTGAGAGGTGGTATTTATAGGGTGAAATGTGGCTGAACTTGGTGCCACATGTCACCATCTGGTGGCAAGCCTTGGGGAGAAAGCAATGACCAAGATTGTGCCACATCACCCATTTTCGCACAGCACACTTCCGACTTCTAAAATCCGTAACTTTCACATACAACCTCCGTTTTTGACGTTCTTTATATCCACGCGTAGGTAATAATAAGATCTACAACTTTCATTTTGACACCGTCAGCTAATTCTCGACCGATCTTAAATTTAACAGTACAAGGAGATTATACTGTTAAACGTCTGCGTAAAATTAATAACTTCTACATACAGACTCTGTTTTTGTCTGTCTTTTTACCGTTGATTTCCTATTAATGAGATCTTCAACTCTCATTTACGTTGCGTAAGCCAAAAACCGCTCGAACTAAAATTCGAGTTTCAGGCCGTGCACTGCTAAGCCGAATCTTAGAAAAATCATAACTTCTTCATACGAAGTCAGATTTGGGCGTTCTTTTTATCGATGTTCTTAGTTTAACATATTCTACGACTTTTGTTTAGATTGCTAAGGCTAAAAAGTCTTCTATCGTAAATTCACTATTTACGTCTCCCGGTATCGTGCCGGTTTTGTCGTAAAACTTCGGCGGGCCATAACTTCTTCGTTATAGCTCGGATTTCGGTATTCTTTATATGTACGGAAACCTTGAGACATATTCTACAACTTTATGTAGAGATATCGGGATTATCTCACACTTTAATTTTGACGCTCATTTTTATTCTTTATTAATTATACATTTATAATTAACTAATAAACACATAAACACACATAATTCACATAATACTCAAATATTTCATATTTATTACTTCAAAAAGAGTTACAATAGTTGACCTAGACTATTACATTGACAAAAATGCTTAGCCCTGAAAACCCGGGCGTTACAACCAGTAATAAGGTTTCAGGTCCCTATACATTTTAGTGCTGCCAGGATGAATTGAGTACATGGTTTTGTGAGCTTCTTCCATCAGAATATCTCTTATTCCTCCTGACTTAGGTACCCAAGTACGATCTTGGAATACCTTTAGTCCATGACCGTTTGTACCAAACACCAACGTTTTGCTCAAATCCTTCCAGTCATTCTTTTCAGAAGCTTCCGCTTGAGCTTTCATTATACTCACAATTGTCGAGACAAATTCTATTCTCAACACTCTTGCCATTTTTTCTCTCAAGATTGACTTTCCGACTGAGAGCATCAGCAACAACATTTGCTTTATCGGGGTGGTAAAGTATCTCACAGTCGTAGTCTTTTAAGTAATTCTAGCCAGCATCGCTACCTCATATTCAATTCTTTCTGACTAAAGAGATATTGGAGACTCTTATGATCAGTGAAAGGTTTGCACTTCGTGCCATAGAGGTAATGCCTCCATATCTTTAGAGCGAAAACTACTGCTGCTAACTCCAAATCATGAGTGGGGTAGTTCTTTTCATGCTCCTTCAACTGTCAAGACGCATATGCTATCACCTTTTCTCTTTGGGTCAAAACACAACCCAATCCAACCCCAGATGCATCGCTATAGACAACGAAGTCTTCAACTCCATCAGGTAGAAAAAGAATCGGTGCTTCACATAGCTTCTTCTTTAGCAACTCGAACGCTTCTTTGTGCTTATCACTCCAAGCATAAGTCGCTCGTTTGTGGGTCAAAGCTGTTAGTGGAGTAATGATCGAAGAAAAGCCTTGGATAAACCTTCGGTTATATCCGACTAATCCCAAAAAGCTTCGGATCTCCGTGGGACTTTTCGGTTGTTCCCACTTCATCACAACTCCAATATTTTTTAGATCAACCATTATCCCTTCTTGGTTGACCACGTGACCCAAGAATTGGACTTCTCGAATCCAAAAATCACATTTGGAGAACCTTGCATACAACTTCTCCTTCTTCAAGACTTCCAACACTTCTCGCAAGTGTTTGCCATGCTCCTCTTGGCATTTCGAGTAAATCAGAATTTCATCTATGAACACTATCACAGATTTATCAAGGAACATTTTACAAACCCTGTTCATTAAATCCATGAATGCCGCTGGAGCATTGGTTAGTCCAAACGACATAACCAAAAACTCGTAGTGTCCATATCATGTTCTGAATGCAGTCTTCTTGATATCCTGCTCTCTTACCTTCAGCTGATGATATCATGACCTAAGATCGATCTTTGAAAAATAACTTGAGCCTTGAAGCTGATCAAACAGGTCATCAATCCTTAGCAATGGATATCTATTCTCTATTTTTGCCTTGTTCAGATCTCTGTAATCAATGCACATTCTTATACTTCCATCTTGCTTCTTCACGAATAACACTGGAGCTCTCCAGGGTGATGAACTAGGTATAATGAAACCGTTATCCAACAACTCCTGAAGTTGCATCATCAGCTCCATCAACTCCGTCGATGCTAGTCTGTATGGTGCTTTTGCTATCAGCGTGCTTCCTGGTAACAAGTCTATTCTGAAATCCACTTGTCTATCAGGCAGTAATCCAAGAAGATCTTTGGGAAATACCTCCGGATAATAACACACCACTGGAATACTTTGCACCTCCTTTTTATCCATCTTTGAATTTATCACAAATGCCAAATATGATGTACATCCTTTGGCCAAACACCTTCTGGATTTCATTAGCGAAATGATTACAGAATTTACACTACGTTTGTCCCCGTACACCATAAATGACTCCTTCCCTGGTGGGTTTACTTTTACTATCTTCTTCTTGCATAATATCTCGGCGTCATCGGCGCTAAGCCAATCCATTCCCAACACGATGTCGAAACCATTCAGCTCGATAGGCAATAACACCTCGTGGAACTTATTCCCATTCAGATCGATGAAGATGTTTTTCATAAGATGGCTTACAGGTACAAACGTGCCACTAGCAACCTCGACTATTAAAGCATTAACTAGTATATTGTAACATACACATTTTGAAATCGTGTTTTGTAATGAATAAAATTGTGAAGTACTATGTGAAATTGAGTGTTGAGTTCTAACATATGGTTTTTACTAGAAATGAAGTAAAACTATGTTTAGAATCACTCAGAAAATATTGGAAGTCATATAAGATTCCAATTAAAAACCAAATAGTGAAATTTAGAGAAAATATGAAATTTTAAATAAGTAAAATTTTATTATTGAAAGTTGTAAATAATCTCATTAGAAACTTGTAGGCGAAAACCTCATCGAAATCCGAGTTATAACGAAGAAGTTATGACCAATCGAAGATCCGCGACAAAACCGGCACGGCGCCGAATGATGTAAAAAGTGAGTTTTTGATAAATTACTTTTTAGCCTTAGTAATCTAAATCAAAGTCATAGTATTTTTTAAACCGAGAAGTTCGATAAAAAGAATGCCAAAATCTGACTTTGTATGAGGAAGTTATGATTTTTCGAAGTTTCAGCTTAGCAATAGACAGCTAAAAACTCGAATTTTAGATCGAGTGATTTTTAGCCGACACAACCTGAACGAGAACTCAAGGTCTTGTCATTAGTAGTACAATAGTAAAAAGTCTGACGAAAACGGATGTCGAATGAAGAAGTTATGAATTTTTAACGGATTTTTTTGTCCCGGTCTGTTAAAAATAATAATATTAAAATTAAAATCAACATTAGTCGAGGAAGTCTAAACGGAAGTTCTAGAGCGTAATTTTAGCTACGTGTTCATATAAAGAATGCCAAAAACGGAGTCCGTATGAGAAAGTTATGGATTTTAGAAGGTTTGAGTGCATTTTTCGAGAAATTCGCATGGAAAGCAACCGGCCACGTCACCCTCGCTCCGGGTTGGCCACGTATCCGAAACAGCTGCATGGCACGTCTGAGGAGCGACGCTTGTCGCACAGGTGTCCAAAACCCGCAAATCCACCGGAGACCCTCGTTGCTGCTACGTCCCTCGCACGAGGAAGCTACGTCACCAAGACGTTGGACCAGTCCGAAGTCGACGCGTGTCCGAACCTCGCTTCGCCACCGCCGCCCCCTCTCGCATGCGAGCCATCTGCCTTCGCATCCTGCTGCCACATGTTCCTTCTACCAGCCAATCGTCCGAGCTTCGGCCCTATAAAAGGGAGGCTGCGAACCTTCCCGGGTAATTTTGGAAATTTGTCACTTTTCACCCCTTTTTCCATATTTTCTTCATTTTAACTTTCCCCGAAGCCCCGGTATCAATTTTAGCATCCGAAACACGTCCCGAAGCTCCCGAGAAGCACGTAAATTTTATCTTTTCGGTTTTAAAGCCCTACCTTCACAGAGCCCGGTTTTCAATTAAGCTCTCGTTTTTTTTTCAACATAGAAAGTCATATTTAAAGCCGAAATGCTGCCCAAATTACTATTTTGACCCCCGTTTAATTCAAGGTGAGTTCAATATATAATAATTGTATGTTATGTGTTATATGTGCTATGTGCTTTTCAGTGTTATTATTCCGGGTTATTTTCCCGTGTTATTTTATTCGCTATTTTTATAGCAAATATAATACCTTTGACCATGTGATCAGTGAAATGACTTAGATTGACATTGGTACTAGTACGTAGCCTCTGGCCATGTAAAGCATGTCTCCGTAAGAGAATGACTTCTATTCTATTGCATTGGCGAATGGTTAGACAGGACTATAAGCCTGAAATCTAACAAGATGTTAATCAGAAATTGTATGTCTTCTATTCCATTTGGGCCAAAGTTTTATTGATGTATATCAAGCATTGAAAAGTATATCTTTGAATAAAGTCTTTGATTGATATGAACGCTTGTCACATGATTTCACATATTTCTTTGTTGTTCCTCTTTACTTCTGCCATATTGATGTATATATATGGCATAACGTTATATTGTATCTATTATTGAACTCACTAAGTGTCACCGCTTACCCTATCAATGTTTAACAATTGCAGGTGATAAGTAACCAGTATGATCATATACTATTGAAAGATTTAGAATAGTTTGTAATAGTACTTTTTATACTTCAGTTTATGTTTGTATAAATTACAATATCCTGGGTAGTTATGTAATATATAACACATTGTAATAGACGGTTTGTATCCAGTAGTTTGTAACCTCTTTATCAATGTAAAATATTACGTTTATGAATATGCAAGTAGCATGTTTTGGAGTAATAATATTGTGAAGTATGAAAGTTTGGGTCTTTCAGAAATACTAAAGTTTGGGTCTTTCAGAAATACGAAAGTTTGGGTCTTTCATCTACCACTCGTTCTTATGGCCCATTAAAGTTTTTCGGCAATTGCAACAATAAGTCTTAATGGTCAGGTACAAATACTCGACCTCAGTGGTCTGGTAACACTACATCAGGTAACTACCGCAACAATAAAAACAACATGTTTTTGTCAATTTTGTAACATTCTAGGCCATCTCATTCAAAACTATTGAAAGCTTGCTCAGTTTCTCAGTGAAAACAACGTGACAGTTGAACCCTCCAACGCAACTGCACCAATAGAAAATATCACAACTTCTGGATGTACCACTTGAATCCTGGTAAGTTTTTCTCTTGCGCTTGTATTATTTAATTAATCTATTTTAGTCCTTGTGTTGTACGCAATGCGTACCACATGGTATGTTAGGCATACAAGCTGTAAAACGAGTACGCGGGGGTGTACCACATGGTACGCTTAGCGTACTCATGCGAGGCCGGATCGGGACTCCGAACACGTATACTGGGCACACATGTATGTATGTGGGGTGTATATGTGTCATTTAGAAACCCTAATTCTCGGGGTTGAACACTATATAAACATCATTATGGACCATGAAACCCTCATTTCTCAACCTCCTCTCTCCTCTTAGCCCTATACGTCAAACCCTAAGCCTCTACGCTTGAATTTTGAGTTTATAGTGTCCATTTTGGTGTATTTTGATCCATTTCCAAGAAAGGAGAAGATTTGTGTAAGGTGGTGGATCAAGGAAGAGCTTGTGGATCTGGATTATCTGCTCTATTTCTAGCTTGTTTAAGGTATAAAGCTTTGATCTTGTTCTTTAGAAGCTTAGATCTTCTTTTTTTTAAGTTTAGGACCCTTCTTGGTCCCATGGGTGAGACCTAGTGGTTTGATACCACTTTAGGAGCTTGTAGTTGCCACTCTTGGGTGTTGTTTGTTTTTTCTGAGGCAAAATGTATGCAGTCTGCGGACCACATCTGTAGACCTCTATAGTAGAAGAGGTGGACCAAACGTCTGCAGTCTGAAAAAAGAAGATTGTTTGTTTTTTTAACATCTACGAGCTACTAAAATAAACTGAAATCTAAATAAACTGATTTTTTAAACTTCAAAGTGATTTTTTAATATTTTTAAGACTTTGTTATAAATAATTAGCGAATCTAGATCAACTTTTATGTATTATTGTATAAAAAATAAAAATAAAAATTGTATGAATTAATGTATATATTTGATAAAAACCAACAACTTTGGTTGCAAAGTTATAAATAAACATTATAACTAGTGATCAAAGAATTTGATACATAAATGGATGGAAATAAACTTCGATTTTTTTCAATTAAATCCATTAAAAATGTACCATAAATATTTTCTCGAGAAATTGACGATACTGTATTAAATAAGGTTTTATAAATTCTGGCAAAAAATATAAGAATATATTATGATTATTTTTTCATATTTATATAAACAACTTCAACGACTATTATTGTAATAAATCTTTATTTACAAATTTGTCAAAAATATCATGTTTGTATCGTCGAACGTTTTTTTTCAGTTTTGTATTTTTTTTTTCAAATTGTTTATCATTAATAAAGTTAGAAAACTTATAAATTAAAAAAAAAACTTTAAAAAAATAAGGATATATATATGTTTTTTTAGGCTAGAAGATTTCTGAAGATGTTAGAAGACTCTGGTTCATATCTGCGCAAAGAAGAGGGCGCACATACATTTTTAGGTCTGCAGTCTTCAAAAAAACAAACAGTCTACGAAGGCTAATGTCTGCGCGGCGCAAACAGAAGATGTCACACATATCTGCAGACAAAAAACAAACACTACCTCTGTGTTTCTATGGTCATAGATTCATAAAGTTGACACCTTCAGGGCTCAAAATCCCCCATGCATGAGTTTGAGTTCCTTTAATGGAAGTAGAATGCTAAATTTCAAAGTTGGGACCTTTTGGAGCATGCAAAGTCACCAATTCAGTGACTTTATGGTTCTAGACACTTTTTGGGACTCAGATATGTGGTTTCGACATTTGGACTTAATCATTAAGAGCTTAATAGAAAATTTGGCTTAATGGATGAGTACGTTGGGCGTATAAGTCAGTACGTGCAGCATACAAGCTAAGCAGTTGGTACGCTTATCGTACAACTTAGTACGCCCTACGTACTCAGTCTGTTGGGCTTTGGAGTTTTTCAGCTTCAGTTGGGTCATTCCTTTAAACCTTGTTGCTTTGGACCTTAGTGGGGCATCTAAAATCAAACATTGGGATAAGAGTTTGGACTAGAGAAAATTATTAGGCCTTAGGCTAAGGTCCATATAGGGTTTGGGCCAATTTGGAAAATTGGGCCACAAATGGGCCTTGGAGGATCATTTGGTTTTGGGCCTTTTTGGTTTGTGATTTTGGGCCTCAATCTTGGTTCAAACTAGGTCAGGCATTAAATGGTCATTTTGCCCAAAGTATGGATTATTGGATATAGATTGGAACCCAAGTGTTAATTGGGTGCTATTTTGTATTGTTAGCTCGGGGATTCGTTAGGACAACAACTAGGGATTTTCAATTAGGTTCAACAACACAAGGTGAGTTTCCTCACTATGTATAGCAGGTCGAAAACACCAATGCCAACCCACAATTTGATATGTTAGAATACTCATTGTCTGTGTGAAACTAGTATGTGTATGTGCTTGTATGCCTTATGGGTGGGGCCCGATGATTATCTTGTATGCTATTATTTGATATGAATTATATGCGGCTGGGGCCCGTTAAACTTATTGGGCGGGGCCCGTTGTGCGGGTTAGGGCGAAGCCTATTATACTCTTTGGGCGTGGCCCGTTATGTGTTTTATGTTTGGTATGCAGTATCTTGGGGAACTCACTAAGTTTTGGCTTACGATTTTTAGTTTATATTTCAGGTACTTCCTGTTCCAAGGGGAAAAGCTTGGGATGACTGCATCGCACATACCACATGGTTTTCTCTTTAGAGATATTACTCTGATTGATATGATGTTTGATACATTTATTTTCCTTTGGGATGTATGGATAATGTTTTGGAATACTGTTTTATTTAATTTAAAATGAAAATTTTGGATTGTATTTTTGGATGTTACACTGGCCCTGCTGCTTCCTCATGGCTCTTTGACACCGGTGCCTCCAATCATGTCACATCTGATCGAAACACTCTTCATAGTGTTTCTGAGTACAGTGGCACTAATGAAATTATTCTTGGTGACAGTACATGTTTCCCCATTACACATGTTGGACATACAAACTTAAACACACGTCCTAAGCGACTTACATTCAAAGATGTTTTATATGTTCCGAAGTTACGTCGGAATCTTGTTTCCGTTGCTAAACTGTGTGATACTAACCATGTTTCGTTGGAATTCTTTCCATTTCATTTTTTGTGAAGGATCTACGCATGGGTGTGCATCTAATGTGAGGTGAGAACACTAAGGATGTCTATCATGCAAGTCTACCTTCCTAGTTCCAACTCAAGCTTAACCTTAAACACTCTCCACTTGACCTGCATCATAAATTAGGGTACCCATCTACAAAAGTATTTAAGTATATTGTTTCTATGATGGGTTTAAAATCCAACTCTTTGTCTAATTTTCATTGTCCTTCGTGTTCAATTAATAAAAGTCACAAATTACCATTTGGTCCAAATTCGTTTGTTACCACCAAACCATTCCAACTTAGATATTTTGATGTACGGGGGCCAATCCAAAAATCCGTTTATAACTACAAACATTATGTTATCTTTGTCAATTATTTCTTCAAATATACTTGCCTTTTTCCTATGAAAAACAAAAGTGACGTGGTCACATTGGTTTCCCAATTCAATCTGGTTGTTGAAAAATACTTCAATTTACCAATTGTTTCTCTTTCCAGTGACAATGGTGGGGAATATGTGGGTTTTTACACTTTCTACAATCACATGGTATCTCAAACTATACCACTCCACCCCATACTCCTGAGCAAAATGGCATTGCCGGAAGACGACATAGACATATTGTTGAAACTGGCTCACATTGCCCTCTCATGCAAAATTACCACTCACCTTCTGGTCTTTACTCAACAACCCAACTACTCCAAAATCAAACCTTTTGGTTGTTTATGCTACACATGGCTTCGTCTGTATATAACCTCTAAACTACAACCCCACTCCACCCATGTGTCTTCCTTGGATACTCAACCTCCAAATCTGCCTATAAATTTTATGACTTTAAAACTTAACGGCTATATCTTTCTCTCCATGTATAATTTGTTACCAACCAATCTCCCTCTCACCATATCTCACAACTTCCAACACTCAATGCTTTCTTACAGCCTAACCCTACTCCTCCACTCGATCCACACCTTGTCTACATCACTCCAACATCCGATGTCATCCCATCACCTAATACTACTCCCAATATTCCTTCTACACCATCTGATCCATCCCCCCTACTTCTCCCGTAACACATATAACTTCACCATCATCATCTCCCTCTTCGTCCACTCCATCATCTACTTCCTCTACCACACCATCCATAACATAATCTATCCCATCACTGAACCTACATCAATGTATACGAAGGCCTAATCCCAAATACTTCAAATCTTTATTCATCAATACCTCAATTGTTCATCCTATCCAACCTTCCATTGAACCTCATACTCATCCCCAAGTCCTGAAAGATCCATAATGGCGCCAAGCTATGGAAGATGAATTCAATGCCTTAATGCATAATGGTACTTAGGATCTTGTACCCCCTCCACTCATTTTGCTATTGGCTGCAAATGGCTATTTAGAACCAAACGAAGCCTGGATGGAACTGTTGCAAAATATAAAACCCAGTTGGTAGCTAAAGGATATCTCTAATAATATGGAAAAGACTACTTTGACACCTTTAGCCCTGTGACAAAACATGTCACCATCCGTACTGTCCTCTCCATTTCACTATCCAATCATTGGCCTCTTCGGCAATTGGATGCCACTAATGCCTTCCTTCATGGCACTCTCAGGGAAGAAGTATTCATGACCCAACCACCTAGTTTCATCCATCCTCAATTTCCCTCTCATATTTTCAAACTAAAAAAAAATCTCTCTATGGCTTGAAACAAGCACCACGAATCTGGTATATGGAACTTACAAAACTTCCTAACATCTGTTGGTTTTCGAAGATCAAGAACTGACCCGTGACTTTTCATTTACAACCAACATGGTGTTCTCTCTTACCTTCTGGTTTATGTTGATGATCTAGTCCTTACTGGTAACAACACCTCATTTATCAAGCACTTTGTACTCACATTAGCCAAAAAAAAATCTCTATCAATGGATTAGGTCCTCTTCATTATTTTCTTGGAATTGAAGTCTTCCCTACATCTACTGGTCTTTTTCATTTCTAACACCATCACATTCAAGATCTTCTCACCACCTTTCACATGGACAATGCAAAAGAAGAATCTATCCCTCTCAACTCCTCAGTGATTCTCATCTCTGAAGATGGGTCTGCTAATGTTGATCCCACACCTTACCGTAAACAAGTCGGAGGTTTGCATATTTGGCGTTTATGCGACCAAATGTATCATTTGCTGTGAACAAACTATCACAATTTATGCTCTCTCCCACTGAGACCCACTGGCAAGCATTAAAACGGGTCTTACAGTACTTAAAAGGCACTATTTATCACGGTTTGTTCCTACGTAGAGGCTCTTCAATGGATCTTAAAGCCTTCTCGGATTCAAATTGGAGAGGTATTGCGTGTGGTGGTCATTCCACTATTGCGTATTTGTTATACCTTGGTTCTAATGTCATATCTTGGAGATCTGCTCGTCAAAAGTCAGTCTCAAGATCATCCATCGAAGCTGAATATAAGGCCATAGCAGATCCTGCATCTGAAGTATCTTGGGTTCAAAATCTTTCCTTGATTTGGGAATTTCCTAAAAGGTCGCTCCTACCTTGTATTGTGACAATATTGGAGCCACTTACTTATATGCCAACCCGGTCTATCACTCCTGTATGAAGCATGCTGCCTTCAATTATCACTTTGTTCATGAAAAAGTTATTGCTGGATCACTTCGAGTTCATCATATCAACTCCATTGATCAACTGGTTGATCCACTCACAAAGCCTCTTAGTCATGATCCATTCCTTCATTTATGGTCCCAGATTGGAGTCTCTGATGGATCCTCCATCTTATAGAGGCGTATTAAGAGATAATATTTTGCACATTTTTTGTATTATCAATCTCATTTACTGTTGTATCATTTCCAAGTTTAGCATATATCATTCCTATAGATAGCTGTAAAATCCCCTCTGTACACATATAAAAAACAACACAATACATAGAAATCACGTCATTACTCATTCACTTTATAGATATACAGGCGGCGACAACGTCTTTAGCAATTAGAACTAGATATAGCGGTGATGGGGAATAACAGAGTCTCTAGCGAAGTTGAGGCCGAAAGTAGTTAGAGTTTTCTTTAGGATGAGAAAGATGAGAAAAATTGAGAAGGGGAAATAATGGGACATGGAATCCAATGACTACAAAATGTCTTCAGATGTGGAGGTCAATGACCAAGAGTTGTGGTCAACGTGCAGATGGTTTAACCTAAAGCTCTAGTATGATGTTAGATAATAACTTGTTTTATAATAAGAGCTAATTACTATAGAGAATACTTAAATCCTAATGATGTTTAGAACCCTAAATCTACAGTCTACACACTAACAAAGTTATATGTATCCTAGATCCCTTTTTCACATTGATCAACAGAATAAAATCTTCAATTTAAGGAAAAATCCTCGTGAGTTTATTTGCTTCCTCCACTCGTTGAACCATTCTATGACAGTTCCACGTCCACCCTTCACCCGATCAATAACTTGACAACCCTTATCTATTCAGACATTCTTAAACAAGGCCAAAAACATGGTCTTCACATTCTTAACAAAGAATGCCTTTTGACCTCTTTGTCATATTTGATATAATAAATTCTATGAAGTAAAGTGATTAGTATGTAGGGGCGGATGTGTGTGGTGCCCGAGGGGTCCCTGGCCACTGCTCCGCTTCGGTCTGTTATGGTAAAAAAAATTCTATTAAGTACATCGGCTTCAAATTCATTCGGGTGACACTATACTTTCGAGAATTCGAGGCCCAAAAAATAAAAGTGTAAAAAACGCTAGTCTGAAAAAATAAAGAAAATTAGCCCTATAGCCCAAATGCATTTTGATTTTGTGGCCCAAATTGTTATTAAATTTTTAATAAATTTGGAATTGTTACCCACATTCCTAATATACATCGACAGATCAAAGAAAAGAAGCAGGAAACGATCCCCTGTTGAAAAGAAAAAAAATTGGCTATTCGGCATCTTCTATGAAAGCTGCGAGGAGAAAAAAAATCGGACTCCTGCCTCCCTTCAATTAATTACAACCAATGCATAAGTATTTCAATTTTTCTTGGCTTGGCTTGGCTTGACACTCTCTTCAAACCTATAAATACAATGAAACAAGTAAGTGTTGATAATTTTAGGTTTATGAAATTAGTCAAATTAGTTGCTTTTTTGTTGAAATTTCTTATTTTTAGGTGAAATTAGTAGTTCTTAACCTTGAAATTAGTTGTTTACTTGTAACTTGTTGTTAGAATGTTAGATACTTATATTGTTGGCCTTGAAATTATTCAAATTAGTTTCTTTTCCATTGAGTTTTTGAATAATTGGATGGCTTACTTGTTGGATATTGAATTGTTAGGATAAAATTAGATCCTTTTTTGAAAGAACAAGCATCAATAGATCAAGTGTTGGAGAATCCTCCAAAAGACCATGCTCCAATGATTTAAGTTTTGAAGAATCCTCTAAATGACCATGTCCTTCTAATCAATCATTCCCTGCGGCTTCTAATGTAAATCCACAACCTACAACTACTTCAATTATAAATGTTGAATTGAAAGATCTTCCAAAAGACCCAGGTGTTAGACCAAAGATTGCAACTTACCATCCAAATCAAAGAGATGAAATAAGGAGGGCATATTTGCTTTAAGGACCTTGTCAACCAAGGGATCATACATTTCATTCAAAGAAAATAGGTTCAAAAGAAAGATGTTTTGTTGTTAAGTGGTTTGATGACTTTGATTGGTTAGAATATGGCATAAAAAAGAACAAAGCATTTTTTTACTTTGTTATGTATGTGGAGACATGGTGGGAAAACATGGGAGAGATGCATTTGTTTCACAAGGTTTTGATAGTTGGAATAAAAAAATCATTGAGAGATCATATGGGTGGTATCATCACAAAGAAAAAGACAATTATGAATTTTTATTAAAAGAAAAACAATCTATTAGTGCAGCCTTCAAGAAGCAAACTAGGGGCGGACGTGTGTGGTGCCCAGGGGGTCCCGGGCCACTACTCCGCTTCGGTCTGTTATGGTAAAAAAAAATCTATTAGGTGCATCGGCTTCAAATTCATTCGGGTGACACTATACTTTTGAGAATTCGAAGCCCAAAAAATAAAAAGTGTAAAAAATGCTAGTCCAAAAAAATAAAGAAAATTTGTCCAATAGCCCAAATGCATTGTGAGTTTGTGGCCCAAATTGCTTATTTAATTTTTAACAAATTTGGAATTGTTACCCACATACCCAATATACATAGGCAGATCAAAGAAAAGAAGCAGGAAACGATCCCCTACTAAAAAGAAAAAAAATCGCCTATTCGGCATCTTCTGTGAAAGCTGCAAGGAGAAAAAAAAAATTGGCCTCCTGCCTCCCTTCAATTAATTACAACCAATGCATAAGTATTTCAATTTTTCTTGGCTTGGCTTGGCTTGGCTTGGCACTCTCTTCAAACCTATAAATACAATGAAACAAGTAAGTGTTGATAATTTTAGGTTTAGGAAATTAGTCAAATTAGTTGCTTTTCTGTTGAAATTTCTTATTTTTAGGTGAAATTAGTAGTTCTTAACCTTGAAATTAGTTGTTTACTTGTAACTTGTTGTTAAAATGTTAGATACTTAGATTGTTAGCCTTGAAATTATTCAGATTAGTTTCTTTTCCATTGAGTTTTGAATAATGGGATGGCTTACTTGTTGGATATTGAATTGTTAGGATAAAATTAGGTCTTTTTTTGGAAGAACAAGCATCAATAAATCAAGTGTTGAAGAATCCTCCAAAAGACCATGCTCCAATGATTTAAGTTTTGAAGAATCCTGTAAACGACCATCTCCTTCTAATCAATCATTCCCTTCGGTTTATAATGTAAATCCACAACCTACAACTACTCCAATTACAAATATTGAATTGAAAGATCTTCCAAAAAACCTGGGTGTTAGAACGAAGATTACAACTTTACATCCAAATCAAATAGATGAAATAAGGAGGGCATATTTGCTTCAAGGACATTGTCAACCAAGGGGTCATATATTCCCTTCAAAGAAAATAGGTTCAAAAGAAAGGCGTTTTGTTGTTGAGTGGTTTGATGACTTTGATTGGTTAGAATATGGCATAAAAGAGAACAAAGCATTTTGTTTACTTTGCTATGTATGTGGAGACATGGTGGGAAAAAAACATGGAAGAGATGCATTTGTTTCACAAGGTTTTGATAGTTGAAATAAAAAAATTCATTGAGAGATCATATGGGTGGTTTTGATAGTTTTCATCACAAAGCAAAAGAAAATTGTGAATTTTTAATTAAAGAAAACAATCTATTAGTGAAGCCTTCACGAAGCAAACCAAGATTGAGGAGAGTAATTTTAAACTTCTTTTAGGTGCTTCAATTTGGTGTTGTAAATTTTTATTGAAAGATGGTTTATCATTTCGTGGTCATGATGAGTCGACTGACTCTCTTAATAGAGTGCTTTTGTTTGAGTTATTATCTTTTTTGAGAGACCATAATGAAGGCATTCGCAATGTTACCTTAGAAAATGCTTCTCAAAATAATCAAGTGACGTGCCTGATGACTCAAAAGCAAATTGTTGAACGCTTTTCAACAGAGATAATTTTAGGTATTTGCAAAAAATTGGTAAAGATGTGTTTTCTTTATTGGTTGATGAATCTAGTGATGTATCAAAAAAAAAACAAATTGCCATAGTTTTGAGATATGCCGACAACCGTGGAGTGGTGAATGAAAGATTCATTGGAGTGGTGCACGTGAAAGATACATCCTCATTGACTCTTAAAGCGGCCATAGATGACGTTTTTACCCATAACAATTTGAGTATGTCCCAAGTAAATATAACATTTTTTTCCTTACTATGAATTTTAATTGAATATTATTCGCTTTAATGTTTAATATATTTTTTTATCAGGTAAGAGGACAAGGTAACGGTGAGGTAAGCAATATGCAAGGTGCATTTAATGGTCTAAAAGCTTTGATTTTACAAAATAACGATTCAACGCATCATGTGCATTGTTTTACACACCAACTTCAGTTAGTTATTGTGGATGTAGCAAAGAAGCATGATGGTGTTGACGATTTCTTTGAGCAACTTTCTTTGGTGGTTAATGTGGTAGGTGGTTCATGTAAAAGACAAAACATACTATGGGAAAGTCAAAGAGAAAGGGTGCAAATGTCAATTGGAAATGGTGAACTTGAAACTAGAAGATGGTTAAATCAAGAGAGCTCGCTTATTCGAGCGGGAGATACATGATGGGGTTCACATTTCAAAACCATCACAAGTTTGATGAACTTATTTCCGGAGGTTCGTCATATTCTTGCTTATGTAGAAGAGGAAGGATCCACTTTGAGTAACTGAAACCAAGCATATGGTATCTTAAAATATTTCAAGACACTAGATTTCGTGTTTTACTTACATTTGATGTATGAAATTTTACACTTCACGAATATATTGTCAAAGCATCTTCAAAAAAAAAAAAGGATCAAGATATTTTAGAAGCGGCATCTTTGGTTAGACGGACAATGGACGCATTGAAGTCTTTAAGAGACGTAGGGTTTGCTAAACTTTTATCGAATGTATTCTCTTTTTGTCAAAAACATGATATTAATATTATGGAGATAACAAAAAATTATGTCACATCAAGAGGCCGTAAGACTAAAGTTACTAATCAATTTCATTTTGAAGTTGATGGATATGCAAATTATAAAATTTGGGGACCGATTTAGTGAACTTAGCACCCGATTACTAGAATACATGGGGGCTTTGAGTCCTTGTGATTCATTTGCTAAATTTGACAAAACAAAGTTGTTAAAGTTGAGTGAGTTATACAAAAATGATTTTGATGATGCAGAGAGGATGCAAGTTGATGGTGAACTTGAATGAAGTATATTATCACGTTTTGCATAAAGATGATTGGTTCACTAGTTTGCAAGGAATTTCCGACATTTCTCGTTTGATGGTGGAAACGGAGAAACATCGGTCTTATCCTATGGTTTATAGGTTGTTGAAGTTGGTTTTGGTTTTACCCGTTGCAACCGCAACAATCGAAAGATGTTTTTCTGCGATGAAGTTGTTGAAGATGGATTTATGTAACAAAATATGTGATGATTTTTTGAACGATGTCATGATTTCTTATGTTGAAAAAGAAGCACTTATGAAAGTGAAAGAAGCACTTATGAAAGTGAAGATCGAATATGTAATGGGTCGGTTTCAAAAAATGTGTACCCATAGCTATCAAATTTAAATATTAAGATGTAATGGATCGGTTTAGTGTACTAGTACTTTTATTTTATTATTTTATTGTTATTATATTCGGACGAAAAAAATTATGTCACTGCTATGACAACTTCCTGCCTCCGCCACCGTTAGTACGTGATGTAAAACAAACTAATAGACACGCAAGGAAACCGACAAATAATATTCTAGAAACCAGATCTATCCTTAAAGGTTTTTATTTCGCTTCTACTGGAAGTAAGCAACAAAGCATCCACGAAGTCAACGCCGGTCAACCATTTGACCAGCCATTTCCTAAAAGAGCGCCTAAATCGTGCACTCACGGAGTCAACTAGTGCTAGGTGTGGGCAAGCTTGGCTCGTTCCTTTGATTCATTAAAGCCTTTGAAGGCTTACCAAGGGAATAAACTTATAAACCAACAAAAGTTTTTTCCCATTAATGTGGGATACAAAGGAAATTGTCATGTTGCAATTCCTTTATATATAAAGTTCCAACAATAGGTCGATCTAATCTATTTAATCCATATTAAAAACAAAAATTATGTCGACTTGTTTTCGTACCTATTCCACCAACATATTTTATGGCATATACTTGTAATTATTAGACCTTTCGTTATTTTCTGTCATATGGTGTCACGTCGTTGGTAACACCAATAAATATACAAAAATGTCTATTAATTAGTTTTGGGTAAAAATGAAAGAGGAATTTAAAAAGGTGAAAAGTCGAAATCAAACCACTTCCACCGATGAAAGTCAAAATAAATGCTGTTCGGATGTGAGGAGCGCCATACGCGTTGCTTCAAATTTATAGAGCTTCAACCATCTAATTGAGTGCGTCGGCATTTTGACTTTAAATATTCATTTAATAACGATTATACCCTCGTGTGTGGAACCCATTGTCTAGTTTCCATTTAGAGGAGTTTTCAAAAGTCAAAATAATATTTCATATTAGGCACTCGGTGTCTTTTTTTCAATACCTACAACGTCACCGCCACCTCCCACCACCTTCAACAACCGTCTCATGCCGTCCTCATTTGGTCGGAATTCCATTTTATCATATTAATTTGACCAAACGCGTGTTGCGGATATTTTAAACCTAAATGTTTGATTTCACACAATTTCAAAAGACTACGGTAATTGATATGATTAATATTCTTTTACTTAATATGTTAATTTAAAATTAAATTCACAATGGTGTATTTAAGGATATTTACAAATAAATACGTATAAAAGCTACCGAACTATGCATAAAATTTTCTGTAAATCTTTGAACTAAAAAGTGATCAAAGAGAGTGTTTGCTTTATTTGTGATTATGTTTCCTTACATATATAGTCATATAGAGTTTTTAGATTATAACATTTGTGGAAATAGAAAATTTTCAACATATATAGAGACATATTGAACCACGTTGTATGTATGAGTATGAGATACATTAGCGCACATTAATTTATTATTGTTGTTGGTATGATGAAATGACTATCATGTAATTAAGTTATTTAATGTCAAAAAGTTATTAACCAAAAGCTATTTTTTCTTTATCGCTCCCCAAAACTAACATACATTCTTCCCTTCCATAACGACCATATGGTACATAATTGTTCATTAGGTGTCTACTTACATAAAGGGTTCAATGTTCAAATTTACTCGATTCATATATGAATTAATTAGAACTCTCACCTTACAACTCCTCGTATTAAAATATGTGCCATTTTATACAAGTATACTCCCTAAAAGCCAACCATACTACGCCCTAAAGGTTTAATGATTCGTTTTGTTAAACCTTTAAGCTTTGCATGATTTTTCTTTTCCCCTCGAGGTTTTCGGCATGGATTGTTAGGGTTTGGAGGATGAGAAGAAGGTTTCTAAAATTGAGGATAAAATTTGATCTACTTGAAGGATGCATCGTGTGATCACTTTCCGAATCTGATATTTCGAATTTGACCCTATGTTTAGGTTACATTAAAACCAGATCATGAGAATAATCTTCCAAGGAACAGTTTCGTATCAAGACACTAATATGAGATCACAAACTATGGTTTTATAGCCTTTCAAATTATATGATTACCAAAGATAAGATTAAATCAACATTAAATGTTGCCCTTGGACCCCACAAGAGGCTTTACCCTTAGGACCCCACAAGGACGAGCAACTCCCTTGACCCTCGCTATTTGGTCGAACCAAGATCAAACTCTTTTTATACAAACGTACACTCCGTAAATCATATCATTTTGACATCTCATGCGGAACTCGTTTTTGAGCTCCTAATGTGAGAGTAAATCACAAAGAACTTGTAATACTTTTTGCATGCCGGTAAGATTGGACATGTAGATTATGAAATTTCAAACCTCAACTGTTAGACTCTCGAAAAGAAAAGATTTTTGTGTACATAAGCATAAGCATGCTTACAATATTTAATTGTGTGCACGGTTTGATTAATTTTTGTTCAATAACCTATTTAAACTTTACATATAATTCGATATCATTTGTATATATTTTTAAAATATACAATAAATAAATAAAACTAAAAAAATTGAGCAACCTACAATTTGCATGTATAAAAGTGGGGGTTTCAAAGTCACTACACCTACCTTTCCATCTTTGGTGTTAGGCAAAGCCCGCATTTTACATTCCTCATTTCTTCAAAACCATGATACGCTTTCACATCATTCTCTCTTTCCTCTTCCTCCTCTTTGCTACCTATAGCTCCGCCATCACATCATCTTCTCGATTCACGGCCCTACCTCCGGCAGCTTTTCCCGGCCAATTGCACGCAACGGAACAGCTCTTTCTTCCCTCTACTACAACTATGCCGCCTGCAGATTCCACAGATCTTATTAGATCTGAGAAGCGAAGAGTTCCCACAGGTTCAAATCCACTGCATAACAAACGAAAGTTCTAGAGCAACCTGCAAGGAGATTATTTGTAGAATATCATCATATCATAAGCAGGTTACTCTTCGTATATATACATCCTTTTGATTGTATCAGATATAGTATATAGAGTTACGAGAGGTTGGTGATTCAGAATCTATTGTTAACTTATCTTACTTTTAATAGATTCTGAATCAAGGATGTGTTGAGTTATATGTATAGTCTCTTACGAATTATTTTAATTATTAAATCATTCTATTTAGATATCTATTGACGATTTTTTATCATTGTAATCGGAAATCATAAACTGACACTTACACGATCGATCAACGCTCGGATATAGCTTCAGTTTTGTTCCTCCGATTGAAAACCTGAAGATCACGAGGATGATCCATGGATAAAATCAGGTTAAATTAATAATATTAATTTCTAGCTTCTTATCCAAATCTCCTCGGATTTCATGTTTATATAACAATCTGTTTCTTCCCCTTGTTCCCATTCTCTTCGCTTGATTCACGCTAGGATTTAAGTCATATATCCTAATAATTCATAGAATTTGAAGAACACCTTATAGCGTTTTCACAAACATAGGTGTTTGAAAATATATAAACTAGCCAATAAGCTTAAATTATGTTTGATTGTAGTTGTTTGTCTTCCAATTTTGTACAATTTTGCACAAATCAATACTAACCCTTAATTAGTGATTAATTAGATAATCTTATTCATTTGGTTGTGCATATTATTACAACTAGATACGAAAAAAGTAAAAATAGAATATATATATTTTGGATCTTTGTTGTTATGATGATTAAAATTGTAGCAAAAATATAAGTCGATCGAGGGCCCTGAATTAATTGAAAAGGATAGTGTTTAATTCCAACAATTATAACATACAACCACCAATCCACCATGCACTTATATCACACTCTTACACAAATAAAGTGCATGCATGTGTTTCCCTTCCTCATGTGTCCTTTCAACCTAGCCACATATGTATTTTACATATTACAACTCTATTTTCTTTTTTCAGAATCCTGCTTCCTCCGCTTGTACTATGTGCATTATTTTGTGTTCTCATTTGTACATGTACCTTATCTTGCATAGTACAAATTTTATTAATTCGTGGAAAAACCCTATTCATTTTATGTCTAGGTACATTTGAATATACTTTTCAAATATTTTGTACTAAATTAGTTATAAAAAATGTATCAATGAATATTGTTTTTTAGGGTTTAAGAAAAAGTCGAAAACATATAAGAAATTAAAGGAGTGGAGTATAGTAGTGCTCATGGACATGGTAACACATAGCTCCACTTTACTTGACCGTAGGTTGTGCGTGCTGTTTTGAATGATTATGTTGTTATATTTTTAATTGGTTTATGCATGCGAGCATTTTTGTTTTTATTTATTTATTATATATTTATTAGTATCTTTATGAAAACAATATACCAAGAACTAAAGAACTAAAGAACTGCTAATTAAATTAGATTTATATTTTAAAATATTTAGTAATTTTAAGAAATAAGTATTTTCTAATGTCATGTTGAAAAAATGAACCAAGTGGTGCATTAAATAAAATATGAAGTTTTAGATTTTTGTATTTTCTTTTGATTATTTTAAGGATGAAATTTGAAGCAATTTAGTATTATAACTAGGTCGAACGGGATTGTTTCCCTTTCAGACGGTGCGGTATGGGCAACCCCTAAAGGTGTTATGTTAATGTCGCATGAGGTGTTACGCTATGACAAGTTACCATGGTGACAGATGCTAACGCCACAATTATTTGACCGTTTCATTCCAAATCTGTTGAAAAACGGTAATATTACCGTTTAAAACCGTAAAAATTCAAAAAAAAAAAATACTAATTAATTTTTTTAAAACTATATTAATACACATATACCTCATTCTACACTTCTATTTTCTTATATCGATCTCTATTTCTTTTATCATTCACAACACAAACCCACTATAGATCAAAACTCGAACACTCCTTCTCCGAACACAAACACATCCACTCCATTTGTGGGATACGAGGGATACATGAACCTTCTAAACTCCCAAAACTCACCACAACTTCCATATTCCGGCAATTTTTTCAATCCCAACTTACTCTCACTACGATTCTTTATCTCGCCTTTTATGCAACAAAATGCAAACATTTAACAAAACATTTTTAACACATTCGGTCACATGCGACAAATAGCCACACAACCCCCACTGATGCAAGAAACCGTTGTCGAGACACAAGTCGGGGGTAGTCAGAAAGCATCGGGAAAAAAAGGGAGATCAAAAAAGAAAGCGAAAGAGGTTGTTGTCGGGGCGGAGCAAACGGAAGCACCTCCAACATGGTGGACACCGGAGGAAGAGCATGCATTGGCGCTGGCTTGGTGTGGGACTTCAAAACAACCAATTTTGGGGAACGATATGAAGAGAGTTGCTTTTTGATAAGTTGTGATTGTCAAATTCCGCACAATTTCGAACAAGAATGACACATATCGCAATCACGATATGCTTAGTGGCAAATTGACTCAAATTAGCCGAAAGTGCACCAAATTCAGTTCGATATACAACAAATTTTCTTCGCAACGTCAAAGTGATGCCAATGAGTTCGATATGTTTAGAGTCGCGATGGAGGAATATCACGTGCAAATGGGTCATGTATTTAAGTACGAAAAAATTTGGGAGATCGTGAGGAAAGATTCAAAATGGATGAAAATGCAAACATCATCAGAACAATCAAAGAGGTCACGTGGTTCGGGTTCGGGTTCGGTTGATGTTTTCGACGAACATACGAACATCGACCTCAACGCGGACACCGATGAAATCCCGGACGAGTTTGACGACATCGGGGAAATCTCTCCGCCACGACGACCGGTGGGACACGACAAAGCGAAGCGCGCTCAACCACATGCGGAGGAGAATGAAAGTCGGCTTCGAGAGCACGAGGAAATGAAAAAAAAAATTCGACGCCCACACAAAAATCGCAAATAAAATATATGAATTGTAATGGGAGCATTTGAATTTCCTTCGTCAAGAAGCTAAACAAGATCGCATATCGAAAGATTTAGCAATTCTTACAAAAACGAAGAAAATTTACCACCGAGACGAAGTGATATGGAAGATGAAGGCAAAGATCGAGAGCAAATACTTGGACGAATATAGTTTGTCTGTGTTTTTATTTTTAATTAGTAGGACTATCGTGTGTTTTTTGTTCAATGTTTTTTTGCTTTGTAATGTTTTTTTTAAGTTTGTATGGTATTTTTAATTTACTATTTAATGAAATTGTGTTTTATTAATTTATATGTTTTAATAGATATATGACATAAATTAAAAAAATAAAACAAATTAGAATTATATGAAGTAAATAAAAATAATAAAACAAAGTAGAATTATAAGAAGTAAATATAAAAATGACAAAACTGCAAATTTGGTCCTTGTGGTTTGTAAAAAACTTTGGACAAGATTCAAAAAGGTTTCGACTTGCATGGAATGTCTAAAATCAAAACTTTTCCATGGTTTTAGTCCAAAAATTAGAAGATTCCTGTGGTTTTGGTCCTTGGAACACCTGAAATGACGGTTTTGCCCTTTTAATTTCTTTTTTGTATTTTTTGTATTTATTTTAATACTTCTTTTATTTTAAAAATAAAAAATAACATCCCATCTCCTCTCTCTCTCTCTCTCACACACACACACACACATAAACATATACGACTTTTCTCCCAACAAAATACTTAGATCTTCTTCTCAATCTCATCTTCTTCACAACCACCGTCATTTGTAAATCGTCATCCTTAACCACCCAATCGATATTTCAGAATCACCCACAGATCAAGCTACCTTCGACTGCATCCTTCACAAGGTTTGAAGTCATAAATAGAAACTCAATCTCCATGATTTCTCCTTCAACAACCCTAACGAAACCATCATCGACCCTCTGTACGAGTTCCTACAACAGTGGAATAAACCCAGATCTTGGAATGACTTATCACCTGCACATTCATGCTTCATTCATGAGTTCCCAATTCTACTAACTTACGTGTACCAGATTAAAGAGATATGTTTTGATTTTGCGTTTCATATTCTTGTTCATTGCCTCCACCGACGATAGTAGTCAGCAGTGTTGTGTACTGCTAAACCGTTAGCAGCTCCGCCTAGGGCCACCGTATCATCTCCGACTGGCTTCCTTTCCAATAATCTGCCCTGGTGCACCTTTCCATCAACCTATCGTCGACATCCCCTTTACTTAACCTCCTGATGATCGATCCAAACAAAGATCAATTTTAGGAAATCGATCTGCTTGTCAATTGAGGAGTAATGATGCGGAAGTGGTGTTATCCTTTTCTTAATCCCATCATCTTCGCCTTTTTTATAATCATTATCACACATAGAGACACACACACAAACAATGTGTGTGTGAGTTCCCTCCTATTATTCAATCACAGAGTAAACCCAAAATAGGTGCTTATGTTTGTTTTATCAACTATTGCTCTTCCAATTTCTTAATGACGATGGTTAATGGGTGGGACTCGTCAGAGGTGTCGAAGGTATGTTAGAAGAATGAAGAGACGAAAGAGATAGAGAGGGGGGAGAGAGAGAGAGAGAGAGAGAGAGAGAGAGAGAGAGAGAGAGAGAGAGAGAAGGGATGGTACCGTGGATGTGGTGGGTGGGATATATAATCCTTTTTATTTTATTATTATTTTAAAATTAAAATAGTGTTAGAGTAAATATAGAAAATATAAAATGGAAATTAAAAGGACATAAAAGTTTTTTTAGCTTTTTTAGGACCAAATTCACAGAAAATTCCTGATTTTGGACCTTCCATGCAAGTTGAAAACTTTTTGGACCCTATCCAAAGTTTTTTACAAACCACAAGGATCAAATCTGCAGTTTTGTCTATAAAAATAAAACAAATTAGAATAATAGAAATTAAAAACATCCAAAAAAAGGAAAAAAAAAAAAGAAATAGAAAATAGTATGTGTTATCCCATATTATTTGGTGTTGTTCATTTCCACATTTGGTGTTATAGTACCAAATTATGACTAGGATGATGAGATGATGTGGACACTTTCGATGTGAGAACATGTTGCCCACACTTAATAATCTTAGTTGTTTGTAATTTGTACGGTTTCTTGCTTTTGCTCTCGTCTAGCTTCTTGCTGGGCTTCGTTTCTAAAAAATGAAAATCCTAATGCAATCATATGGCAACTCTTTTATTTATTTATTTATTTATTTTTTTTATTTTTTTTGTATTGTAATCGTGACAACTTTCTAGTGATTATTTTTATCTAGTATATTAAACCGTTAAAAAATAAATAAATAATATAATTTAAACATGTCAACTAATGTCGCATAAGGTGCATTCAAATATTTACAAATTCTAAAATTGCTATATTATCAAGTTAGTTCATTATGTTAATATTATAGTTTTTATACTTAATTTAAACACTATTTTCATAAAATTCAAAAATTAAACAAAATAACGTTAATAGATAAATATAACAGGGCAATATCCTTTTTTATTATGTTAAAATTTTGATTGGTGATCACTAACTCTTCGATGTCAAATCGGACAATGGTATTTTGTTTTTGTTAGATTGTTTGAACATGAATTTGAACTTCAATTTCTTTTTGTGTATTTCATCAATTAACACAAATAAACAAATAATTTGATTTGTTTATATACAATTTCTTGTATAGTGAGCGTTATGCGGTTTGATAAAGTTATTTTTTAAAACCGAACTAACGTTAACCGTAAATACTGTTATTAAATTTTAGAAACCGAATGGTCTTGCGGTTAATGTAGCGGTGAGGTTATGCAGTTATTTTTATACGGTTCAATTTCATGTGGTTGAAGTTTTTAACTCTATGGGGTTGGTGTTGTGTTTTTTGTGCGATTTTAACCGTGTGGATTTGATACTATATTTTTTACGGTTTTAAGAGTTTAAAGACTTCTAGTTGTAACAATATCAAAATCAATAAGATATAAGACAATAACTTAAAAAAACAAACAAATTAATAAATTAACTATTTACAATTAACATCTTAAAAACAACAAATTATAATAACTTACGTTAAAAGTTAAAAATCACCAACCCATACTTTTAAGAGTTCAAAACATTTTAAAACACCAACAAACTCATAACTTAAGTAACTTTTTTTAGAATGGTGAAAATAACATTAAAAGCTAGCAAACTGCAAGAAAAAGTTACAAGAAGTTATTACAAGCATAGGAGAACACCACCAAATATTCCAATTAAGAAAATCAACATTGGCTTGGTGCTTAAACCACTTGTACGAAATGAGTTGAATCTTATATGCCGTCTTTAAAGGGGAGCTTCTTATCCTTTTGAAAACAAGAGCATTATGGGCTTTTCAAATCAACCAAATAATAGAGTAGATAAGACCAAGCTTAATCTTTTTAAACTTCTTGCTAAGACCACAACAGTTCAACTTTGTAAATAGATCCGAGATGGAGACCAAGGGAGAGGGTAAAAGATTTGACCATTTATAAAACTAACTCCAAATGTCTGCCGAGAAGTAGCAGCCAAAGAAGAGTTAGTCGTTATTGTAACGTCCATGACTTATAAGGTATTATTTATATTTAATCAGTTGGAATGGTTTGGGCCCTTGTGATTGGGCTAAGGAAGTGTCATACGCGGGGCGTACCATGCCATGTACAACGTACTCAAGAGATAAGAACACGTACACACAACGTACCAAAGGGTACGCGCAGCGTAAGCATGCATCCTCTAAAACCCTAAAAATTAGGGTTTGATTCCTATATAAAGAACCTTATGCCCTTAGTCCAACACACCTCTCACCTTTAAGCAGCTCTCACGAAAACCCTAATCCATATTTGTGTGTTCTTGTGATTTGGTAGCCATTTGAGAGCATGTTGGTGTTGTTTTGGTGTTTTGGAAGAGAAGGAAGTTTGAAGAAGGAGCAAGACTTGAAGAGAGCTTGTGAAATTACAGGGGATTAGCACCATTTTTGACTCATTTGAGGTATCAAGCTTCAAACTTGACCATTGAATGCTTAGTTGTAGTGTTGGGGTGTTTTATGGGCTATTTTGACTCCATTGTTGAGGTTTATTGTGTCTTGATAGTTCCAGACCATAAGAGTTGTCCTTTTGAGCTATTGGAAGCATTTAGAGTCATAAAATCGGACCTAGATGGTTAAGCCACAACCATGCAAGTGTTTGATGATCATAAAGTTTGTTTAAGGACTTCAATCATGTTTCAACCCCCATCTATGCATGCAAAGACATAAAGTTTGTAACTTAATGGATTAGGATGTCTTAAACGACCTGGATCTATGTTCTCGAAGTTAGGACTTAATGGATTAAGTCACAAAAGGAGTCTCAAGGAAGCTGGCCAATACGTTGGGCGTACACCCTGGTATGTTGCACGTACTGGTTCAACTTCCCGCTTTTGGCCAAGGCCAGCACACGTTGGGCGTACGTGCCAGGTACGTCGTGCGTACGCATGCAGAGTGGAGAATATGGGCTTTTAGGCCTAGATTATTGGGCCTCATGGCCCACTATGGAGTAAGGTCTATGGGCCTGGAACTGAGATTTATAGTTTTGGGCCTTTTGGGCCATATTGGGACATCTGAAATTATTAATTTTGGAGCTAAGAGTATGTTGGGCTTCCATAAGGCCTATTTGAGGAGTTGGCCCGAATTTTGAAAATTGGGCCATTGGTTGGCCACTTGTGGGTTTGGGAAGACTATTTAGATTTGGGCCTTTCATGTTATGGTGTTGGGCCTTAGGCATTGGCCAAATTAGATCAGGGGTAAAATGGTCATTTTACCCTAAGAATGATGATTAGTTTTTGTTTAAATGTTATTGTGGTAATTATAGCTCGACGAGTCGTCGGAGCTACCGCTAGAGATTTCGTACTGTGAGATTATGCATTTAATTTTACGAGGTGAGTTACCTTCCTGTAGAAGTGGGACGAAAGCACCAATGTCGGCCCACTAGTAGCCGATTATAGTAGAGATGATTTTCTTTGTGATAATTGTCTGATAGCCCATTATCTGTTGTGCCTTATGTGTTAATATGCTATGATATTATGTGATAGTGCTAAGGGTGAAATAGTCCCCGTAACCTGTCGAAAAGAACCGAAGGGGTAGGCCAACACCCAGATATGCTAGGCAGTATGTGATTTATGTGTATATACTAGGATGTTATGTGGTAGTGGTAGGGTGAAATAATCCCCATAATCTGTCGAAAGGACCCAACGGGTAGGCCAACACCCAAATATGTTAGGCAGTTACTGGTTGAAAAAGACTAAAGAGGTGGGCCAGCACCCTGATATGCTAGGCAGTTACCGATTCAAAGAGACCGAAGAGGTAGGCCAGTACCCAGATATGCTTGGAAGTATGTGTATAGTATGGTATGTGGTATGATGGGGGAACTCACTAAGCTTTGTGCTTACGATTTTTAGTTTTGGTTTCAAGTACATCTTCTATGAAAGGAAGGAGCAGGCACGACTGCAGCGCATCACAACATGTTTTCCGCACATGAGATTCTTGGGAGATATAGTCTGATGATGTTTTAATATTGTGACATGTTTTGATTATTTATATTTTGGTTTTATTATGGAATGAAACGATGAATGTTTTTATACTAATGGTTTAACTTATTTAAAAATGAAATTTTTGTTCTTAAATTTTGGGATGGTACAGGTATCCTCATCAACAACATAATGGGCAGGAACTATCTTCCAAATTAACGCCTCTTCTTGTAAGATTGAAAACCACAAGGTTTCTGTTAAGCAAAAGCCACCACGTAAAACAATTTGTTTTAACAGGAACCCAATTCACCCATTAAGAAACCAATAATTCATCGCCCATAACCATATTATCCGTGTGAGTTTTCAATGAGCGTACAAAGAAGATTCCATTAGCATCAGGTACCCAATGTCAAGAATCATGGGTCAAAGTGAGTTGGATACCAACTACTAAATAGTTAATGGCATGTAAATGTGTGTGTTTAGCATCATTCCTCCAAGGATTCTATTTCCAATACCAATTCCCAAGAGCACCAGGTCTAAGAATCTTATAAGCAATTCTATAATTTTTGTCAGATTCGATGTTGTATAAACCCGGATAAACATCCTTGAGAACCCTGCTATCAAACCAAAGCTCTTTCCAGAAATACGTATTGTCTCTAGCCCCAATCTTCCTTACAAGCAGGTTGTCAAATGAAATGTTCCATTCCTCAAGCTCCTCTTTAGTTTTAGAAATCAAAAGCCAAGTACCAAGAAGACTACATTTTGCTAAAGGTTTGCCATCAATGCCTATATATTGTTGTCTCTTTAAATAACTTTAATATAAATTTATAGGTTTTTGGAAAACTAAAAGTGTCTCTAGTAACATTGTCATCACTTTAAACTCCTTTAATATAAAGGAATCGATTTCAATGTCTACATTCATTAAAAGGTTGGGAATGTCGATTCTACCTTTTTGGGAAGAAATTTGGTCATGAGCATCGTCGTTCCATCATAGATTTCTAAAAGTTTATGCTTCTTATGTGAATAAAGAGTGTAGAGTGAGTGCTTAATTTCATAATGGTGCATGGATATGGAAATGGAGAGGAAAACCAAGATGGGGTTGACATATTACAATTGCATGAGCTTCAAGGAGCTTTTGGAGCTTCCCTAAAATCAATGGTTGGTAATGAGTGAGTTTGGGATCCTGATAACTCTGGAGTTTTTATTTGCTTCTACAAGACATCTAATTAATGTATGTACCTTCAACATGTGTGATCAATCGACTTGGTAGAATACGTTTAATGTAACATCCCAAAATGTAATGGTAAAAATTTCAATCAAAACACCCATTTATCATTTACTCAAACACTTAGAAGCATTTTATAATTAAAATAATTATCAGAGTACATTCCTAAAATCACATAGTTACGAAGAAACATGGGTGTTTGTGTTGCGATCAAGTCGATCCCTTCCCTTTAGAACCAGAAGTAACTGAAACCATAAACAATAATTGTAAGAACAAAGTTTAGTGAGTTCCCCAAAATACCACATACCATACATATAATACATATCAAACATGCAATAGAAGGTGCTATGTGCCAACCATAGTCTTTTCATTATACCACGAGTCGTATCATGGTCTTTCCTTTCCAGGACGGGGGCCAAAACCCTGGGTCTCACAGACAAGTTCCAGGAGCCACCTCCTGGTCTTCCATTCAATCATCATAAAGACAACTAACATACAATCTACAACTAAATATTTACTTAACTGCCAGGGTCCGAACCCTGGTCTTGCATACTGATTTTCCAGGAGCCACCTCCGGGCATTTCATACAATGCCAAGGGCCACCCCCTGGTCTTTCCATAATACATAAGCCAATGGGCCGATATTGGTGCCTTCGACCCATAGTACAGTGAGAAGACTCACCTCAGACAGCTGAAGCCCACGAATAAATCTATGACTGCAGATCCGCTAAAATCCCCATGCTATCAAATACCAAAACAACATCTGATTAATAATTGGGTCTTGAGTCATAATCAGAGTCCAAATTAAGGTAAAAGAACTTTTTACCCTTCCTCTAACTTGGCCCAAGGCCACGGTCCAATCTAATTTACCAAAAGCCCAAAATCTAAAAACAATAATCAACCAAAGCCCAATTATGGCCTAATTTTCCAAATTGGGCCCAATCCATTTCGTGGTCCTTCTCCCAAGAAAATCAAACAAAATCTCAACAGCCCAACCAATGAATTATGATGGCCCAAAATGGCCCAAGACAACCAAGCGTACTCAAGCCCAAAACTCGAAGCCCAAATAAAATAAGTCCATCCTGCTGAGTATGCGAGGCATACTCAGCCTATACGTGCAACGTACTGCTTAAAGGACTTGTACGCGTAGTGTCCGTGCTTGTACTCCCCGCGTACTCACCATCTTGGCTAGCTTTTCCGTTTCAGCTCTTAATTCATTGAGACTTCGACCCAAATTCATATTTGACTTCCTTACGTTGGTTAATAACATAAAGTTGTTAACTTTATGTGCATGCATGGCTTAATGGAGTTATAGAGATCAAAAGTGCTTAATAAATGACTTAATACATGCATTGAGACCAAAACCACCATAAAGTTTGTGCCTTTATGTTTAAGAAACCCTTAACAAGTCCAAATCTATAAAGATAAGCACCAAAAACGACCTTAACTCACAATCACTAACCAAGGGAACCAAAATGACCAAAAACATGCTAAGGAGTAGATCTATGAAATGACATGGCAAGGTTTGAACTTTATACCTCACTAGCCACCAAAAGAAGGTGCTAAAGTTGGTTCTCAAATCCCTCCTCCAAAGAATGAGTCTTCAAGTCTCTCCTTTCCCTTCAAGATGCACAAAATCCTCCATAAAGGCTTCACAAGAACTCAAAAGCACCAAACAATGGCTAAGGAAACATTTAGGGTTTTCAAGGGTGAGGAGGCTGGTTAAACAAGGCAACAAGAGGCTAACTTATGGCTTAAATATGGTACAACCCTGAAAAATAGGGTTTTCTTATCCTCCTCGTACGCCCAGCGTATAAGGCCTCAGACTCGCGACCATCTTCCACTAATACTCAAGAGGTATGCCCTATGTACTACCTTGAAGGGTCAAATTCCAATTCTTTTAATTACAAAGGGAAACTAGGAATATATCCATTTCCAAGCGTTACAACTCTCCCCCACTTAAATTAGATTTCGTCCTTGAAATCATTCCTTATCATCCGAGGCACACCAAACAGCTCGAACAACACAATCACACCCCATGCGTAAAATAGCCTTCCCAAAGGCAACCGAACCCATCCTTAGTAGAAATCTCTAAACCTGATGAAGAAGGAATCCTTAATGTTATGCAGAAAACCACTTCTACCTTTCCCGAAACCTGAAATCTCTAATTGGTCTCATTCCCCTATAGACCACCCGTACTGAACCACTACCAGGAAAATCCTCATTAAATTCCAGACTAAACAAAATGCTTCCAACCCTTGATTATCTTGATGCTTCTATTGGGAACAAAATCACTTACAATTCATTAATACAGAACACTGTTACTTGACAGAAGGCTCAGATAATTCTTCAAAAAGAAGAATCATCCCTACAACGTTTAGACTTAAACGAGAGCTACGTAACAGGTTCGAATCGCCTACTCTGAGATTATCTAACCCAAGCTTCAAGTGGATTATCATATTTTCCGCATAACAAGCGACTCCACACGAGAGTCCAAGAACGCTAATACTGCCTTAACTCATCTTGATGCCCCCTAGTTGCTTTCCAAAAGTAGTTGAGACCTCCCTAGTCCCAACTTACCTACTAACCAACTGCTTCATCGGATTTCCACCTGGTTGCTGAGTCAAATAGACACACCCAATCGCACCACATGACTTCCAAACGAAGGCCTCATTTGACAATAATTTCCCTAGCTATCTCGCCACTATGGCTCCAGTAATCTTTCTGATCTAGCCGATCCTAACCGACCGACAAACCTGACGCCACCAAATCTAATGTCTTATATCACTACCATCCTCAAACAACCCACACTTTTTTTAATTCTATGAATTTTGTGGTCTTCCCATAGTATTACAAACTAACATACTCTGGTCTAATCCATCTGAAGAAATCCACAACCAAATCATGGATTTGCCATGCCCTCACTGTTGCACAAGGACCGGTGAATGCTACGGGCCACCCTGCAGTCTTACAACACTTCCACACTATCTGCCTACCTAGTGAATGCTATAGAACACCCGACAATCTTATAACACTCCAACACTATCTACCAACCTAATGAATGCTACGGGTAACCCCGCAGTCTTACAACACTCTAACACTATCTGCCAACCTAGTGAATGCTATGGGCCACCTTGCAGTCTTACAATACTCCTATCTTGCCATGGCCACCGCCCATGGTCTTATCGCTCATCTACCACTCCATCCATACTCATCCTGAGTCGAACATGCACCAAGATATGCTCCTAATCCGGTGTTTAGGTCATGCTTAGACCCCAACCTGGATCCATATATACGCCTGCTATCCGTCACCAGGTAGATGCTAACCAAATGTTGGAAGTTTCCTGAACTCCCAACTCACTCACTCCTTAATCCAGATGACCACTTGAGCTGCCTTCCTTCCTGAAAGGAATATGAAACTCATCCTAGCCTCACGTCTGATTTGTCTTCTAGAAATCTAAACAGTTCTCCCCCACTTAGATTCGTCGAAGCTCTCCCAGCCCACAAAGTTTAATGGATCCCCAATCCATATTACCTCTTTATGGTTGAACTGCCTACAACTTGTGCTTACCAATACTAGTGTTCCATCACTATTCAAGCCTAATGACTGTACAACTCTTGAAATCCAGATGATCACTCCCGAAATCTCAGCAAATCCAACAATCCCAAACACTTCCAATGATATAACACCCAAATCCTGAAGTCCTTCATGTTGGTGACAAAGAACATAACCCTCACGATAAATATATATCCTTGGAACCTCCAGTGACCAACTAAACTCATGCGACTAACACGACCATCTTCTTGCTACCGCTCCTTCCCTAGCAACAGTTGTGATTGAACCTGAGAATTCTTCTAAAGACAATTTACGGATCCCACCAGATCAAATGATTAAACACTGAACATTGAATTTACTGTAGAACTAACCCGCTGATCCTGACCATAGACCTTCCCAACAATACCCCTGAATTGACCCCATCAATGAACTGGAATAACAACTGAACACATTGAAACCCGCTTAATAAGATATGACCTATTACTTACCCACTATTGATTTATGGCATGCAAAATGGCGTATAACAATTCTTGATGATAGAACCCAAACAATTAACAGAGAATTAAACCCAAGATAATGCTCACCAAACTGATATAAAATTCCCAAGCAATATAAATACTGATAAAAACCAAAGAGAAAGCAAAAGATAACATACCCGCAAAATCATCTATTGGAGTCATGGCCTCCCCTGTCTGATACTGTAATGCTCAGCTCCTTTCTGTTGGGGCTCATGGTCTACCCTCACGACCATCGATGATCCTCAAAGTAACTGGAGCAGGTACACTCACTGTTCCTCCCCTTAACACTGGACAATTGTCCTTCTTGTGGCCCACTTGATTGCAGTGAAAATATAACGGGCTCGCCCCTTGAGGACAAATCCCGACTGACATGACCAACCCTACCATACTTGTAGCACCCCATTCCCTTGGAACGATAGACCTCATTATATGGTTTCCTATATGTTTTGTGCTGACCCCGACCCTGCTGGACCTTCAATCATTGATTTGAAGTGTTGGCTCTCTTCCCAAGACCCTCCACTACCTACACTTGATCTAGCCCCCTCTTCCCCAGGTGCTCCAAATTGATGTCCCACTCTTAGGCTCTAGAAATCATATCATTTAGGGTCTTGCACCCTGATATACCAATAAACTCCCTAACGTCATCCCTCATCATATCATTATACATTACCTTCTTCATCTCCTCATATGTTGCATACTGTGGAACCAATAAAGCCCTCTCTCAGAACTTGGCAGTGATCATCTGCCACAGTCTTTGTAGTCTAGCGAAGGTCCTTAAACTCCCTCACCAACTGCTACACCTGAATAGTTGGTGTGAACTCATCCCTAAACCGGGTCACAAATTCATCCCATGTCGTCATCTCCAGGTCCTCGCCTCCCAAGGCAAAGTATATTTCCTCCTACCAATCTTGTGCTCTGTTTTTCAGAAGATAGAAAGCAAATATGACCTTCGATACCTTGGGACAGAAACTCGTCTTGAACGCTTTAGCTATGTCCACTAACCATCTTCTAGTGGCAATGGGGTCCTTCTCCCCAGAGAACGTGGGAGCTCCGTAAGCACGGAACTTACGGAAAGAAAGAGTGTGAGCTCCAATAATAGCCATAACCTCAACACGGAACGCATCCAAGAGCCCATCCAAAATCTCTAGAATCCCCTCCTTGACCAAACTAAAGATCACAGGAGTCTGCTCCAAAATACCGTGGGTAATCTCCGACGAGATCAACTCCCGCATCTGCTCGCTAATCGGTTCAGTACCTGCACCTGAGCTAGAACCAGAACCAGAACCTCCTTCTTGTGTGCTCATGACCATACTGAAAAACTACATGCAAAGGATCAGAACATACCCTAGGATCCTTATCCCACAAGCCTCCAAGATCCTACAATACTCTCCCCAATTCGAGTATGGATCATGTGCTTTCAGTAGTACAGGCCCAATACTACATTCCATACCTATCCAAACTTTCCTTGGAAATCATCCCAAATCCTCTAAGTCACCGTCTCATACTGATACTCCAAATGATCGCTAGACAACACAACTAAACCCATTGAAGCACTTCCTAGGCTCTCCTAGGACCCCGACCTCACCCTACCATCAGCTGCTGAAAGGCTCCTACCAATGTCAACTAACTACCTCATGAATATGGACACACGAAACATATATCAGATAATCCTTCGAGTAAAATACTTAACCCTAGAACGGCTGGACTCAGATAAGATTTGCGCAATAGGGTCAAATCTATCACTCTGCGATTGTTTAGCTTGTGCAACATGTGACTTGGCATATTCACTTAATAGTTGATCCACATCACTAAGAGTCCCACAAAGGACAAAGCAAGCAGCATTTGGGCAATGAAAAATCTAACCAACATATCACTAATCAAGCCATTTGATCCACTTATCTGAAAACCATACTAGCATGCAATCCTAAAACCTCATACAATCAGACATATAAAGTTATGTCTCCTATCATAAAATACTGAGCGGATCCTTAGCCCTAATCTAGCATGCAACTCTCATAATCATATAATCATAACAAACATGTATAGGTATTCTGGGAATCACTTACTTAAGCTCGGCCGATTGCACGCATCACACCTATTTCTTTAATTAGAAACCCTTTTTTATGAAACATTTATTTTATGAAAAATTCCCAAACCCTCAGTTTGAGTTCAGGCACACCCAAGAGTATGCCTGAATCCCTCAAACCAAGGCTCTGATACCAACTTGTAACATCCTAAAATATCAAGGTAAATATTTCATTTTTAATACAATCAATAGACCCATTTATCATTTACTCAAACACTTAGAAGTATTTTACAAATAAAACAGTTATCAGAGTACATTCCCAAAATCACACAGTTGCGAAAAAACATGGGTGTTGCGTTGCGATCAAGTCAGACCCTTCCCTTTAGAATCGAGAGTACCTGAAACCATAAACAATAACTGTAAGCACATATCTTAGTGAGTTCCCCAAAATACCACATACCATGCATATCATGTTGGATTTAGTGTCCAAATATATGGTATCCATTTGACCCGATTGTAGCATAGTCCTTTTGGGTTGCCTTCACCAGTGCAATTTGATAGGATGGACTTTTGAGAATAAGGTTATTGATGATTTATTAATATACTATAAGTATAATATATTAATTGAGAAATCGTATTATTTAATTAGTATTGGTCAAGAATTAATTTGGAATTAATTTAGTGGTCAAAAGAGTAATTAAATATATGGGGTAGATTGTGTAAATCAATCATTCTTATAGTGTGGGCCAATGATCCATTAAATAGACCATGGATAGTCCATGGAGCTTTAACCCATGGAGCCTAAGGGATATGGAAGGTCATGGTGCATTAGGGTTACATGGATGAAACCCTAGAGTTTGAAACACTATATAAAGAATCCCCTTGAGCCAAAAATCGGTTAAGCCTATCACACTAAGAGTGTACTATCGATTTTGAGAGCATAAGTCTTATTCTCTAAAAGCATCCTTTGCATTTGGTGTTTGTAACATATTAGAGGCATTACATTTGAGGTGCTAAAGCTTCCAAGGCCAAGAACTACGCAAGAGGTAAGTTATCTAACTAGTTGTTATGAGTCAATAGTATGCTAGTTAAGTTGTATGCTTTGGAAATTTGAAAAATACATGTATAATTAGAGAAAACATAGCTCCAAAGCATCTAGGGTTGCATGTGCACCATAGGAGTGTTATAGTGCTTAAAACCCAACACTGGTATCAGAGCCTGGGATTGTTATCTGTTATATTTGATGCTTACTTGTTTTCAAAGCTGGAAAAATCGGTTTTTCTGCACTTTGACAGATGAACTCGACGAGTCCACTTAGTAAAGCATCAACTCAGTGAGTCCAGTCCATGCACTCGACGAGTTGGTGTCCATGTGTGTAGAATTTCGAGTTTTTGGATATAAATGGATAGAGTCATTACCACAAACTGTTAATCATAAAAAATGTATTTTCTGAATTGGTAATGATAGTCTTCATCCATTTAAAGAAAATTGTCAAATGTTTAGATAATAAAGTAATTACTTCTAGTATTTGATATGAATTGCCTTGCTATGAGTTAGTCTAGATCAATAGGATATTGTATGATAATTGTTATTAATCATAACTGATCTAAGAGGGTTCTTGATATGAGTTTTGTAACTTGTCCTCAACTTATATGAAAAGTCTCATTCATGAACTTTAAAATTCATAAATATTCATAAGTTATGAATCTGAAAAGTCTTGAAAAGTTTCAAAACTTGCCCTCAAGTTTTGGAATTTGTAAAGTCATACTAATGAGACATTTAATTCCAAAACCCTAGAGTTTTAAAAGATTAAAATTCTACCCTTATACTATTATAATATTAAATGTTAATACTTATATATATATATATATATATATATATATATATATATATATATATATATATATATATATAAGAAAAGTCAGTATTACCGTTAGTAGGCCTCATTCACGAAGTCGGTCTATAAGGGGGGGGGGGGGGGGTATAAGGTTACTGCCTATAAAATGACAGTTTAATGGATGCCCATTCTCACCCACCACTTCCTTGACTGGTGGAGGGTCGTTAGCCGAATGGGTATGATAAGACATTAATTCTTGTTAAAAGTATAATGAATATAAAGCGACTAAACATTTTATTAAATTTCCAATCTTAGTTACTTTAGGAAAAATTTGAAAAAGGCGTTAATCCATGAAATTACACTTTGCACTTTATTAAGTCATTAGTGAAGCATGTGTGGTTAATCGGCACAGTAATTTGGGACTAATAAGAGTGGAAAAAGGTAGCTTAATATTAATCATAGATCAATGGAGCATGTGTGGTTAACCGACACATTGATTAGGTGATTTGTAACATTAAGAGTACCAAGTATATTTGCATGGTTATTCATACCTTGTTTGTGATCCTCGGCATCCCAGTCACAAACTTGAAGGGTACAATCGAGATTTAAACATATCATTGAAAAGTTCAATGAATCTCAAAGGATCTAGGAATTTCAAATCCAATTAAAACCTAGTAAGCAATTTCTTTTTTCATGGTGGAAATTGGGAAATCTTCATTTACCTACCTTCAAATATTTTACAATTGGATTACGGCACCCTCTTCGTAATTGTAGAATATTGTGTTGGATCCTAGCATTAATATTTCATTTTGGGTGTTATATTAAGGATTCTCATCTAATCTAAACTTTGTTCCTTTTCTTCTACAGATGTCTATGCCAAACAATGCTTCAGGCTCCAACCCTTTAGGCTCTTTCTCCCTAAGGAACTTGGTAAGGAGAATTATCTTCAATGGGTACAATATTAATGATTGGATCAAAAACATTAGTATGGCCCTTCAAAATGAGGATAAAGAATATGTCATAGATAAAGAGATAAAGGAAATTGATGAACAAACTGCTACTCCTGAGGAAATTGAGGACTACCGGGTTCATGAGAGGGACGCGACAAAGGTGTCGTGTATTATGATAGCTACCATGACTGCTTAGCTACAATAGTCCTATGAGGACTTCTAGCCCTATGAAATGAACCAAGATTTGATGGAAATATACCATCAAAGTGCTCGGCGGGAGAGGTATGAAATCATCACCTCCATGATTACCACTAAAATGAAGGATGGAGAGTCCATCATGGGCCACTTGCAGAAAATGCAGAGATATGTGGACCGTTTGCTAAAGTTGAATGTCAACTTTGATGAAGAGTTGGCCATTGATGTTATTCTTCATTCTCTACCTCCTTGTTATGATCAATTTCATATGACTTATCATATGAACAAGGAGGAGGTCACTCTTAGCAAGCTTCAAGTCCCCCTCAGAACAGCTGAAAGCAATTTGAAAGGTAAATTTGTTGTTACCACCCCTACTCCTACTGCTACTGCCCCTGTCCTAGCAATTGGACATGGTAAGCATAAGAAGAGGAAGGCTCTTCCAAAGGGAAAGTCTCGTAATGGATCTTCTTCTAGTGGAACCTAAGTTGGGTCTGCTATACCCTCTACCAATCCAAAGGAAGCAGAGTGCTTCCATTGCCATGAAAAGGGGCACTGGAAGTGAAGCTGCCCTAAGTACTTGCAGGATATAAAGGATGGGAAGATCAAGACCTCTTTTGCATGTATTTGAACTATTCAATTTAATAACTCATCACATGCTAATTCTTGGGTCCTTGATACAGATTGTGGATTACACATTTGTTCTGATTTGCAAGGACTAAAAAGAATTAGGGATGTGGAGCACAGGAAGATAAACTTAATCATGAGAAATAGGAAAGTGTCACCTATGAACAAGATTGGAGTTTATTCTTTATTGCTTAGTAGTGGGTTAGAAATAGATTTGAATAATTGTTTCTACTTGTCTGATAAGGTGAGAAATATTATTTCTTTTCACAGTTTGTATAAACAAGATTTTACCTTTTCTTTTAATAATGAGAATGGTGGTAATTAGGCTTATTAGAATAGTGATTTTTATTTTTAAGCATTACATTGCAATGGTATATATTAAATTGTGATGGTTGTAGATAACTTAGGAAATAATGTGTTATATGTTGATTCATCCAATGATTTGGATAAGGCATGCTTGTGGCATTATCGTCTTGGACATGTCAACAAGAAACGCATAGGCCAACTTCAGAAGGCTGGAGTCTTGGAGTCATTCCACCTGAAATTGGATGACACTTGCGAATCTTGTTTACTTGGAAAGATAACCAAATCACCATTCACTAGTACTTGTGAGAGGGGTGAGGGTTTGCTAGATCTCATACACACTGATGTGTGTGGACGATTCAAATCTACCACAAGGGATGCTAACCGCCTCTATGTGACTTTTACTGATGATTACAGTAGGTATGGCTATATCTACTTAATGAAGTATAAGTTAGAAACCTTTGAAAAGTTCAAAGAGTTTAAAGCGGAAGTGGATAATTAATTGGGCAGGAAGATAAAGGTACTAAGATCCGATCGAGGAGGAGAGTATCTTAGTATCGAGTTCCACGACTATCTTAAGGAAAGTGGAATTGTTTCACAACTGATGCCTCCTAGGACACCATAGATGAATGGTGTGACTGAAAGGCGCAATCGAACCTTATTGGATATGGTTCGTTCTATGATGAGTCGAGCTTCGTTGCCTATCTTATTTTGGGGGTATGCCTTAGAGACGGCCGCCCATATCCTTAATCTAGTCCTTACTAAGAAGGTTTCCTAAACACCTCATGAGATATGGACACGGAAGGTTCCCTCGTTGGATCACATCAAAGTTTGGGGTTGCGAGGATTTCGTGAGACGCGAGACTCACGACAAGCTCGAACCTTGGAGTGAGCAATGTATTTTCATTGGCTACCCACATAAGTCCTATATATATCCCTTCTATAGACCGAGTGACAATGTTGTCTTCGTTGCGAGGAGAGGAGTTTTTCATGAGAGAGAACTTATATGCTAAAGATACAATGGGAGGCAAATTGACCTTGAAGAGCTTCAAGAGTCAAGCGGTGAAGGAACTGTTGGATAAGGTGTCTAAGTCCATAACTATTTCTGGTATGTACTTGACCCGACCCGACATGGTCCATTTGGGTTGCATGGCACCATGCAATTGGATAGACTAAATGAGAGAAATAACACTTGGAGATTATTAATATATTATAAGTTCTAATATATTAATAATATTATTTGATTAGTTTGATCAAGAATTAATTTAGAATTAATTAAGTGATCAAAAGATAACTAATTAAATATATGAGTTGATTATGTAAATCATCCATATCTTGTATAGTGGGCTAAGAGGCTCCATGGATTATCAAGTTGGGTTCCACCCATAGGATGCTCCATGGGAGTTACAAACCCATGGGCCATGGAAATGAAGAGTCATGACACATTAGGGTTTACATGGTGTAACCCTAGATGTGTCAACACTATATAAGAATCATATTCTCCACCAAAATCGGCTACACTAAGGAAACAAGAGGGCTAGGCCAATTTCAAGAAGTGTGCATTCTCTCAAAAGTCTTTCCAAGAGCATTTGGTGTTGTGTGAAGCATTTGAGGCATCACACTTGGGGTGCTAGGCTCATAAGGTTTCAAGGAACACAAGCAACAACAAGGTAAGTTATTCTATCTATCATTCAAGTTAAAATTGTTCCCCATGTATGCTAGATAGGAATATAGCCTTGGAATTCAACTTTGCATGATAATTAGACAAACATAGATCCAAGGTTATTAGGGTTGCATGTACACTTAGGAAGTGTTAGAATGCTCAAAACCCTTCAGGAACCTCAAACACTAGCGATCAACCCGAGGAGCAAACTCATGTTGAACCAATTGACGAGACCGTACCTTTGAGATGTTCCAGTAGAGTTAGTGTTCCACCTGTGTTATATGGGTTTCATATAATAGCTAAAGGTGATACATTTATCAGTGATAGTACATTGATAAATCTGGATGAACCTAAAAACTACAAGGAAGCCATGGCAGTCCCCGAGTCTACAAAATGGAAAGAGGCTATGGACAGCGAGATTTAGTCCATGTATGACAATCAAGTTTGGAACTTGGTTGACAACACAATGGATATATTCCACTTTAAGGTTTGAATACATGGTTGGTATAAATAATAACAATAATAAATTCATAAAATAGCCTTAACAGATAAAACTAGGTTTCCTAAAATCCATGAACATTTCTTCTGCTAAAGGTTGGTTCAATAATTTCTTGAGAATACATTTAGTTTGAGAGTCATCATATAGGTTGGTGAGAGTTACAGGTTTTCTGCTAACCGCAGTAATGATACTCTTTTTTTTAAGTTTGAAAAGTATCTCTTTTGAAGTAAAAAACTATGTTTGAAGATGTTTGATAAAAGAGAAATTATAAGCAAATCCATAATTAAAGTGCTTGATAAAGATAGAAATCATAAGTAAATTCATACTTAAAATGTTTGATAAACAGAGAAATAAAAGTAAATCCATACTTAAAATGTTTAATAAACAGAGAAATCAAAAGTAAATCCATACTTAAAATGCTTGATAAATAGTGAAATAAAAAGTAAATAAATACTTAAAAATGTTTGATAAATAGAGAAATCAAAAGTAAATTCGTACTTAAATTGTTTGATAAACTGGAAAACCGAATATGTGGTTTCTAGGTAAAACTTATAGTGAGTCCTATAACCAAACTATGTGACTAAAGTACCCCTATAACGCTCCATCGGAAGTAGTAGAAATGAATAAGATACTTATCATCCACTTCGAATGATCGGTCGAGGTTGTAGCTAGCAACCACAGTTGGGGGTGTCAACCCGTATAGATCTATATATACATATCTCAGCTCTGAAGATTAACGATTATAGTGGTGTGGGTATCCTAAGTATTTTTGCACTTACGTAATGAATGATGTCTCACTCATAATGCCCTTAACTAAGGTTTATCATAAAAATCTGAGTATGCTCGATAAGAAAATTAATAAAAGTGTATAATACTCGCTCAAATAAATGGGAAATCTTATGGTAGTGTACACAAATACATAAACAATTTAAAGATATGAGTTTGATAGCGTGTGTGTGTGTGTGTGTGTGTGTGTGTATATATATATATATATATATATATATATATATATATATATATGAATGATGTGAACTTGAGATACTACAAAGGTGGTAGCTTTTATGACATAAGTTTTATAACATATTTTGTCATAAAATCATAACATTTTTTTAGTAGGATAATATGTTGTCTTGACTAGTTATATTAATTAAAAATAACTATAACATATATACATAAAACATATTTATCACTACTTTATCTATAAATGAAGTATTATTAAACAAAATAACATTTACAAACTAGTTTTGAAATCGATAAGTGTTTGTAATGAACAATAAATATATATATATATATATATATATATATATATATATATATATATATATAACACATGTATTCTCCGCAAAGCGTAAAAGTGTTAAAAAAAAGGCCAAACACTCACTTTTGTAGCGTGAATTAGGTTCGTGTTGGGAAACTTGTCGTTAGAAACCGTTACGTAACATTCCTTGCGTTAAAGCGAACCACGGGGTCTATTTATGTTACCTAATAAAACCAAAGGGTAATTTGGTATTAATTATTAAGTATGGGGTGGTTTTTGTTAAAACAAATAACTCTAGGGATTGATTTTGCTAAAATCATTCATAAGGGACTCATCTCGTAATTTATTTCCAAAACAAGGGGCTGAAATGCAAATTTTAAACCTAAGTTGGAGTTTTAGGACCAAACTTGTTAATATTTTCGAAGAGGGGTTGTTTCTGATTAAATTAAATGGGAGTTTAGGAGTTTGGATTTAATTTGTGAAGGAAGTATTAAGGGAGGGGCTAATCTAGTTATTTTAAGGCTAAGTTTGGCTAAAAAGGATTGAAATTGTTAACCATTTGGCCCAAGGGGTGGTTTTTAAACATTTTTGTTTGAGGTTTGAGAAATGAGAGGGAACTCGTCCCTCTCATGTGCTTCACTCATGCAAGTATCACAGTTGAAAAAAAATGTCAATTTTTGCCTTGAAGGCTCTCGATCCAGGCTGATTACAATGAAAAGGAATATCAAGGAAAAACGAAGATGACGGTGAGGAGTCCTTACTGTGGTGATTGAAGGTGGAGGCGGTAGCAAAAGGTGACGGTGAATGGTGGCTGTGACGGTAGGAGGTTGCTCCGATAGCCGCTTGCTGCTTCATTCTTGTTTCTGGACAACGAAAATGACACGAGGGAATAGGGAGAGGCTAGTGGTGATCGAAAGAAAGAAAAGCAACAGCAACACCATAGTGATAGGGTTGTTGGGTGATTTTCTCACCGGTCAAGGTTGATGGGTGTAGGAAAATAGGGTTTGTAGTGGAGATCTGGATACCAAATTGGATCGTGTGAACATTTTCCAAACTGATATTTCTACCATATGTCAGGGTTACAAGAAATTTAGCCTAGGATAATCCAAGAGGACACTCACGATTCTAGGCACAGAAATCGTAAGCCAAATTACTAGAAAGATTATGTGAGTGTTTGAAGAAAAACGATAGCTAATTTTCATGTGTCTCTTCTAAAAGGAAGATTCGTTTATATATAATAAACGAGATTAGGGTTTCATTCGGGTTTGTCCATCATGAGTTCATTTGGAAGCAAGTAAGGGTAATCCAGATTTTAATGAGGATTTAGAGTTTCCAAAACTGATGAGCCAAGGACTCTGCCCCTTAAACCCCGCTAGGGGCACTGCCCCTAGACCCCGCCAAAGGGGCACTGCCCCTTTAGAAACCTCGGACACAGGGGCGCAGCCCTCGGACCCCCGCCATATCGTCGAACCGGCTTCTAATTCGATCTTATACATGTGTGCACTCCGCACAAACCCCGTATATATATATATATATATATATATATATATATATATATATATATATATATATATATATATTATAGTACAAATTATGAAGCCTCTTAGCTCACGTGTTAGTTCTAGTTACATAAATTGACATGGTAACACTAAAATCACCAACTGTGGGTGGCATTTTTCTGATAGTTCTTATCAAGGGAGATTCAGAGGAGTGTTTGGGCACCTGGATGATAGAAAATAGTGTTGGATAAGGTGTCTAAGTCCATAACTATTTTTGGTATGTACTTGACCCGGTTTGGTATGGTCCATTTGGGTTGCATGGCATCATGCATTTGGATAAACTAAAATGAGAGAAATAACACTTATGGTTTATTAATATATTATAAGTTTTAATATATTAATAATAGTATTATTTAATTAGTATTGATCAAGAATTCATCTAGAATTAATTAAGTGATCAAAAGGTGGCTAATTAAATATATGGATTGATTGTGTAAATCACTCATACTTGTATAGTGGGCTTAATGCTCCATGGATTGTCAAGTTGGGCTAAGGCTCATAGGATGCTCCATGGTGTTTATAGGATCCATGGGTCATGGAAATGAAGGGTCGTGACAATTAGGGATTACATGGTGTAACCCTAATTGTAACACACTATATAAGAATACTTATGCTCACCAAAATCAGGACGAGAAGATACAAGTGAGGGCTAGCTGATTTTCTAAGTGTGACATCTCTCTCAAAGTTTATTCCAAGTGCATTTGGTGTTGTGTGAAACATTTGAGGCATCACACTTGGGGTGGTAGGCTCACAAGGTTTTCAAGGAATCCAAATTACTACAAGGTATGTATTTCTAGCTATCTTTTATGTCTAAAGTTCCCCACGTATGCTAGATAGGATTAAGAACCTTGGAAATCAAATTTTGCATGTATTTTAGACAAACATAGATCCAAGGTTTCTAGGGTTGCATGTATACCTTAGGAGTGTTACAATGCTCAAACCCCTACAAATAGGAGGGTAATAGTGGTCGTACTCAACTATAACAGTGGGGCGAAGGTGTGGAGGGTTTTTGGTGGTGATTCACGATTGTAAAGGGCCACCGGAGGGTGGTCGAGGGTGGCATCCCTAGGTTGTCCTCGTTTCCTTATTTGTTTCTTGGCAACAGGTCGACGAGAAAGAGAGAGAAAAAAGTGAGGTGGTGTTTTGGCTGGTGATGTTTGATTAAACAATGGTGAGAAGGTGGTGTTTTATGGAGGTGGGCGTACGTTTTCTCCAAGAGGAACAAGACAAAGTTCAATTTCTTTTCATTCAAACGTGCATTATAGTTTTTGGTCAAAAGAAAACCAATTCTCTGCACACCCTCTATTGAAGAGGTTTGACTTTCACAAAAGTCCAAATTGAAGTATTTGAGGGAGATAGAGACATGAGGGGGAGAGACATGGGGAGAAAGAGAGATAGATAGATACAGAGATAGATAGAGAGGTGTAGAAAGAGATGTTAGAGTGGGGTATTAGTTGGCCATTTCCTTTTTTTTGTAAATCAATTATGTGGTGACATTAAAATCTAACGATAATGATTTTCGATTCGCTCGCCAAAACCCCGACATCAAATAATTTTTCTGAAGGCAGCGAATGAGAGAATTTAATTTAAAGATTCTGAAAACCCGAACGGATAAATTTTTCGAGTTGTAGAACTCCAGTAAATTGCGTTTAAAGTTTTACATCTAATTGGCCTGAAACGTTTAATTTTCTACTTTTACAAATATTTTTATAAAAAATATTTTGAGTATGAAATCAAATATTAGACCATAGTCTTAGTCCAAAAATGCTGTCGGAATTTCCATCTGAGGTGTACAAGTACCTCAATGGATTAAAACAGTTTATGCAGTTCTGGTAAAATGAGTGTTATACCGGTTTGGTTTCTTAAAACGGTGAGTTCTTTTGCATGTAAACTCCATTTTGGATGTTCTTTATATTTTTGGACTCATGTGAACATGAACTATAAGATTAGAGTGTTTGCTTTGCTCACAAACGCTTAATACGAAATTTTAGTTTTTCAGATGTATTAATTATGTTTATGTGTTTGTGATTTGTCTAAGATTTTCCACAATGGAAGTAAGATACCATTTCATATCTTATTGTGATTATAACGACACTATATTTTAACCAAAATATGCATTAAAACTCAATAGACCAAGTTACAAAGAGGTTCGCGATTAACGGATTGTTCATAAATTCATACCTAAATTCCGTAATATCACATAAACCTATGAAGTAAATACTTTTGGTTGGCGTTTTAATATTAACAGGTTTCTAGAAAGGTAAATTTGGATGTGCATTGAGTGGATGTGGATTCACTTATGTTCCCTATTTGTGAAGGCATTGCATAGACTTTGGATCATTTTTTTGCTACTTGTCCTTTGGTGATCTCTATATGGCACTGAGTTGGTCTTTTGTTCCTGTTCTAAGCTTCATTTATAGCTTTCTCTTTTTCTGAAAGTGCATTTGTTAGGGGTAATCATTTACAAATTAGTGTGTCTTAGAAAAAGAGGTTTGTGGTTGATATTCATATAGGTTTATGGATGATATAAATTTGACACTTTTTAGTCTGAAGCATCTATAAAGTGACACTAATTTGTTTAATAGTATTATGTCTCAATCGTCTTTTTTACCTTTTACTATTTTCTTTTATGATTTTCAAGTAAATATAGTAGAAAAATGTAATTGTATACAAGGGATCAATGATCGGACTATGTTTTTTTTTATGCTTTTTAACTTTTACTATATTTAAAATTGAATCATTTGGAAAATGAATATATTATCTATATTCCTAATAAAAACCTCTTTAAGACGCCATGTATCCCTCCTATAAGCTCCTTCAATCCATGTGTCAGTTGCACACATCTTCTCACAAAACTTTTCCCGCTCAATGCACTGTTAACGGAAATCAAAATAGAATCACAATCAAATCAATCTAATTAAAATCATAATCATAATAAACAATATAATTATCAACTCCTACTAATTAGCAACTCAGTTACCATAATCTTGCATCTTTTTGAATTTTATATCTTTTACCCATTATATCTCAATTATAATAGGAATTATAACATGAATTAAATAATGTTTTTATATTATCATTTATACAAATCAAATATCTAAAAAGCTTTCTCACTTTTACATCTTTCAATATTGGTTCCTCTGTACGTCTTCTTCTCTGCAACCCCGATAAATCGTTCTCCTTTATACTTCTTATAGAGCACCTCCTGATTTGACGGCCTTTCATTCATATAATACATAATCATCAAGTTAGTGTACAATCATCTTAAAATTCATGCTTTATCTGTTGATTATATACGTTTTTTTGTTTTTGTTACGTTCCGAAAGTGTATTGTGATAAACATGTAATAGTTTTGAAAAATGCAAACTAATTCATATTTTATCTATTGATTATCTATGTTTTGTTTTTGTTTCAGTTATTTCTGATTGTTTCTTTTTCGTTCTATTTCTTTTGTGTACTTATATTTCATATATTTAATGTCAAATTCAAACTAACATTTCGAAAATGTATTAAAATTTATGGACATCTTCCATATTCATAATTATATAGATACCATGGAATAACATAAAATTTGGAGATCATTTTCATATGTATTTCTTAGAAAATAGCATAGAACTATTTATTTTAAAATATGCCGAAATTAGATTTCAACATATTTATGATATTTTAAATAGAAGGAAATACCAATGTACTATCATTTCAACATATATCAGTATTTCGTTTATAATAAGTGGAATTATTACTTTTTTCATATAAAATATAAACAGATAATTGCTATAATAAATAAATCGACACAAGTTCATTCTTGTTTCTTGCATTAGAATAACATGAATATATAATAGAATAATGTTTAGCATAAAATTTCATACAGGGTGTTTAAACATAAAAAAAATAGTTATATATTGCCAATTATTATTATTATTATTATTATTATTATTATTATTATTATTATTTGCATTTTTTAGCATAATTGGTGTAACGGTGATTTCATAAATCATATTTTTCTGTTGTAACATTTTTTTTAAAACTCTTTTAACATAATATTTAAATGCAAAACTTAAACTTTCTGTTAAAATTGTATTTAATGAATTATAGGAGCTTCCAATCGTCTCTAATCCTACTTTAAATTATTAATTTTATATTTAACTTTATTTTATTATTTTTCATTGTTTACTAAAGAAGAACATGGATGCCACAACACTAAAGAGTGAAGAAAAAAAATAAAAAGTTATACTTGAAATTAAAATTTTTAATTTTAGATAAGGATAATAAACTAATAAATAAAATATTGAGACCTATATACAATTATTAAGTATCACCTTAAATATAATTATTTTTAATTTTATAATCTGTGGTGTCTATGAGTTATAACGTAGTTATATAAAATAAAAAGCAACTGGTATATCAATAGTAGTTTTGTGTTTTAGACTTAATTTGGTCATAATACTTTCGTATGGTGATATGGTTGGTTTATGTTTAGAAAACATTAAAAAAGTTGTCCATATAATTTATAGAAAATGTTTGTGTAGTTTTTTTTAAGAAATTGTTCATATAGTTAAATAGTATATTTTTTGGGTTTTAGACTTTGGTCACAGGACTTTTGTATGTTGATAGGTTTGGTCAATTTGTAGAAAATAAATTAAAAAGTTATCCCTATAATTTACAAAAAAAAAAAAAAAAAAAAAAAAAAAAAAAAAAAAAAAAAATTCTTGTGTAGAGCTTTTTTTACAACATAGTTTATCTATTTAAAAATACTAGAAAGACGATGTCTGTCTAATAGAGAACTTATAAATTATGTCACCCCAAAACGGGCATTGAAACTTACGAGTTTTGCAAAAGGGAATTTGAAATTATCAATACGTTTCCACAAAGCGTGAAAGAGACAATTTCTAGTTAATAATAAATACTATATGTCTTAGGTTTTAATAATTGAAAAATAAGACATGTGTTTTGAATAACAAAATTAATATATAATTTCAACCTATTAATCTTAAAACAATGAAACTACTATATATAATAAGTTTCGAGTTAATAATTATTGAGATAATCACTTGAGAGGATAACGAATTTTCAACTTTGATCACATTTAATCACTAAAGTTTTTTCGTGTTTGATTTACCCTTAAATTATTGTTCACATTTTACTTTTATGACCGGTCATAAAGGTAAAATGTGAACAATTTCAAATAATTCAAGGGTAAATCAAGTACGAAAAAATTCAGTAACTAAGTATGAACAAAATTGAAAGTTTATTACTGTTTCAAGTCATTATCTATTTTTGTAATAATCTTTTAGTTTATTTTTCCTACTAGTAGAAATTACTTAGATTAATAATTTTGATTTCATTCACTACAATTTGATTTATATTGTATTTGTAAGGAGTATTACAAAATAGAATACGTACCACATAACTATGTTTTAGTTCATAACTTTAAATCATAGTTCACGAGATAAACGTTTAACTAGAGTTTCTTTATTCACCTATAAGTGAAACGTCAACCTACAAAGAAGAAATAATCAGTAGAGTTTCACAAAAGAAAAAGTACACATATACAAGCAATTAAATTAAAAATAAGATCGAAAATCAAAAGGAATACAATGAGAAGTACATATAGAACCAGCATACAAATAGAAAATGTAGATGCAAACAATAATTAGAAATAAAAGTATCGATCAATAACGATTATCTCCACCATCTGGAGTGAAAACTGCCGCCTATTTCCTAAGTATATATTTAAAACCACCATAATTTTTTTCCCTTCACTTTCTATATGATTGGAGTTAATTTTGTTGTATTTCTAAGTGTTGTTTTTTATACATTATACAATAAAGGTGTATCACATAATTACTACAATATTCTTACTTTTATGACCTTCATATTCCGTTTGTGCTTATTCTTAATAACATTTAGGATTTACAAGATGATTACTTGAAAGGATAACAAATTTTTAATTTTATTCGTATTTAATCATTGAACTTTTTCGTATTTGATTTATCCCTGAATTATTTGAATTTATTCATATTTTACCCTTATGACCGGTAACAATTGGTCATTAAGGTAAAATATGAACAATTTTAATTAATTTAAGATAAATAAAGCATGAAAAAAAATCCAGTAACTAAAAATAACCAAAATTAAAAATTCATTACCCTCCAAAATCATTATCTGATCATTATTACATTATATACATAGTATTATTTCATTCTACATTATAATCTACGACCCATCTGTCTAATTTTATTAATTTTTATATTAACATCTGTACATCACGTCAACATCCTTGACCCTTAGGCCATAGCTCAATATTTAACTATATTTTATATATAAATATCAGAATCCATGACTTTTTTTACAAGTCATCTAACGATAAATACATGTTTAAAAAAAATATGAAATCCTTCCATTTTTGTTGGCCATTTCTAATTGTTCTTGATAACGACAGGTCATGGAAAAACTTTGTTAGAGTTACATATAATAGCACTATTTTATTGTCTTTAGTTTATTTGTTTAGTCAATCTTTCTTGGGGCACACTCCAAGTAATGTTGACCTTTGTCATAATGTTCAGATGATAATATGGTTTAACCCCTCATTACTATTTGATTCAATATAATGTATAACTATATATTTACAAATTTTATGACGTAAGCGAATAAAAATAGTCATAATTTTGTTTCTTATAGTAAATAATTGTTTTTAAGCTTTTTAAAAAATAACAAAAAATTATGAAAAATTCGATACTAGCCATCCATTTGGTAGGGGCGTTGCAAAATATGGGGATAATATTAGAAATGTTTGAAACAAAGTGATTTCAAAGTGGGGGATAATGAGATTAGAGCTCTTTTTGGCCGACAAATTACCATTTTGTCCGTCCATTGGAGATTGTTAAGAGCAATGGCCAAGAACATTTGGTAGTGGCAAAATAATAAATTGATGGTATGCTAATATACATGTAAAAGTTTGTGATAATAATAATAATAATAATAATAATAATAATAATAATAATAATAAATATAATAATAATAATAATAATAATAATAATAATAATAATAATAAAAATTATAATAATAATAATAATAAAAATAATAATAATAATAATAATAATAATAATGATAATAATAATAATAATAATAATAATAATGATGATGATAATAATAATAATAATAATAATAATAATAATAATAATAATAATATTGACAATAATAATAATAATAATAATAATAATAATAATAATAAAAATAATAATAATAATAATAATAATAATAACAACAACCGTTAGTCAATGTTAACCGTTACTCAAAATGTGATGTTAGATGTTGAGATATATCATGTGATTTAACCTTAGATGTTGAGATATATCATGTGATTTAACCTTAGATGTTGAGATACATCATGTGATTTAACCGTTACTCAATGTTATTTTAATTACAAATTAAATTAGGTGTGTATCCCAGGTTACGTAAGAGTAAAATAAATGGTAAAAAATATTGACAAATCACATGCACTTTGAAACTTTAGATTTAATCTAGATATCAAAAAACTCAATACTATATTTATATATTCATAATAAAAATTTCAATCTAAAAATATGATAAACTACCATAATCATCTTTTTGAAGTTAACTGCATATAGATAATTCAATACTAAAACATAATTATATATTTGATTAAATACCTTAAACATTAAAATAAAAAGAAGATAGTGATAAGACTGGAGGGAGTGGTGTCACCGAAACCGCACTCCTCTCTCGCCACGTAAGCGTCACGTCACATTTTACCACTTAAGTGTGTTTTCTTACCACACAAAGGGTGTGGTGCCACAGTTTTAGTTTTATTTTTTTTTGTTAACTATTTTAATTTAATAAAACTTATTTTTTAATAAAAAAAAAACATAATTTTAAAAACATAATAGTTCATTAATTAAAAATACAAATACCATACATTACTTAATTTTTAAAAAAAAAAAAAAAAAAAAAAAACCCTAAAAATTTAGAAAAACAAAGTAGAAACAAAAAACCAACAACTTTAAAAAAAACACACAGGAAACCATTAAAAACTTGAAAAAAAAAACACTAGAAATTAACTACGATTCATGTAACGGTTTTTCACTTCCTTCTTCATCGCCAAAACCACTTCAAGCTCGACCCCGGTCATATTCGACGTGTCCATTGCTAGTATTCGCATGTCGCTCTCCCTTTGTTTCCGAAGCTCTCTTTCAGAAGCAATTTTCAAAATCTTGTTCATTCTCTCTTTTATATCCTTCATGTCGGTTCCCATTTCTTTCAAATCATCTGAATCCGATGCTTTGCCTTTGCCTTTGCTTTTTGATTTGTCTCTTCCCAATGGTCGGGAAGGTGGTGAAACTGGAACAGGTTCATCTTCGTTCAGATCAAACTGAACACGAGCATCTGATGTAGTGTGGTCGGACTCAGATGTTCTGCTGCGTTTTGACCCACTGTCGATATGTTGGTCAGATGTTTTGCTACTCAGCCATTTCTTGTTATCTTTCAAAAAATTCCAAACTTCAAGAAACTTGAAAGCCTTCAGATTTTCTTGTTGATACACTTTCAAGGCTTTCTTCAAAATGACTTCATCACTTTCGCCACTTTTCCATTGACGTTTCATGTTGTTCCACAAGTCATTAAACAACATGACTTCCTTGTTCATCTTCCCCCATTTGGAGTACACTTGATGTTTTGAACGGTATTCTCCACGGTTCATTCCTTTATGGAACCTGTGTAAAACGCGAATCCAAAAGCGGTCATGCTTTTGGTCTTTTCCAACCGTCGCGTCTTCTGAAATATCAATCCAAGATTGTGCCAACACCAACGCTTCCAAAGGTTCCCAACATCTAGCCTCCACCTTCTCTTTTCTTTTATTCGTTGCTCGAGTGGGTTGAGTTTCTATAACGAATTCCGGTTCAGAATCAGAAACGACCGTTTCTGGTTGTGTTTGTGTTTGTTGCACAAACTCGGGTTGGGACAAAAAATCAAATTGATTAAAATTCGGGTCGGGTTGTGGTAGTGGTGGTGTTTGTGGATGTGGTTGCCCTGGTCGTTGTGGAAAAGAAGGAAACATACCGCCATAGTGGTAATACGGAGGTGAGAAAATCGGTTGATCAAATGAAGGTATTGGGGTGTTGGTGTTTCTGACTGGTGTTTTTTCTTTGCTAGGTCTTTTGGAAGAAGACATTTTTTCAAATAAAATTGGATAAAATGATTGTATTTATATGTGTTTAAAGGTTGTGTAAATGTAAAAATGATAACATATGTATATATAGATGGAGTAAAAGGTTAAAAAAAAAAATTAAATGGAACGAATCTTTGAACGGTCAAGAAAGGAATAGCCAATCACAAAACACGGTCTTCAAGGGCCGTAGTGCGGTCTCAACCGCCCCAAACCGCACAATGGGGGCGGTGTTCCTGTCCCACGTGGCATGACCGCGGTTCCAAACCGCGTACCATACCGAGAAGCCTAATAATACAAATGTTTCATGTAAACCTATTGTTGTCGGTCACGAATCTAGAACAAAAAACCATGTGATTCCTTATGTAATCAAAACCATAAATAATAATAATAATAATAATAATAATAATAATAATAATAATAATAAGATACTAGCGTGGGTCGGTTCGTATATCTACTCTAATAAATGAAAATGATTTTGTCATATGTCATTCTCTTATAAGATTAGCCACATGTCATTTTGTCATAATTTAAGATATATTTATTTTCCATTTGTCATTACTTTAATTTTCATTTTCAATATATCATTAATTTACTTTCCATAAATTAAGCCTACCATAATGACTATCAAATTTTAAATTTTAAATTTTAAATTTCAAATTCAATTCCAAATAAATTTACAGTTTAAACCTTTATGGTTAATATTTTGTTATAATTAACCCGTTTAGTAAACACTAAAGACATAATTTTAATTAATTTATTCTTTGTATTTTTTTTCTCATAGTTTTCAATTATTTCAATTTCAAATTCAAATAAAATTTATATTTAATCATTCGTACTTAACATTTTGTTTTAATCAACCCGTATATTATACGGGTCTCACAACTAGTTTTAAAATATTTAAACATAATTTCAGTAGTTGTAATAAAGTTTTTACAATTGGAACCGAGATATCACATATCTTGAAATATATACTCATGAAATGCCAAATAGGTACATATAACTCTTATTCAGATTCTACATATTTCTTTTTTAAATAATTTTACTGGATTGGGCTATTGCATTTTAAATGAACTAATGCATTGAACCGTCTTCTATTTTAAATAGATTGGAACAAAAATATAGAATGATATATTTGATACATTTTTTATATTGTAATTCCTAGATAATCTATAAGATAATTTATTATTATATACTAGGGGGTGTAACTACACTCCGCGTGGGGCAGAGGGTATGTTTTTTATTGGTAAATTTCCAGCTACTTGAAAATGAATAAGAATAAAAATAGATGTGAGCAGTAGGACTTTGAAATTGTATATAAATTCAAGGACACTCAAACAGCCCACAAACACACACACATCACAGAATCACATAGATACATATTACAAACACAAGTAAATTACACGAATGGTCCCTATGGTTTGGGTTATTTGCGTGTTTGGTTCCTAACTTATTTTTTTTAATTCGGAAGGTCCCTACTATTTGTTTTGTTACGTGCATAGTCCCTATTGTTTGTTTTTGTTACGCGTTTGGTTCCTGTCTTACCTAAAAAGACTATTATTTAAATACAAAAAAATTGTGGGATAGATAAGGTAAAGTGATGATAGTGGGGTTGGGGTGTGTTCATTTAAATAAATTAAAAAATCAATGGCAAAATAGTCTTTTTAGGTAAGATAGGGACCAAGCGCGTAACAAAAACAAATAGTAGGGACCTTCCAAGTTAAAAAAATAAGTTAGGGACCAAACGTGCAAATTATCCTAAACCATAGGGACCACTAGTGTAATTTACTCTACAAACACACACATATTGTTTTTGTCCATTTTGAAGGGTTTTATGTTTTTTTGACATTTTGCCCCTACTTGGTGTTTTCCTTAGGTGTTTCCTTTGATGGTCTCAAGTTCGACCGGAAAATAGGAATACATTATAAACAATAGATAAATTATCTAGTTGTTATTCTAGATAACTTGACTAAATTAGCCCTAAAAATAAATAAAGATAAGTGGGATATAATTGTTTGCTATTGTCAAACTTATAAAAAGATCCATTTGTAATCGGTAAAATCTATAAAAATGCAGTTAAAGGATAATTTAGCAGCAAAGGATAATTTAGCATTGGTGCCTTCGACCTACTTCGCTGTGTCAACCCCACATTTTAAAGGATAATTTAGCATCAAAATGGTTTAATCCTCTATCAAACACTTAAAAGCTGAACGACATGACCATAATAAATTATTTAAAGAAGTATGTAATTGATTATTTAACCTAAAAACCATGTTGTAACTATAGTAGATGAAACAGAGATGACACAAATGGTGTGACCATTGACAGTTACAACAATCATTATTAACTTAGTAGTACCGGAAATGAGAAACGTCAAGGCTTCCATAAGCATTATTCTCCCCTGAGTAAGTTCATTAGCTCTATATTTCCAACAATCATGTAGCCTCTGGTTCCTATTACGTAATTTAATTATAAGTTTCTTCACATTTGTTTTAGGACTCGGCGAGTTGGAGGCCCTAACTCGTCGAGTAGAGGTTAAAATTGGACGCGGGAAGAAGACCCTACTCGACGAGTCGGATGCCCTAACTCGACGAGTAGGCTTATCTGGATGAAACCCTAATTTAAGGGTTTACACCCTATTTAAACGCCTTAACACTCCAGTTGTGGCCTCCCTCATCGCCTCCCTATGCCCAAAAATCCCTAAATCGAAACCCTAACCTTATTTTAGTGTTCTTGAGCCAGTTTCGTGTGTTTGTGGTGGTTGTGAAGCTTGAGAAGGAAGAAGGATCTTGGGAGTTCAAGTGGGAGCTAGTAGATCCAAAGGTTGTGTCCCATTTCCAGCTCATTGGAGGTAAAAAGCCTCAACCTTGACCATTTATCTCTTAGATCTCTAGTTAGGATTCATTTCTACATTTTCTAAACTTTTATAGAGCCACATTCGAGATTTTGTGGTTCTAAGAGGGTATGACTTCAGATCTGGAACCATTGAGGGTTCTTATGACATAAAGGTGCCAACTTTATACCCATAAGCACCCCATGCATCTTGTAGACTCCATTTTAGAGCCATTGTGCCAAATACCCCATGCATGGACGTCAAGTTTGGGACTTTACGTGTATTATGGACCCTATGAGGTCAGATCTATGTTGTGGATGCATTAAGACTAACTGAAATCGAGTGTATAGTTTTGGACATAGAGGGACTCGGCGAGTCACTTATGTGACTCGTCGAGTCAGGTCGTATTTCCCACCAAATCCCTTCTGATAATGGACCATGTGCTAAGTTAGAAGATCACTCAGTCGGTTGAGCTCATTAAGGACCTGGAAATCATGGGACCCGACGAGTGTATGAACTAACTCAACGAGTTCAAGGCTATATCCCAAGAATATGAAGATGAACTCGGTGAGTCGAGGAAGAACTCGGCGAGTCCAGTACTAAGAGCATTACCTTGCATGAAGATGAACTCGACGAGTTCATGAGGAACTCGACGAGTCAAGGACTAAATATACCAACTAGCATGAAGATGGGCTCGGCGAGTCAAAAGATGAACTCGCCGAGTCACTTGCAAAGGGTCCCGACTCTGTATCATGGAACTCGAGGAGTTGGTGGACCAACTCGGCGAGTTAACCGAAAGTTGACTTTGATCAAGGTGTTGCCTTTGACTTTGACTTTGACCTAAGTTGACCATGAAATGGTAACTAAGGAAGATGATTATGTGTAAGATTTGAGAGGAGTTGATCCCAATAGCGAGGACAGTTAAGACACTTCACGACACTGAAGTGAATTACCTTCCAGTAGAAGTGGGTCAAAGGCACCAATGCCGACCCACTAGTAGTTGATTGTAGTTGAGTTAATTGTCTTTGCGATAATTATCTGGTTCGCCACTATCTGTTATGTTTTATGTGCTAGTATGATATAATGTATGTGATAGTGGTAGTAAGGGAAATAGTCCCCGTATCCAGTAGATAGGGCCAGGGGGTAGCTTAGGCACCCCGGTATGTCTAACAATATGATTATGTTATGCTTTTACGTGGTAGTAATATGGGGTGAAATAGTCCCCATAACCGGTGGAAATAGAGTGGAGGGGTAGGTCGGACACCCCGATATGTCTGACAGGGGTAGGTTAGGCACCCCTGTATGCCTAGTAGGGGTAGGTTGAGCACCCGGGTATGCTCAATATGGTAGGTCGGGCACCCAGATATATCTATGTGTTATGTATGGTATGTGGTATGATGGGGGAACTCACTAAACTCACTAAGTATATGTTAGCTGCACATCACACACACACTAGATTTCCGCATTATGAGATTCTTGGGATTATACTTTGACATTATTATTATTCCACGACATGTTTTATGACATTTGAGTTATGGGATTATGGATTGATATGATATTGATGATGTTTTTCAATAAAATGTTTTACAAGTAACATAACTAAAACAAAATTTTTGTCCTTGAAAATTAGGATGTTACAAGTTGGTATCAGAGCCTTAGTTTGAGGGATTCGGATACAAGTAACATAACTAAAACAAAATTTTTGGCCTTGAAAATTGGGATGTTACAAGTTGATATGATATTGATGGTGTTTTTCAGTAAAATGTTTTACAAGGACATAACTAAAATAAAATTTTTGGCCTTGAAAATTGAGATGTTACAAGTTGGTATCACAGCCTTAGTTTGAGGGATTCGAACACACCTTCGGGGGTTTTTGGACTCAAATCGAGGGTTTGAAAGATTTTTCACAAGAAAATGGTTTTTCTAAAGTTAAAGTAAAAAGTTTTAGAGAAAGAACAAAGTGTGTGATGTGCGCGATCGGCCGAGCTCAAGTAAGTTTTCCCCAAGATACCCATACATTTTATGTTATGATACGATTGTGAGAACTGCATGCTAGATTAGGGCTAAGGGTTTAGGAAGGATGCCTTTTATGCCTATTTTATGTGTATGAGAACTGCATGCTAGAATAGGGATAAGGATCTAGGAAGATGCCTGATATGCCTGTTGTATGTGCTTACTGAGCTGCATGATAGTACTGATTAGAAAGTGATATGATAACCTAAATAGGATATGCTTGGGTTACTCAATGCCCAAATGTTGCTTGCTTTGTTCTATTATGGGTCATGGTTATCTTTAATTAACTAGTAAACGAATACGTTAAGTTAAGTATTACGAGAACTAAATAATTTTAGAAAGTTACGTTTAGCCCTATTTCGCAGTTCTCGTTTGAGTCTAACCGTTGTAGGGAGAGACCTCTCATTCGAAGAATTATCTGGTCTTAGTAATATGTAATAGTATTCGCAAGCTAGTTAGGGAGAGATGATAGGGACTTCTTGTGTAACTGATGGCGGACAGTGGGTTGGAGAGTTACCCTAGGGTAAACCTAGGATGAGATTAATGTAGTGAGCAGTAACAGTAGAAGGGACTTGGTGAAGTCAAACCAACCCTTGAGGAAAGTACAGATAGATGTGGAAGGTAGTATGGGCTTGTACTACTGAAAGCAGAGCACATGTACTCGAGTCAAGGAGGATTGAGATAGAACCAGGGAACCTGTAGAATGTATGAGACCTATCGAGGTTATATATGGTCCTGACGATTATGTGTTTTGTTTGAGAATGGTGATGATTATGCATCACGGAGCAGGAGGATTGGGATGAGGATCAGAGTAAGGATCGGGTTCAGGTTCGGGATCTGAACCAGTTGATGATAGACTGTGCGAGTTCATTGTGTCAAAGATCACAAGAGGCATCCTTGAGGTGACCCCAGTGATTTTTGGGTCGATCAAGGAGGGGGATTGTCGAGTTGATAGAGGACCGCCTCAGGGTGTTCAGGAGCAACATGGCATCCAGCCAGTCAGGATCGTACACACTGTCTTTCAAGGACTTCATGGGGTGTGGTACACCAGACTTTCACGAGGCGAAGGACCCCATCATTGCTAGGAGATAGATTGCATACATGGAGTCTACTCGGTTGACTAGCTTCTGCCATGAGGGGTCGAAGGTTCGGTATGTGGTTGGATGTTTGAGAGACAAAGCCAGAGATTGGTGGGAGTCAGTTGGTGACTCTCTGGGAGCCTCAGCCATTGAGGCTATGACTTGGTCGTACTTTGTGACCAGGTTTAGAGCGGAGTTTGCATCGGTTGTGGAGCTCCAGCAGCTGGCCAGAGAGTTCATCGACATGAGACAGACGACAGAGACAGTGGCGGAGATTATCGCCAAGTTCAGGGAGAGGGCCTTATTGGTGCCTCAGTATGCGGGAGATGAGGAGATGCGGAAGACCCGCTATCACGACATGCTGAGACTGATATTCGGGAGCATGTTAGCTACTCGGCATGCATGACTCTGGATTCTATGATTGACAGGGCGAGGGAGAGGAAGATTGATTTGGAGCACATCAGAAAGAGGAAGGTGGAAGAGGTTCAGGTGACTGGGGTTTCAGGGAAGAAACCCAAGGGATTTGATGCTAGGTCGAAGGGCCATCAGGGCCAGAGCCACTATGGGAAATACAGCAAGCCACATGAAGGGGTGTACAGAATAGGGCCATCGAGCTGCTATAAGCGCAGAAAGACTGGGCACTTTGGCAAGGATTGTACTGCCACCACCCCCACATTCCAGACATCAGACATGATTTGCTTCCATTGTAATCAGAAGGGCCATAAAAAGGCCAATTGCCTATGATTGACAGTAGCAGCAGCGCCAGTGGCGGTGCCAGCCCTAGCAACCCCGCGAATTGCTGATAGACGGCAAGGGAAGACAGAGGCTCTACTAGTGAGGATCCGAGCCTTCCAGTTGACTACCGAGGAGGCACGCGCCGCACCTGATGTGGTGACGGGTATGTTTTCTTCTCCCTAGCTCTTATTTTATGTTGCTTACAATATTTATATATATGTTTTATGTGTTGTTTAGGATCGTTCCATGTGAATGGTATTCTAGTTTAGGTGCTATTTGATTCGGGGGCTACCCGATCATTTGTTTCTCTTGCCTATAGCAAGAGGTTCCCTGAGTCTTCTAGCATGTTCGATTGCCCTCTGGAGATCAAGATTGTAGACAACCGATCAGTAAGAGCATCAAAGGTTTTTAGAGATTGTGTTCTGAGGTTGTATGAGGAGCGTTACAGGGTAGACTTGGTTCTCATTCCGTTGTGTGGGAACAAGGTTATTATAGGCACAGATTGGTTGATCCCCAATGGGGCAGTGATCAACTACGCACAACAGTTGGTTCGATTCAGGACCCCAATTGGGGGAGAGCTGGTGATTCAGGGCGACATACCACAGCGAGGACCAGCCCTTTGCTCAGTAGCGAGGGCTAGGCGCTACCTACAACAGGGTTGCACAGGGTATTTCGTTATATGTTATGGATACCCGGGAGGCAGGTAAGGTGACTGTGAGTGGTGTGCCAGTGCTGCGAGAGTATGAAAATGTATTCCCAGAGGATCTACCTAGTACCACCGGAGAGATGGGTAGAGTTCAGGATCGACTTGGTCCCTGGTTTGGCTCCGATAGCCAAGGCATCTTATCGATTGACTCCTCTCGAGATGCAGGAGTTGTCTACACAGTTGCACGATCTGTTAAACAAGGGATTCATTAGACCGAGCAGTTCACCCTGGGGAGCCCCGATTCTGTTTGTGAAGAAGGACGGGTCCAATCGGATGTGTATAGACTACTGGGAGCTAAACAAGGTAACAGTGAAGAATCGTTACCCACTCTCGAGGATTGATGATCTCTTCAACCAGCTTCAGGGTGCATCTTGGTTTTCCAAGATAGATATATGATCAGGCTACCATCATATGAGGGTCAGATACAAGGATGTACAGAAGACTGCATTTCGGACTCGCTATGGCCACTACGAGTTCGTGGTGGTGTCCTTCGGGCTCACCAATGTTCTTGTTGCATTCATGGACCTCATGAACCACGTATGCAGACCGATGTTGGATCGGTCTATGATAGTTTTCATCGATGACATCTTGGTTTACTCCAAGATGCAAGAACGGCACGAGGAGCACTTGTGGAAGGTTTTGGATACCTTGGGAGGGAGAGCTTGTACGCCAAGCTCTTCAAGTGTGAGTTCTGGTTGCGTGAGGTGCAATTTATTGGGCGCCTGGTTAACCAGAACGCTATTCTGGTCGACCTGGCCTAAGTGAAGGTCGTGATGAGATGGGAGGTTCCGAAGTCTCCATCTGAGATTCACAGTTTCCTGGGATTGGCAAGCTATTATCGTAGATTCATTCAAGACTTCTCCAAGATAGGCGTACCTTTGACCCGGTTGACAAAGAAGTTCATGTTCTTTCGCCGGGGGCCAGAGCAGCAGGCAACGTTCGAGACATTGAGGCAGCGGCTATGTGAGGCACTGATCCTCGCCTTGCCAAAGGGTGTGGAGGATTTTGTGGTATACTGCGACCCATCCATTTCAGGGTTGGGCATGGTGCTGATGCAGATGGGGCATGTTATCAGCTATGCTTCGAGGCAGCTGAAGCCTCACGAGGAAAACTACCCGACGCACAATATTTAGTTGGGGGCAGTTGTCTTTGCCCTCAACATTTGGCGACACTACCTCTATGGGGTTCGATGTACCATTTACACGAACCACAAGAGTTTGAGGTACCTCATGGATTAGCCGAATCTAAACATGAGGCAGCATCGGTGGCTAGATGTGGTGAAGGATTACGATTATGAGATCCTCTACTAACCGGGGAAGGCCAACGTTATGGCTGATGTGCTTAGTCTCAAGGCAACCTCGATCAGAGACGTATGCTTAAGGTTGACTGTAGCGACTCCATTGTTGGAGCAGATCCGGGAGGCGTAGGTCAATGGTTTGAAGGAGGAGCGCCTGAAATACGAGCGGATCATAGGCCAGGTGGCCTTATTTGATTATAACAGTCGCGGGCTGCTGGCCCTACATGGGAGGGCTTGGGTTCCGTACTGGAGAGGAGTACGGCAGATTTTGATGGATAAGGCCCACAGATCCAGGTTTTCTACCCATCCCGGGGTGACAAAGATGTACAAAGATCATCGTCCTGACTATTGGTAGCCCTGCATGAAGCGGGATGTAGCGTGGTACGTAGAGAAGTGTCTGACCTGCAGGAAGGTCAAGGCGGAGCATCATTTGCCTCATGGCAAAACGCAGCCGTTGGGCATCCCCATGTGGAAATGGGAAGATATTATCATGGATTTCATCACCAAGCTTCCCATGGCTGCACGGGGAGTGGATTCCATATGGGTCATCGTGGATCGTTTGACCAAGAGTGCCCATTTCATACTGATCCAGGAGATCATTTCGGCCGAGAAACTGGCCAATATCTATATTCAAGAGGTTGTAGCCCGACATGGAGTGCCAGTCTTCGTGATTTCTGACAAAGACGTAGGGTTTACTTCCAGAATCTAAAAGAAATTTCATGACGAGTTGGGTACTCGTCTGCACATTAGCACTACTTTCCACCTGCAGACAGATGGTCAGAGCGAGCGGACCATCCAAACATTGGAGGATATGATGCGGGTGTGCGTATTAGACTTCGGTGGTAGCTGGGATACATACCTTCACTTGGTAGAGTTTTCGTACAATAATAGCTACTACACGAGTATTGATCGTCCTCCCTTCGATATGTTGTACGGGAGGAAGTGCAGGACCCTGATACATTCTTAGGTGAGGTTGGGCAGAGGGTCATGGGGAGTACCAAAGTGTTACTCAAGACGACGGAGAGGATCCAGCAGGTCTGGAGCAGGCTTCAGACTGCTCAAAGTCGGCATAAAAGTTATGCCGACAATGGTCGTTCGGACCTGGAATTCCAGGTCGGAGATATGGTCCTCCTAAAAGTGTCACCTTAGAAAGGTGTCATCCGATTCAGGAAGCGGGGCAAGCTGGGCCCCAGGTACATTGGACCCTTCAGGATCGTGGCTCGGGTGGGCAAGGTGGCGTATAGGTTGGACCTACTAGCCGAACGTAGCCAGATTCACAACACCTTTCATATCTCCTAGATGGGGAAGTTTATGGTAGACGATTCAGCAATTGTACCTCTAGAGGATATTCAGGAGGATGACAGTTTGGACAACATCGAGCGGCCAGTAGCTATCCTCGACACGAAGTTGAAGGATCTAAGTAACAAGAGCGTGGAGCTGGTGAAGGTGCAATGGCAGCACCACAAGGGCTCATAATGGACTTGGGATCCAGTGGACGAGATGAGGGAGCACTACCCCGAGCTTTTCCCAAACGGAATGGCGGACTTCGAGGATGAAGTCTAGAGTAAGTAGGAGAGATTTGTAGCGTTCGGTTCCTGGTATGTAATTTAAATATAAATTTTTACACATTTGTTCTAGGACTCGGTGAGTTGGAGGCCCCAACTCATCGAGTAGAGGTTAAAATTGGACGCGGGAAGAAGACCCTACTCGACGAGTCGGATGCCCTGGCTCGACGAGTAGACTTATCCGGATGAAACCCTAATTTAAGGGTTTGCACCCTATTTAAACGCCTTAACTCTCCAGTTGTGGCCTCCCTCATCACCTCCCTATGCCCAAAAATCCCTAAATCGAAACCCTAACCTTGTTTTAGTGTTCTTGAGCTAGTTTCGTGTGTTTGTGGTGGTTGTGAAGCTTGAGAAGGAAGAAGGAGCTTGGGAGTTCAAGTGGGAGCTAGTAGATCCAAAGGTTGTGTCCCATTTCCAGCTCATTGGAGGTAAAAAGCCTCAACCTTGACCATTTATCTCTTAGATCTCTAGTTAGGTTTCATTTCTACATTTTCTAAACTTTTATAGAGCCACATTCGAGATTTTGTGGTTCTAAGAGGGTATGACTTCAGATCTGGAACCATTGAGGGTTCTTATGACATAAAGGTGCCAACTTTATACCCATAAGCACCCCATGCATCTTGTAGACTCCATTTTAGAGCCATTGTGCCAAATACCCCATGCATGGACATCAAGTTTGGGACTTTACGTGTATTATGGACCCTAGGAGGTCAGATCTATGTTGTGGATGCATTAAGACCAACTGAAATTGAGTGTCAAGTTTTGGACATAGAGGGACTCGGCGAGTCACTTATGTGACTCGCGAGTCAGGTCGCATTTCCCACCAAATCGCTTCTTATAATGGACCATATGTTAAGTTAGAAGAGCACTCAATCGGTTGGTCTCATTAAGGACCTGGAAATCATGGGACCCGACGAGTGTATGAACTAACTCGGCGAGTTCAAGCCTATGTCCCAAGAATATGAAGATGGACTCGGCAAGTCAAGGAATAACTTGGCGAGTCCAGCACTAAGAGCATCACCTTGCATGAAGATGAACTCGATGAGTTAAGAATTAAACGTCCCAACTACCATGAAGATGGGCTTGGCGAGTCAAAGGATGAACTCTCCGAGTCATTTGCAAAGGGTCCCGACTCTATATCATAGAACTCGAGGAGTTGGTGGACCAACTCGACGAGTTGACCGAAAGTTAACTTTGACTAGGGTGTTGAATTTGACTTTGAATTTGACCTAAGTTGACCATGAAATGGTAACTAAGGAAGATGATTATGTGTAGGAATTGAGAGGAGTTGATCCCGACAGCGAGGACAATTTAGAGACACTTCACGACACTGAGGTGAGTTACCTTCCAGTAGAAGTGGGTCGAAAGCATCAATGTTGATCCACTAGTAGTTGATTGTAGTTGAGATAATTGTCTTCATGATAATTGTCTAGTTTGCCACTATCTGTTATGATTTATTTACTAGTATGATATAATGTGTGTGATAGTGGTAGTAGGGTAATAGTCCTCGTATCCGGTCCATAGGGCAATGAGGTAGGTTAGGCACCCCGGTATGCCTGACAGTATGATTATGTTATGCTTTTATGTGGTTGTAATAGGGGGTAAAATATTCCACATAGCTGGTTGAGATAGACCGGAGGGGTAGGTCGGACACCTCGGTATGTCTGACAAGGGTAGGTTAGGCACCCCGATATGGGTAGGTTGAGCACCCAGTATGCTCAGCAGGGTTGGTCGGGCACCCATATATGTCTATCAGTATGTATTATGTATGGTATGTAGTATGATGGCGGAACTCACTAAGCTACATGTTTACAATTTTCGGTTTTGTTTCAGGTGCCTCTTCAGCAAAGGGGAAGGAGCCGACGCGGTAGTTGCACATCACATGCTCACCGGATTTCCACATTATGAGATTCTTGGGATTGTACTCTGACATCATTATTATTATTCCATGACATGTTCTATGACATTTGAGTTATGTGATTATAGATTGATATGATATTGATGATGTTTTTCAGTAAAATGTTTTACAAGTACCATAACTAAAAAAAATTTAGCCTCGAAAATTAGTATGTTACAAATCAAATACAATCAAAAAGCTTTAATAGCATGCACTACTTTCAACATTCAAATCGATAAGTTATATAAAAATAACACAAATCACCATCAAATACATATACATAAAAACTTATGCCTAACTTATGAACCCAAAGTAATGGTAAATTTATAATATTTAACTTAGAATTTGCTACACCCAATTCCTAAAACCATACCTGGTATACATATGATAGAACCTAAAGGATTTTTGCCTCATGGAAGCATGATGCAGGGCATGGTGGAGGTTCAGAGCCCACCTGACCTTCTGGTCAGTAGGACACGAGCAAGTAAATAAACAACCCTCCACATCAGAAATCCACCTCATAGCCTTGATAGGGTCCTGAGTCCCATCAAAAGTATGGGCTTCGTGTTATCGAAGTCCCTGTACTAGAAGCCCTGAGTGGCTCCTACTCCTCCCCCTGTTGCTGATACAACTAATGTGGCTGCAACGGCAGCCGTCTCCGTATGGGTTGCATATCTCTCATCTAAGTACTCAATCATAGCGGTCTTGATAGACCCAAACAACTCCATAATCTGACCTCGGATAGTCTCGACCACCTCCTCGTGGATGATCTCCCTGACTCGATCATTTTTCAACACTGGTCTCTCCTGACCGATAAACTCAAGCGCTGTTGGGGCCTCTTGATCGCGATACGGATCTAGACACAAAATGTCGCGTAACCACCATACTGAAAATATAAAAGGAAGATATCAGACAATCCACATAAATAACTGGGTACCAACTTTCAAATAAACCGTAGGGGTTGTGACTTCCTTGCTACAGGTATGGGTCCTGTGCTTTCAGTAGTACGGGCCCATACTACCTTCCACACCTACCTATATTTGTCTCAAGTATCATTACAACACCCTAAAACTATACATACATATGGTGGTCGCTCGACCTCATTCATTCATGAGACTTCCACAACCCCCCCCCCCCCCCGCAACACTAGTGTATGCTAACCATACATAACACTGGACCCTATAGACTTTCGAATATCGGATGCTACCCTAAACCCTAATCAATAAGAACAGAACATAAGGCCAAATCAAACATTCTCAGGCTATAAGATCTTAATTATGTATAGCCGTAATACATACACAAGCAACTATGGTAATGATGTCAATCTCATATAAGGAAAACCCTAGGCCAGCAAACATCATATAATAAGGAAATTCTATCATGAAATTCCTGAGAATCCCTAGCCTAGTACTAGCATGTTGTTCTAACATATCGCATAATCAAATAATTGTATGGTGTTTTGGGGTTTACTTACTGGCTTCGGCTGATCGTACACCCTGCATCATCATTTACTTATTTTGAAAACCATTTAAAAATCATTTTGAAAATCTTCCCTCGATTTGAGACTGGATTCACAAGAATGTTCCTCCAATTCACTCAAACCAAGGCTCTATTACCAACTTGTAACACCCATAAAATCATACCAAATTAAAACTTTTTCAATACACTTAAAAACCATTTAACCATTACATATTTTGTTTTCAAAATAATAATCATCAGAGTATCCCAGTTTCCAATAAAAAAAACATAGCAGCGGGAGGAGCGATACGATCAGGGCCTACAGCCTATTTGAACCGCTCCCAAGCCTTCGGCCAGACTGGACCGCCTCGCAGGGCCAACATCCTATCCGGACCGCTCACGGGTATGTTGATCTATAGCTCAAAGCAGGACCGCCTCAACCCAACCCCTAATCCAACAAACATGTGCACATAAATATCATATGCTAGCTCATATCATATAACATTCAAACCGATCTAACAGATCACTAATCATAGCAACATCCCCAAAGTCCAAGATACAGACCTAACTGGTCACTAACATAACATCATTCTATAATTAGGACACTGACCTAACCAGGTCACCAACATAAGCATATCACCATCCTAACTACCATGACGTAAACCAATACACATATCATGCCATAATCTGGATACAATCATAAAGGGTTGGCCTTGGTGCCTTAGACCCTATTGATAGAGTGAGGATAACTCACTTTGCAACTGTCGACTCGTAAGATAAGCTTAAACTCTCAAATCACTGCTACAAACTCCACCACCTATATTTATTGTAAAACCATAATTGTAAATTTCCAACCTCCCAAAACATCCCCAAAAGCCCACTGGTCAACCCTTAGTAAAAGTCAAAGTCAACTGTCAAGGTCAACATTCCATCTTGACCTCAACTCGTCGAGTACCCTCAACTACTCACCGAGTTTCATGCATAACTCACCAACTCGCCGAGTTACTAGAGTGACTCGTCGAGTTCCTAAGGTTTGCGGCCGTAAACTCCTTGGCCAACTCGTCGAGTTTCCCTTTCAACTTGTGAAGTTCATATATGTCCAAAAGTTGGGAAAATCCCATCCGACTCGCCGAGTCACTCATCCGACTCGCTGAGTCAATGCTAATCTTCATCAGACTCGTCGAGCTGACAATGCCACTCGTTGAGTCCCTTTAGTCCTTCATCCAAACAGATGCTTTTTAAGTTATGCAAAGGCTCCAAATTATAGTTCTAACTTCCCAAGGCATGCTTATCACGTGAAGTTTCAAACTTTACATGCATGCAATGCTCTAAAGCCTTAAAATGACAAAACTAAGCTTGCAAAGAAGTCTTACACTTGAGGGGAGGTTCATACTTGCCAAAGTTGGCCACTTTATGGACTTAGAGGCCGAAAAGAGTTCAGATCTGGAGTTGCAACTTCAGATCTTAGCTCAAACACAAGAAAATCTTTCTAAAAACCATCCAAAAGAGATCTAGGAAGAAATGAGCCAAGGTAACAGCTTAATACCTTCGAAAAGGGTGCCCAAGGAAGTAGATCTCTGATTCCCCACGAGTTCTTTGCTTCTAATCACTTGTTTCCCAAGCTTTTCTCACCAAAATCCTTCTTCAAAGCTTAACACACCAAGAAAGCACACACACACACACACACATAAATTTAGGGTTTGGAATGACAAGAGGTTGTAAAGGGGAGGCTAGGGAGGCCAATGATCCTTTAAATAGGGTGCAAAACCCTGGAAATTAGGCTTTCATCCTCCAGCTCCTACTTGTCGAATCCCTCCTTGGACTCGGCGAATAGGTCAATTAAACACCTGGACCAACTCGATGCTACTCGACGAGTCAAACAACTAACTCGTCGAGTAGACCTTGAAATCAAAAAGATCTTATGACAAAAGAAATCAATACCTGGGAATCGGGGCGTTACAAAAACAATCGTATATATTATAAAACTAAAAAACAATTATGCCAATTTATACTATTTATAACATGTAAAATCGTTTGGGTTATGTAGAAAGTGAAATATCAAACTACACCCTAAAATTTTAATTGTATTTAAGAGCACTTACTGAACCTAATGCTCTTTCAAGTTTCTTAATCATAGTTTAAATGCATAAATGTAATTTAAATTATGAATTATAATCAATAATGCTACTCTATGGATTTATAACAACATTAAGAACAACTTACAGGTGTAAGAATTTTTCAAATGGATTTACCTCTACCTTTCAATAATAGAAACCCGTGCAAGAACAAAGTCACAGAACATCTCAAAGATCTCATATGCAACCCATATATTTTGTTCTCTTATAAGATGTGCACCTAAAAGATTAGGTAAATAGCAGAAAAGACACTAAGGGCGTGTTTGAATTAGCTTTTTAGCTTATTGCTTATAGCTTATTTGTGGTGGGATTAAACAATAAACAATAAGCATGGGGAGGGATGTTTATTAAAATTAGCTTATTTAACTTAATAAGCTGGATTTTATACAAACACTCAAATTAGCTTATTATGGGAATAAGCAATAAGCACCTCTTTTTTTCCTATCCAAACACCCCCTAAGTTTACACCAAAATTCTAATTTGACACTGTGTTTTCAATTTTTTTTACAATTCTGATCACTCGACCGATCAACCCGATTACCTAGCTGATGTGGTATGATGACGTGTCTGTTTTGATGATGTGGCATGCTGACGTGTCAAAATTGATTTTTTTTTCTCACAAAAGACACTAAGTTTTCATATTTTTTTGATTTTGACACTAATTTAATTTTTTCTTTCAATTTTAACAATTTATTTTTTTTCCCCAAATCGAACATCATTTTTTTCCAATTTTGTTCATTTTGACCATTTTTCATTTCAAATCGTATGAATATATTTTTTATTACATTTTAAACCGTATATATAATTTTTTTCGCTAAAAAAACACATTTTTATATAAATAAAAGGTTTTTTTTATATATCCAAAGCATAATGTTATGCATAAATATGCATTAGTTGTATTAGGAGAACAAAACTAACTTTAAGCTTCAAATAAGATAAAAAAATTTATCGGGTTGCAAACATGAAATTTGGGCATTGATCGATTACACACTTCCAAACTCATTTTAAAGTTACGTATTTAATGTAAAATACGATTTTTATATAACTCATATTTATATACAAAATTATGGTTTGAATGTAAATAAAAAAAAAAAAAAAAGAACTTGTATTTATATAAATATGGTTTTTAAATGAAAAAAATATTTTTTTATACAGTTTAAAATGTATTAAAAAATATTTATACAATTTCAAATGGAAAATGGTTAACATTTAACAAAATTGAAATAATATTAACGTTCGATTTTGAACAAAAAAAACGAGCGTAAAAAATGAAAGAAAAAATTAAACTTAGTGTCAAAATAAAAAAATAAAAAAATAAAAAATAAAAAAACTTAGTTCCTTTTGTGACAAAAAAAAAGTTCAATTTTAACACGTCAGCATGCCATGCCATAAAATACTGACATGTCAACATGCTACGTCCGCAAGTAACCGGGTTGACCGGTCAAGTGATCAAAATTATAAAAAATTGGAAAATACAGTGTTAAATTAGAATTTTTGTGTAAACTTAGTATCTTTTGTGCTATTTACCCTAAAAGATTCGGACCAAATTTCCTTACATGAAATGTGAAAATCAAAAAATATTAACAAAAAATTATGAACATACTTGTATTTAGAAATTGGTTCTTACCCAAATTCAAGGAGTGAAAGGGGTATTACACCTGAGAATATTCAATATTTGTTGCAGCTGTTGGTGTATTTGAGTTATGTTCTAATCGAATGGATTGGTTACACAATAGAAGCCATCATCATTAAGATTTCGAGTACAAAAAAATAAGTGATAGAAAAGATCGTTTATTACAGATAAAGAAATGGTAAGGAGGTACGTGGTTGAGGTTCTATTTGTTCATTCGACTTTGCTCCAACAATTTATGTTTCAAATAACTTTCCAAATGCATCCCAAAACGGATTTTTTTGCAGTCTGTCTAAAATCAGTAAGAGTTGGTTCAAGTTTAGATAAGTATTCAAGATTTCAACGTAAAAAACTTATAGAAAAACTCACCTGCCATGAACCATGTTTTAGGGTATGTTAGGGTTTATCGGCTTGCTTTTGCTGTGAATTGTATTTTTAGAGCATATTAGGATTCCACTACTGGTGCGATATCATCATAATTAAGTATAAAGCACATAAATTCACATAATTAATATAATACTCAAATAATTCATATTTATTACTTCAAAACGAGTTACAATTGTTGACAAAGACTATTACATCATCATTAATACTTAGCCTAGAAACACGGGCGTTACACATGTGTTGCTAATAATTCTGACAGAATGCATACCAGAAGGTTAGGTTCTTTAGATTCTCTTTCAGGCATTTCAACAAACATTTGCTAGGCATTATCATCAAACAAGCCAAATTTAAAACAATCAAGTATCAAGAACAAATGGAAAATCAAGATCAATCAAGTATCAAGAACAAATGGAAAATCAAGAACAATCCATATGTAACGCTCGTGTTTCTGAGCTAAGTATTAATGATGATGTAATAGTCTAGTTCAACTATTGTAACATACTTTAAAGTAATAAATATGAATTATTTGAGTATTATGTGAATTTGTGTGCTTTATACTTGTTTATAATAATATAATAAATAAATGATAAAAATAAGCGTCAAAAATAAAGTTTAAGATAAACCCAATATCGATGAAGGAAGTTGTAGTGGTCATGACAAGGATTTCAGACATATAAAGAACGCCGAAATCCGAGTTATAATGAAGGACCTGTCGAAGTTTCGCGACAGAACCAACACGACACTGCATGATGTAAATAGTGAATTTACGATAAATGACTTTTTTAGCCATAGAGATCTAAACAAAATTCTCAGTGTTCGAGAGTGTGCATAAAAAGAACGCCCAAATCTGACTTCGTATGAAGAAGTTATGGTTTTTCTAAGTTTCAGATTGGCAGTGCACAACCCGAAGTTCGAATAGTAGATTGGTCGATTTTTGGCCGACACAAACTAAATGAGAATTGAAGATCTCGTTAATAGTAGCGCAATGATAAAAAGACAGACGAAAACGGACATCGGATGAAGAAGTTATGAGTTTCTAACAAACTTTATAGTCCCGGCCTGTTAAAAATATAACTTTAAAAATAGAATCAAAATTAGCCGACAGAGTATAAACAAAAGTTGTAGAGTACGGTCTCACCTACGCGTGGATATAAAGCATGTCGGAAACGGAGCTCGTATGCGAAGGTTATGAATTTTAGAAGTCGAGACGAGAAATTGCGAGCTAATACGAGGGGTACGCCCAGCGTACCTTCGGACGCTCTGCGTACCGAAGTACACCCCACATACGGGGAGGAGTACGCTACGTGGTTTGACTTCTCATACGGTCTGAAATAAGCTACGATGCTCCACCGAAGATCCGATGCGTGTTACTATGCTCCGCGTAGATCCAAGGTACGCCACGCGTACTGTGAGGCATCGGCCCTATAAAAGAGGGTGCGAGGCAGCCAGATTTCTCGCACTTTTAAGCTATCTTTTTTTTACTCTACTATCTCTCTAGCCATCCTAATCCAACCCGAAGCTTAGGAAACCTCCCTGGCATTAGAAGAAAGCTCCAAAACGCCCGAAGGCTCCGAGAAAAAGAGTTTTTCGGTTTGAAACTCTGCCCGCGCAAGGCCCGGTTTTCAAGCAAACCTCTCGATTTCAACAAAGAAAATCATTTTAAGGAACGAAATGTTGTCCAAATCACCACCTTATCATATGAGTATATAGGCACTTTCATCTTACACATAGATATGAAGTATTTTATATAAATTACGTGCTATGTGTATATATATGGTATCTGTTTACTTAAGATGTTTGTTGAATGAAAGATCTATACTTCTTTCTTTTCAGATCTGAACTTTATCTTTTAGATCTAAACTTTTCTTTCAGATCTAAAGCTTTTTCCTTCAGATCTACACTTTCTCATCTCAGATCTACACTTTTCAGATCTAAAATTGTATATGTATTTTATACTTTGTGATCTATGACAGATGAAAAGATTTAAAATTTTCAGATCTATACTATATATGTTTTCCTATATTTACAAATATGTTGGGTAGAACACATGTAGAAGAAATAGTTGATGTGTGATAAAATGATGAGAGGCCTCGATGTTTACGATGATCTAGTCATCTAGCGGAGTATAGATGACGACCACTGACTATTCTAGGCAGTCAATTGGAACGCTAGTAGGCTCGCAACATGTAGGTGTTTTTGAACTAAGTGTTCACCGGATGTACTCCATCCCCACATGGTTGCCTTATTTGACATGTATTGCCAAGGAACCCCCTAAGCAGTGTTGTCACCCCGAAGAAAAATCCTTAGGCTAGGTCCCTTAGAATAGATGCTTTAGGGACGTAAAGTGGGGATAACGGGAACGAGTAATCGGGTTAATGATTTGATGAAAATAAATAATAAAGTTATTATTTTTGGTTGAAAACCCTATATGCTCACCAGACTACCCAACCTGACCCACTCAGTTTCTTGTATTACAGGTAGTGGCAAAAGCATAGTTGGATGATTTGACGAGAGATTATGGTTTTATAGAAAATGAATAGAATGTTGTCAGGCCTATAATGTTTTGAGGCTAAATTTTGTTTTGTGGCTCATGATGTTTTGTTTATGCTTTTGATTTGTATTGACGATGACATCCCAGACCTTGTAACGTAATGAAAATATATTTCTTTAAGAAATGTTTTGATAAATGTGTATCATATTTTGTTTTGGGAACATATTCCGTATTACTTTCCTTTGAAATATTACTTTGATTTTATATAAAAACATAAACAAAATCAGTCTGTTGTGGCCGTGAAAAATTAGAGATGTCACACCATCATTATTTATGTCAAATTCTAAATTACAAAATCAACTTGAATGATGGATATTTAAAATTAAAGAAGAATGAGAGCACAGTCGACAAGCTAACCTAATCATAGCTTCTGTATGTGTTTTCTAATGAAAAATGAACATATTAAATACAAAACAGCAGTAAAGATGAAGTCTTTCTTAACAGAATTAGATAGTAATAGTTTGATATCCCTAGGACGGCATCATAAACAACAACATGAATATCCAGAATCAAGCCCTAATTTCCGTTTCTCCTATACAATGCTTGTTTTGGGGTTGAAATTCTTTTTGTAGATGATTGAAGTTGATAAATCAATAAATCATAATAATATGATATGGTGATGAAATTATTAGACTAACCTAAAGTTGATTCGAGGATATTTTAAAAGAAACCAACATACGAAGCTTCCCAAAGGCTTCAGGAAGATTTATCGGACAGAGCGACCTCTTCAAGTTGATTCGCCAAGCTTTCTTCGATCTTCGCCAGCCGCGACCTAGCGATATCAACAAAATCATGATCAGAGCACTCGCCTAGGGTTTTGAGTACACATCGTGTCCGAGGTACATCATCGACAGCTGCACGCATGGAATATAATTGAGTAGTTGTGATGGTTATAAAGAAGAAATATTAGGTCAACATATATTTATTTTGTTTCCTTATTGCAAGTGCAAAAAACCATAAATACACTTTTTGATTTAATTAATTATTTAACTATTTGCTAAATTGTGATCAGTGCATTTAGGAACACAATAGTTGCTAGAAACATTTGAACCAACCTCTCTCTCTATCTCTCTCTTTCTCTCTCTCTCTCTCTCTCTCTATATATATATATATATATATATATATATATATATATATATATATATATATATATATATATATATATATATATATCAGTGTTGTAAATATTGGCTTAGGCGCTAGGCGGTCTGCAACTAATTACGATTAGGGGTGTTTGGCAGAATATGGTCAATATTGGCCAAACGCGGGCTAGGCGCTCCTTTACACCAAAATTTATAAAATTTCAGAATTTTAAAATTTTAAATGTTCAAATTTTCAAATATGATAAGAAATATTTTAAAATTTCAAAATTTTAAATTTTCAATTACTAATTTTCTTAGGATGTGTTAAGTTTTAAAATAGTTTTATTATTAATTTAGGATCCCCAATTAATCTCCACTAAACCAATTAATCGTTTGATCCCAGTCAACCATGTATTGGTTTACGACGAATCTAAAATGACATAAAGGCGCACAGTGAAAGCAACACATTTGTGTGTGGGTATATTAATATATTTTAATTGTTTTGTCTATTTCAAAGAAACGAAAGTATGATGCTAAGATTTCAAAGAAATGAAAGTACGATGTTATTTCATGTTATGTGTGTGTTGATGTTTGTGTGGAATTTTATTATAGTTTCATTTTATGTGTGTGTTTTGTATCTAGATAGTTATGTACCTTTATTATTGTTTATTTTAAAAGAAATGAGAGTAAGACGCTAATATTGTCGTACAATGCTATTTCATGTCGTGTCTGTATTGCTAGGAATTATTTTTATGAGATGAAAGTTAGGTTTATAGTATGCTCATGCATATTCTCCTCTTTCTCCTTTTCTACTTCTGCTAGGATTATAGTGTGCAAAAATGGGTTGAAAACGTAATAGGGACCAAAACTGCAAAAATTTATTAAAAACAACCAATGTTTCATTTTAGATCTACACTTTGGACACTTGCTTAAAATTAACCAAAATCCAATTTTCATTATTTTTAGTACTTTCATCAAGGGGCAATTACTAATATAGCCTAATTAAGAAAGTAATTAACCATTTTAGCCAAAAATTAGGAATTATCCCAAAATAGCCCACGAAACCATATGTAGTTATACTGGGCTACTGTTTCGCCAAATGGTTTACTGTTTTGTGATAAGTATAAAAAATATCATTTTGAACTTGTAAAACCGTAGGTTTTTTGGAAACACAAAAAACCTACGGTTTCCTCTTAGCCACCAAAAAAAACCTATGGTTTATTTATTTTTTTTTTCAAGTTTTTTGAAAAAAAAAGATCATTAAATCATAACATATATATGATGGCTTATGAGGTTACAACAAATAAAAAAAAATGAAAAAATAAAGTAAAACTGTAGGTTTCATACGAAACCTACATTGTACAAGTCCACATTGCACAATCTGTGCATTGTGCACTTGTATTCTCATATACAAAAACTACTTCTAATCAATAATACGGTAAAATTTTGATAAAAAATGAACGTACATCGTTGTTCAGGTGCTCAATTGAGAGAAAAAATTATGTAAAACCAAGAAAACAATAGTCAAAATAACCTATTCTGAAAAATTATACATTAAATATTATGTGCCAATGTGTCGCGAAAGAGTAGATGGACAGGAAAACAGTAGCCCATTGCCAAAAAATATTAGTTTTTTACCATTGACCGTAGTAACCAATCTATTATTTCATGAACGAATTTTGGTTGATGTTTTTTTTAATATGTAATTAGGTTTTTAGGCTATATTAGTAATTTCCACTTTCATCGATTATAAAACACATCCTTAGGTTATTAAATGTATAAAATGATCCATGTAGACATTATTTTCTACATTTATGTTTGTCTTTATGACATTTAACACCCTATAACTAATTAAATGTCATTTCACCATTTTTATATATATATATATATATATATATATATAGAAGTAGGTTCATGCGAAAATATAAATATCTTGCGAAAACGCGAAAACAGATTTTATCTTGTGAAAATCAAGCACATGTACTATAAAAAAATAAATTTATTAGCAATAAATTAAATATAGTAAGTTTACATTTGACGGTGCTATGGTAATATAAATTTAAAGACGGTTTTGATAATTATATTTTTTTACGTTCTTAATCATTTTTAAATTCATGTTTTCTTAATAAAAATGTTAAAAATCATACTTTGCTAATATGAAACAATTTATCATCTATCATCGATTATCATCATATATTTCAAAGTTTGGATGAATTATTTTCCAAAATATAATGTTGAGGTGACACAATATCATTGGTTTTTCTTGTTTTCGCGTTTTCGCAAATTATTTGCATTTTCGCATGAACTCTAATATATATATATATATATATATATATATATATATATATATATATATATATATATATATATATATATATTAAGTAAACCTTATAATCTCAACTAATATTATTTAGACTCTTATAACTTTTATTAAATAAACAACTTCATAGTAAAACGATAACAAATGAAAATATAATGTTAAAAAAAATAATTTATTATTATCAATTTATCAATCAATAAATATAACACTACTTCGGTTGTCAAAATGCATTTTTAGATTACAATTTTATTTTAAGAAAAACAAAAATGGGGTAGCAGACTTTCTCCCATAACCAAACACCACCATATCTTTTCACCCTATATAAATCACCTCATACAAATTCATCTGCCATTTCCAAAACACAAATCAACCAAATTCCATCTCAGTTCAGAGGTTTTGTGATGAGTTTTATCGTCGGAAGATTGGCGGCAGGCAAAGAAGGCGCTTACTTCTTACAAGAATCCAAGCACGCCGTCGGTCGACTCGTTGAAAAAACCAATAAGTCCACCACTTCCGCCACTAATCATCCTCCGGCGCCCACAATTCATGAAGTCCCAGACAACCAAAGCGATATCCTTCCGGAGATTTTGAAGCATAATTTACCGTCAAGGATTTTCCGACCACCTTCCGATTCGACTCTGTCAACTGGATCCAAGTGGCTTCTCAACTCCGATGAAAGCAACGGCGTCTCTTCTGTATCGCGTGATGCTATAAACCCTCTTAGGGCTTACGTATCCCTTCCCCAAGTCACTTTTGGACCCAAAAGGTACTTCAGTTTTGCGTACTCTGTTAGCCTTATATATAACTCGCTCGATTTTTGGACAAACGTATGTAATTTCGAGCTTAATGAAGCATTCAATTTATTTTCTCAAGCTCTAAATCATATGGTTTTGCTTCTGGAATGCAAGAACATTATGAAATCTGATTAAAGAAGATAATTAACTTTGCGTTTCAGTAATACCGATAAGCCTTGTTGTTTTAGGAACCATGGTTTTCAGATTTCAAATCGATCTCTGAGGTTTTTATCTTACTTGCAGATGGCAGTTTCCTAACACAGAGCATTCAATTTCTCCTTCAACCGCAAATGAACTGCGTAATGACAAGTACACCCCAATTAATCCTGAGAAGTTGAAGGCTGCAGCTGTTGGATTATCACAAAGTAGGTTTCGTTTCATGTTTTCATAACTTGTTCATCTTTCACTCGCTCATTCACTCACTAGATGACTTCATACTGATGCATAATCATTACAAGTTCTGAAACTGAGATTTTCTATTTGTAGTATTTGTTATTAAATTGATTGAAGAACATGATATGGTTTATGCCATTATGGAGATTAACATGCTTAATTTTCCCTTATCTTTTTTGAACCCTAGTTGCAAAAGCATTTGCTGCTGCCACTGTTATTATCTTTGGTGGAGCCACATTGACTATTGGACTTGTAGTTTCACAGCTTGAGCTACATACAGTAAGTGATATTTTTGCAGTTTCTTGATCTTTGAAATTGTGATTATCTATGAAGATTACATTGTTGACATTTTCAAGGAACTTTTCATGTGTTTTTCAGACTGATGATATTCGAACCAAAGGAAAAGATATCATTCAACCAAAATTCGAATCAATCAAGGAACAAATGGGCCCTTTAAGAACTTGGGTATGTTAAAATATCAAATAATTTTTAGCTAAGATTTCGAATCAGTTTAATGTAGTTTACTAAAATTTCAGGCAGAAGGAGTAACTAAAGAATGGCATATGGAGAAAAAGGAAGACATTAAAGAGAAGCCTCTGATTAAAGAGCTTTCAAGAATGTTGGGTGCCAAAAGATCTATCTAATAAGTCAAAAGTCAGTGGATTTCTTCTACTTTGTTATACATGCCTATGATCATTTTTGTAAATAAGATAAATGAATAAATAATTTAGTCAAATCTTGTTGTATACTTGTATCATATGTTTACACTATGCTAGAAAAGCATTTATTAATATATTAACTCATATTTTACACTTGAAATATACCACAAATTTGATGCTATTGCCTTTGGTTCTATGTACTCTTGGATGCTTCTTCACTTTCAAATTTGTAGTCTAAACCAGCTCCATATTTCCATGCCTCAAGTTTCCTATTCCATTTGTACTTCATCTCAGTTGAAAACGTATCAATCACAGGCCTATCAGAAAGTTAAAAATTTGGTATAATCATCTTACAATCTAAAACACATATTATATAATAATTAGTAAATTATAATTACATTAAATGTAATACCTTAATAATGGGTCAATGTATATGGAAAGAAATGTATAAGAACCCAAAAGTGAAAAATGTCCTAGCCAGTCTATGAGTACAGGTAGCCCAACCTGTTAAACCAAACCATGGTTAAGTTAGTTTATAAATCTGATGTTCTTTTAGTGAATATAAATATATATATATAATTACTTTTTTATTTACCTGTTTAAATATGGAAGGAAGGATTTGAGGTTTAGTTAGCATAACTAAGCCTAGTGTCTTCACGAGAGGACCAAATTGTATAACATCTTGAAGAAATGGTCTTAACACTGGTTCCCCTAGTCTCTGAGGAAATGCTATGAATAATTAACCATGGTTAATATGGTGAGTTAAAAAGCTAGAAAAGGTTCATACCTGCATGCTGATGAAATTGGCATGGAGAAGGTCGTTGATGAAATCTGGTGGGACCCCAGCTTGTTTTCTTGCTGACATGGCTCTTTGGAATAACCAAGATGCACTTAAGTTTGGCTGAAAAAATATATATTTATTTTATTATAATAAACTAAAACAACTAAAACAGTAATATTAATTTAATTAGGGTTTATAATGTAGCTGGGAAATGGTAAGACCATGTATGGGTTTAATAACGATAGATTGTCAGAATCCAGGAGATTGGAACTGATAGCTTCATGTATTCCTGACAAAAAAAAAAAAAAGATGAACAACACATTGTTAATCATGGAGGCTAGTTTGACTTTGACTTTTGACTTTTGACTTTTTAGTTACCATTTGATATTCTTCCAAGGTGTCTAGTCAAACTCCCGAAACCACCAAAAGAAACTGGAGACTGTATTCCACTTGCATCACCAAACTGTAGAACGCGATTGAAAGCTGCTGGCAATGGACTGTAGATTCATTTCTCCACAATGAATTAAAATGAGAAAAATTAGATTTTTATATAAATGGGAAAAGAAAAAAAGAAAAACATTTTATCAGATTGCATTTTTTTCACTTACCTGTCGCGATAAGTTGGGAAAATTCCATATATAACCCTCAGAATCTCTAGATCATCCAACGAGACTTCCTGGGTGGAAGTGGAAGAAGATCAAAATCTTGGGTATCAATCAGTATATATTATCAGCATCAAATCATGCGACATGTATTTTTTTTTTTTTTTTTAATTAATAAAAGTTTACCTGATACTTGGGCATTAAATCCCAATAATCTTCTAGTAAATCTTCAAGTCTAGGGCTAGTAGGTTGTGGATCAATGTAAGTGAACATGTAAGTAGTTCGATCCAACGGTCCAGAACCAGCAGGGAATGCCTGTTGTTGACATTAATTAAATACAATATAAATAATAAATGATAAATGATATAATTAGTGGAAATTACCTCCCAAAAGTATTGTGCTTGAGAGTTTCCAACTGGCTTTGCTTCTGCACTACTATAAATGACATCGCTTCTAGAATTTTCCTTGAAACCACGACAACAAGAACCAACAACAAGGCAAACACCATCCGGCTTCCTGCCACCTCTGATCTGTTGTTTATTTATATATTTAATTATTTATTATGCTTCTACTAAAATCAGCTTCTTACACTTTGATTATAATCGGAAGAAAAAGAATTGTTTTAGTTTTGTCAATGTCATAACCTGTTTTAGCACAGGTGAAAAATTTCCCATTGCATCAATTATGAGACTAGCTGACAAAATCTTTCCCTCTGTTAGTTCCAATACCTTCAAAACAGAGTCGGTTATCAATATTCATTAACCAAAGCTATTTATTTAAGCAAATAGCTAATATGTTATTGGCATTAAACTAAAGATCTTACTGCTGTATCTTGATAAACATTTATGCTGGACACACTGCAGCCCTCTAAGACTACTCCACCAAGTGAATCAAATCGCTTCCTCATAATATCTATAAGTTTTAAAGGCCTACAATATATATAAACCACTAAATCATGAATTAATTAATTAATCATTCATCATTATTTATTATATTCTATAGAAACACTTACGAAACACCAAGATTAAGAATGTTTTCAACCCATATCTCCCCCTTCCTCTCAAATCCACATCTGTTCTGCAATGCAAATTAGAAATAACAACCATCTTTTGAGTTTAAAATAAAATAAACCAATTAAAATTTGGTTAACTGAAAGTTGGATGCTATTGTATTATGTTATTTTACGGGATTAAAAACTGAAGTTGTGGCCTCTTCAATGTCATCTTCTGTTAAGATGCCAACTTCAACAAGTTCCAGGAGCTCTTTCTTTGATATATTCCACTCTTGTTCCCTCTGATATTAATCCAACCAAAATGTCAATACATTAATTCACTTAAAATTTTAAAAAATAGCACATCAGAAAGTACATAGTACACACATACCCCTTTTAGTAAGTTCCTTTCCACAACTCCTACACGGAGGCCTTTCAGACTTAATGCAGTGGCAATGAAGATCCCTAAAGTACCTCCACAAACCAACACATCAAATTTATCCACTTCCTTCGTGTCATTATCAAACAAACCAAGGGTGTTTGTCACAATTTTTTTGGGTTCTTGAATAGCTGCTGCAATGCAATGCAATTGACATGTAAAATTCATATTAAATTTTGCCAAATTGTGGGAAAACATTACATTGAATTGATGATGATATTGAAATTAACTATCGACCTGTTTCAGCAGAGCAGATAGTAGACCACAAATTATCCAATCTCTTCAAAGCATCATACGAGTATGCCCCACCAGCTCCACCAACTTCCCCACCTACTGAAATGCTCTCCATTATCCTCTAAAAAGGAAGAAAATTTTAGACCCATGGTTCGGCTAAGACAAATATCAAACACCTTGTGTGCATTATATTTATACAAACGGGACTGAGGGTTCAAAGCAAGAAATGTGTACCTGTGTTCTTGAAGAGGCCGCTCTTAGTTGCAGAGACAGCTTCTTTGATTTCTGGATATTATTGTAAACAGAAGGGTGTAGAGAAAAGCCATTGCCATTGAGGTTGAAGCTGGATGGGTGTGGTCGAAGCTGAACTTGAATCACAACCATCATACGGTGTTGGTGTTACTTTCTTCTACAAGAGATGTATTTGAAATCCGAGTTTATTATTCGAGTACATGACATTTGTTCGGGATCATTCAATTGGATGTGCCAATTGGATATGCGTAGGAGCATGGTACACGTTAAAGTTAAAAGCAAGCCAATCCAAATTATGAGATTTCACACCCTTAAGTTTAAAGATAAGGCTTGATATGCCCAATGGTTATAATATATGATTAGAATACCCCCTGCAAATAGTTTAATTACCAATTTACACCCTCATTTTGTTTTTGTGGTGCACAACCATTAACATTGTTAAGAGGGTGTTTGGATGTGCTTTTTAATCTTAAAAGTGATTTTGGGGAAAAAAATCTTTATTGGGGTTTTTCTCAAAAGAAGTTAAAAAAAAAATGGATTTTTTTTTTGTGTGGACAAAAATCTCAACAATTTTTTACTCAAAAATATAAACATTTTTTTTACAAAATATACAACATAAAAAAAAACAAATTCCAAAAAATTAATAATTTTTTGATTAGACCATGATAATATTAAGATTATGTTCTTACAAAAGTAGACAACAAATTGTAAATAATTTATAAAAAAATATCATAGGTAATGTCATATAATATCCATCGTTGTGATTCCATTATTTCTTATGTAATAATATCTCGTATCGTTGTCATATATGAATCATCATTACTCGTATGACGTATATTTGGACCTTCTTCGTGACATTCGCTACTAGTAGCATCTTGTGTGTGATTGTATGAATTTTTGTTGTGTTATATTAAATGTTTCATCCAACATCGACAATATAATATTTATCTGTAAATAAAACAAACATTTGTTATTCGTTTCAAACAAGTATTAAAAACATAAAACTTGTGTTACTAAATAATAATACTAACCACCCGTTGGATATAGGAAATGAAGCTCCAATCTTTGTAAGGCCTCATTGAAAACTCTTGTGTCATGTGCAGCCCCTTCCATCTGGCCCACACAAATGTAAAACACATGTTAAAATCACAAACAACCATCATATTTTGTGTAGCATATCCCTTTTGCCAATGTACTTCGCTTCCTCGTGTTATCGAACTGATGCCCTAACATGTATCTCATCTATAACGCTAATGCAATCCTACAGATACAAAACAATATCATAAATAAATCATTTAGTAAAGTTCGATTACCATCAAAGTATCTGAACATTGGATAATATCGAGGATTGATAAATATATATTTGGAAACTTCATCATTATAATAACTTGAACATGGGATAATTGAGGATTATTTAGTCGATTGGTACATCCATGAGCCAAAACCATCAGGAACATTCCTACTAACTCCTCAATAGACATATGTCGTGTTTGTTTTTGGTCTGTAATTTGCAGCAAGATCTGTGCATAACTATCTAAAAATTGGTACATGCAGTCTAAACATCTCATAACACCGTCTAGGATAACAATTTAATACTTCATTAATAAACATGTTCCATGTGCAGTCGGAAGTCTGACATGGCTTACGTACTTTACGAGCTAGCATTATACCTTTCAAAGCTAATCTACATAACATTTTGAATTCTATATTCTCTTCCACCCAATATTATTCATTATTTTCAGATGAATTATAGTCATCTCTATCCATCCTACATAATACTAATATAAAATATCAAACAATAACACATAATATAAAATATCGGTTATATAACGATAGACAATAAAACATATTATAAAATGTCGATTACATAACGTTGAAGGATAACATATAAAACGATAACGTATGATGTCAAACATAAAAATAACACATTATGTCAACGACAAATCATTCTTTCATAGGTAACTTAAGGAACTCCATCCTGGCTTCATCAATTGTTGGAAACATAAAAACTTCACGATTTTGCTTTTTGGTAAAGACAAGCAATGCTTGTGAATACTATTTGGAACCTTCATTTGCAACGTCCTAATTTTCAAGTCCAAATATTTCATATTGATATATAACGATTTAGAAAATACATTTATAAGAAAACATCATCGTGTTACATAATATCATAAAACCATAATCACACGTCTCAAAAACATCTCATGAAATAGTAATAATGTCAGAGTACAATCTCAAGACTCTCATAATGTGGAAATCCTCTGTGTGTGTGTGATGCGCTGCTACCGTGCCGACTCCTTCCCCTTCGATGAAAAGGTACCTGAAAATAGGGCTGTCAAATCGGGCAATCGTGCCGTGTTTTTGTTTGACACGACACGACACGACAAAGTTTTGTATAACACGAACACGACACGACACGATGTCGTGTTTTTTTTCATTAACACGAAAACGAACCAATTAAAACACAACAACACGACACGACACGACAAATATAATATTACATAACTATTAGTGTATTTCGTTCATACTTACAGATATATAACACGACAAAAACGACAAACACGAAAAACACGACAACCACATGCTTAATCGTGTCAATTCCGTGTCGATTTATGAACACGAACACGACACGACACGACATCGTGTTTTTTAATCTTGACACGAAAACGACACGAACACGAATTTGAATTTTGATTTCGTCCCGATTTCGTTTCGTTTCGTGTATTTTTGTCGTGTCGTGTCATAAATTGACACCCCTACCTGAAAACAAAACTGAAAATTGTAAGCACAAAGCTTAGTGAGTTCCCTCATCATACCACATACCATGCATAACACATACTGCATAACATAACTGTGTACTAACTACCCATTCGGTCTTGTCGACCGATACTTTGCCTAGCATATCCGGGTGCTGGCCTACCCCTCCGTTCTTGTCGGTCGGTACCTTGTCTAGCATATCCGGGTGCTGGCATACCCCTTCGGTCTAGTCGATCAGTACCTTTCCTAACATATCTGGGTGTTGGCCTACCCCTTCGGTTTGTCGACCGATAATGGGGACTATTTCACCCCCTATTCTACCACATAGCATCCTAGTGCATAAACATACAAGACATGTACTGCCTAACTTATATGGGTGCTAGCATACCCCTTCGGCCCTATGGACCGATACTTGGGTCTCTCCTACCCCTCCTATCACATATCACATAACATCATAACATACTAGCACATAATCATAACAGATAACTATATACCAGATAATTATCACAAAGACAATTATCCCTACTACAACTCTTACTAGTGGGTCGACCTTGGTGCCTTCGACCCACTTCTACTGGAAGGTAACTCACCTCGTAAAGGTGAATGTCAAAAATCACTGGAAGGAATCTCTAACGGTTGCTCCGATGACTCCCCGATTATCATTAACATAACAATACTTAATCAAAATCCATAATACTTCTTAGGGTAAAATGACCATTCTACCCCTTGGTCTAATTTTAGGCCATATCCAAGGCCTAATTCCATCATGTCTTTCCCAGCCCACTAATGACCCAATTTTCAAAATTAGGCCCAATTCTTCTAATGGGCCTTTTCACAAACCTAACAAATCCTTAGTCCCAAAATAAGTAGTTCAAGTGGCCCAATATGGCCCAAAAGGGCCAATACTCTAAATCTCAGTTCTAGGCCCATAAACTTTGCCCCACAGTGGGCCATGAGGCCCAACTATCCAGACCCAAAAGCCCAAGTCCTCTACTCTGCATGCGTACACGCGGCATACCTGACACGTACGCCCAGTGTATGTTGGCCATGACTATAACGAGAAGTTGACCTAGTACGCGGTGCGTACTGAGATGTACGCTCGATGTACTAGCCAGCTTCCTTGGGGCTTCATTTGTGACTTAATCCATTTAGTCCTTACATCCAGAATGTAGATCCAGGTCCTTTGAGGCTTCCTAGTCTATAAAGTCACAAACTTTATGTGCTTGCATGCATGGTTGGATCAAAACATGATTTTTGGTCCTTAACCCAACTTTGTGACCTTCAAACACTTGCATGGTTGAGGCTTAACCATCAAGGTCTGATTTTTATTACTCTAGGTGCTTCTAAGAGCCCAAAAGGACAACTCTTATGTTTTGGAACTATCAAGACTCAAGCATCCTCAACAATGGAGTCCAAAAGTGACATAAAACACCCAAAAATCAAATCTAAACATGCAATGATCAAGTTTGAAGCTTGATACCTCAAGTGAGTCAGAAAATGGTGCTAATCTCCTAGATCTACAAGTTCCTTTTGAATCCTTGCTCCTTCTTCAAACTTCTTTCTCCTTCAAACATTAAAGAAACACTAAAATACTCTAGGTTTTTTGTGGTTGATGTCTAAGGGTGAGAGAGAGGTTGAACCAAAGGCATAAGGTTCTTTATATAGGGATCAAACCCTAAATTTTAGGGTTTTAGAATCTGCATACGTACGCTGCGCATACTCCTGGTACGCTGGGCATATATGCATGGCTTATGTGTTCCAGTCTCTTAAGTACGTTGAGCGTACATGGAAAGGTACGCTCGGCGTACGGTCTTTTCTCAGCCTACTTACAAGGTCCCAAAGGTCTAAGCCTAAATCATTTTAAAACTATTAACCTTATGTAAATATATAAAATAGTACCTTATAATTTCCAGACGTTGCATCATTGAAGGCAGGAAACTTGATGACAACGGTCATGCAATCTGCTATTGTTGTAGAGAGATTAGTTTGTGGAAAAGTTTGTGTGCTTTTTGTTGATATGACACCCAATAAAGCATTTACTTTTTCTTCATAGATTGAAGTTCTACTATTGGTTGAACGATTGTTGGCAAAATTCTCAGACTTCTTTTTACATGAACTACTTTTAAGGAAACTTGAAAAAAGTGGTTCATCACCATCAAAATTGATTTCATCAATATCGCTTCTGGGGAGCGATTGGTACTGTTTTGACTTGTTATAGACCAAAGCCTCTTATACTGAGTTGGACCTTGGCGCTAGAGCGCTGGGGTCTAAGCGCGAGGCCGTGAGGGCGTGGGCCCGGGCCTAACACTTATGCTGGGCAACGACCGTTAGCTATGTCGTTCTTTAGATAACCACTCTGTTATCTTTGACGTATTCATGGAGGGATACATTAACAACATGTATCATATTGCATAATATGATTTTAAAAGATGAGGGGAGGGCGATTTGCCGCTACAACGAGAATGAGAATTTACCAACTGTTGAAGGAGTTGGTATTGGTTCGGAGGCGTACATGGCGAACATAACGTAAGTGTACAACCGGGTTAGATAATATAACCTTCATGCTGATTTGGTGGAACATGTCTTCAATGCTCGAAGGAAACCCATTGTTGACGATTTTGTTGAAGACAACTTATTTGAGGATACAGACGAGGAATCAGAAATGTTTGAAGGAGATTGAGATGATGATTTTGATGACGTGCCAAACGATGATGATTAGACGACTTGTTCAATTATGTTTCAATTTTTTTTTTAAAATGTATTTCTTTTTTTTATAAATATGTTTTTTTTTTTAATTTAACATGTATTTTGTTTAATTAATGAAGTTTTTTTTTTTTTTTAATTATTTACATTTTATTCAATTAAAAAAAGAAAAGAAAACTTTGGTAAAATGATATATGACCCACTTTGGTAAAATGATATATTCAATTGTATGAGACCCACTTTAGTGTGCTGATGACACCCACATAAAAAAAATTATAAATAAGTTAATGATTATTGGTAAATATAAAACGTTTCAAACAATTGTTTTTGAACGGCCGTATGATTATATATAAAAAATAAAATAGATCCCCAAGATACTCATGAGAGCAATTTGGCAGGTTAATAATACGAAATAGATGCAAAATTTGGAATGTGGGTTTAACTAAACTTTCCATATTTTCATAGATGCAAAATTTGGAATGTGGGTTTAACTAAACTTTTCATTTTTTCATGTTATTTAATGCGTTAAGATTCTTAATTAAAACTATGATCTTTCATAAACTGTTCGTTTGACTAAAATTGGAAATGTCGATTTAAGTAAAGTTTCCATATTTTCAAGTTATTTAATGCTTTTAAGATTCTTAATTAAAATCTGATCTTTCTTTGGCTACAAAAGAGCGCCAGGCTCATGAAATGTTCATATTTCTTCTTCCCTCTGATCTCTCGTGTTTCGTCTCTTTTCTTTCTCTAGATCCAAAATACATATGCGTTTCTATAGGTTTTAAACACACTATATGTTGATTTCCATTGTAGGTTCTTGGGTTGTGAAAGGAACACTTGATTTGAGTGGTTTTCTCCAGTTCCAATAAACAATGCCACTTCTGAAACAAAACTAATCTCTAGAAATTGGCGACAGTGGTTCAGACGATGATGTCGGAGAGCAAGCGTTCTTGGTGCTCGTCTATTTTTTCTTCAGGTATTCCTTTATCTAAACCAAATCAATAGAAACGAAATAATCAATCAACCGACTTCTTCTGGTTTTGGTTTAGGAAATGTCCGATCCACATTACGACCCCGACGCATTTGTGTCATCCCCCAAAACCTAATTCTATCCAACTCCAACCACAGTTTCTCTTTCCCCAAGCCTTTCCGCTCTCCAGTTCTCCTGCAAAAATTCGAACTCTTCACACTTGTTTATTCGGTAACACTGTTTCTTCCTCCTTTTCTTTTGGTAGTTAATCATATGATGTTAATGTGTGCGTAATCTTAGATTTTGAATCGATCTACTCCGATTTTAGCTATGCACTTTGATTTAGTGTGAAAAATCGATCACCAAAATAAAATAACGATTTCGATTTTGAATTTGTGGTTTTGTAGTGGGCATCTGTTCTTTTTTTATTCTTTCTGTGTGTTGCTCTACTTATTAATTTCGTTTTACAGATAGGTTGCAGGATTGATCTCGTTAGAAGAGTCAATATGGTAAGTTGTAGTGCTCTTGTTGTCACCTGGTTATGTTTAGTTTTTGGTCTTCTGTTTGCATTCTTGAGTTTTGATGTCAAACAAACGAATGGTGGACTTTGTTAAACAATCTTGAGTTTGAGAAATATCAGGATTGGGTTCAAAAGCTTCCATAATTCTCTTTCTTTTGGAGCACTTCATTTTTGTTGGAATTGAATGACAAAGTAAAAAGTGGGATAAATGAGTAGATAATTACTGAACTTAGAATCTAAAAAAGATAAACTAAGTAACTAATACCAATAAGACTATACTACTCCACTACAATCCCAAATTTTAGCCTACATTCCCTCTTATTTGCAACCCAAAATTGAAGAATATTACGAAACCAAAAACATGACAGATTACAATTCCGATTCCCTGAATTTCTTATTTTGTTATAAAAAATTTCTGTATTACAGGCACCAATTATTTGAAGATGAAACTCCAAGGCTTTTGATATTTAAGTTGAGATTTGGGCATTCTTTTTTAGTGATGGGTATGTTCTGCTGTTTTCAATCTTTTCCAATTTGAATAAACTCACCATTGACATTGTAAGATAGAACTGAGAGTGATACTAAACTTTTGTATATTTTGTTGTTTGTTGTTGGTTGTTTTCAGTTATAGTGGAGATACTGAAACTTCCTTATGCTCCAAGTTTACTGAGAGATAGCAAAACACTTTCAGGTATGCTCTGTTCTACTAAACATCTTTATATATTCTTGTGTCTTCATCATTCTTGCTCTATGTATATTCTTGGTTTCGTGTGCTACTTTACATTGATTAGCATTTCATATCTACACATTTTAGATTAAAGCATTATACTTTCTGTTTTTATAAAAAGCATTTTCTCTTTAAAGATCAACCCAATTATGACATTGTAATTTTTTAGAAAATATTTACATCTTTTATTGGCATTTTACTTTGAATGTTACCAATATTGTAACTTACTTTCAATTCTCATTCCAAAGCACATTTCCATTAGGAAAATCATCCCAAATAAAGCATTGCATTTTTTTAGTTTATTTTTTTCAGTTACACCATATCTACACTCAAATATTCTTTTATCAAGACATTTTATCAAAAAATCTATAAATTTTTTTACATTTCCAGACATTTTACTTTACCAATTATAGCATTGTACCTTCAGTTTTCTTATTAAAAACATTTCCTTTTAATAAAAGTCATCCAAATTAAAACATTGCAATGTTTAGTGTTTTTTTTCCCTATTACATCATTTTTACTTTATAAACATTCTTTTATCAAGACATTTTTTTACAAATGTCTTTATATTTTTTACTAATCTAAGAATTTTACTTTGAAAAGTTTACTAGTTATAGCATTGTACTTTCATTTATCTTATTAAAAGCACATTTCTTTTGAAAAATCATCCCAATTAAAGCATTGCATTTTTAAAAAAAAATTTGTACTATTACAACATTTTTACTTTCAAATACTCTTTTATCAAGACATTTTAAAAAAAATCTCAACATTTTTTACTTATGTAGGCATTTTACTTTGAAAATTTTACCAAATATAGCATTGTACTTTCAACTTTCTTATTAAAAGCACATTTTATTTGAAAAAATCATTTCAATTAAAGTATTGCATTTTTTTTAGTTTTTTTTTTTTTCTATCACAACATTTTTACTTTCAAATATTTGTGTATCAAGACATATTTTTATACAAATCTCTACATTTTATACTTATCTAAGCATTTTACTAAGAAAATTTTACCAATTATAACACTGTATTTTCAATTTTCTTATTAAAAGCACATTTCGTTTGAAAAATTCATCCCAATTAAAGTATTGCATTTTTTAGTTTTGTTTTCTATTACAACATTTTTACTTTCAAATATTCTTTTAACAAGACATTTTTTTATATAAATCTCTACATTTTTTACTCATATAAGCATTTTATTTTGAAAAATTTACCAATTATAACACTGTATTTTCAATTTTCTTATTAAAAACACATTTCTTTTGAAAAATCCTCTCAATTAAAGCACTGCATTTTTTTTTAGTTTTTTTTATTACAACATTTTTACTTTCAAGTCTTCTTTTATCAAGACATTTTTTATATAAATCTTTACATTTTTGTACTTATCTAGGCATATTTTACACAAGTATTTGCATTTATTATTACAACATTTTTACTTTAAAGTATTCTTTTATCAAGACATTTTTTATATAAATCTCTACACTTTTTACTTATCTAAGCATTTTATTTTCAAAAATTTACCAATTATAACACTGTATTTTCAATTTTCCTATTAAAAACACATTTCTTTTGAAAAATCCTCTCAATTAAAGCATTGCATTTTTTTTAGTTGTTTTTTATTACAACATTTTTACTTTCAAATATTCTTTTATCAAGACATTTTTTATATAAATCTTTACATTTTTTTACTTATCTAGGCATTTTTAACACAAATATTTGCACTTATTATTACAACATCTTTACTATCAAATATTATTTTATAAAGATTTTTTTTTTCAAAATTGTTCACATTTTTAACTTCATAAAGTTTTTTACTTTAAAAATTTTACCAAGTAAAGTATTGTACTTTTAGTTTTGTAATTAAAGGCACATTTTGTTTGAAAAATCATCCGAGTTAAAGCATTGGATTTTGTTTTTGTTTTTTTTTTTTTAAATTATTAGATCATCTTTACTTGCAAATATTTTTTATCAAGACATTTTTTTACAAAAATCTTTACATTTTTTACTTATCTAGGCACTTTACTTTGAAAATTTACCAATTATAGCATTGTATTTTTTATTTTCTTATTAAAAGCACATTTTGTTTGAAAAAATCATCCCAAGTAAAGCATTGCATTTTTTAGTTTTTTTTATTATCACATCATTTTTACTTTCAAATATTTGTTTATCAAAACATCTTTTATGAAAATCATTACATAATTATATTTATCTAGGCATCTTCTTTTGAAAAGTTTACCAATTTTAACATTGCACATTCAATGTTTTTATTAAAAACACATGTCTTTTGAAATTTCATTGCATTTATTTGTTTATTATTACAACATTTTTACTTTCAAATCTTCTTTTATCAAGACCTTTTTTTACAAAAATCTTCACATTTTCAACTATTTAGGAATTTTACTTCAAATTTTTTAGCAATTATAGCATTATACTTTCACTTTTCTTATTAAAAGCACATTTCTTTTGTAAAATTATCCCATTTAAATTATTGCGTTTTTTTACTTGCAAATATTATTTTATCAAAAAATGTTTAAAAAACATCTTTACATTTTTTGTATTTATCTAGGCATCGTCTTTTGAAAAGTTTTTCAGTTATAGCATTAAAAACACATTTCTTTTTAAAAATCATTTCAATTAAAGTGTTGTAGGTTTTTTATTTTTTTTACTTTTTCAACATGTATACAATATTCTTTTATAAAGACTTGGTTATAAGCTTGATCATAGTGTTATTTTTGTACTTTTGGTTGTTTAATTTTATATATATATATATATATATATATATATATATATATATATATATATATATATATATATGACTTTTTCCTAATGTGGTTTTACTTTAAAATATCCATCACCCACTTAGGCTACTTTTATATTTTCCATTTAATATTATTTAAATAGTTATTGTTTTAAATCTATCATACATCTGAAATGCAAAAAGCTGTCAATTCAAAACTTACACCATTTTTGGCAGGTTCGTCACTTTATTTATTTATTTTATTGGTCAAATTACTTACTTTTAATTTATTTAATATTGGTATTTATCAAGACTCACTTTTGATTTTTTTCCCCTCAGTTTATTACCAAGTCTAGTGGCAGATTCAAATAGCCACCTGATCAAAATTTGCAGCATCAATGGCAGATTAGGTTCATCATCATTTTTAGTTTATTTACAGATTTTTTTTTTGATAACATAGGTGGTCTTTCTTAACTTTGCAGATATAGGAGAGTTCCAATTTTCTTTGTTATAAAAAAGCCCTTAATTAGTAAGTCATTAATCATTTTATGCACCATTATTTTTTTTTGTTATAAAAGAGCCCTTATTTGGTTTATTTTTGTTATAAAAAAGCCCTTAATTGGTTTAATCAGTGTGCATATGTTCCTCTTTTTTTTATCCTTTATGCATGTTGCTCTACTTATTGATTTCATTTTTCACATAGGTTGCAGGATTGATCTCGCCAGAAGAGTCAATATGGTAAGTAAAAAGTAAAAAGTGGGATAAATGAGTTGATAATTACTGAACTTAGAATCTAAAAAAGATAAACTAAGTAACTAATACCAATAAGATTATACTACTCCACTACAATCCCAAATTTTAGCCTACATTCCCTCCTATTTGCAACCCTAAATTGAAGAATATTACGAAACCAAAAACATGACATATTACAATTCGGATTCCCTGAATTTCTTATTTTGTTAATTTTTTTTCTATATAACAGGAACCAATTATTTGAAGATGAAACTCCAAGGCTTCTGATATTTAAGTTGAGATTTGGGCATTATTTTTTAGTGCTGGGTATGTTCTGTTGTTTTCAATCTTTTCCAATTTGAATAAATTCAATATTGACATTGTAAGATAGAATTGAGAGTGATACTAAACTTTTGTATATTTTGTTGTGTGTTGTTAGTTGTTGTCAGTTATATTGGAGATACTGAATCTTCCTTATGCTCCAAGTTTACTGAGAGATAGCAAAATACTTTCATGTCTTATTCCAGGTATGCTCTGTTCTACTAAACATCTTTATATTTTATTGTGTCTTGTTCATTCTTGTTCTATTTATATTCTTGTCTTTGTGTGCTAGTTTACATTGATTAGCATTTCATATCTACACATTTTAGATTAAAGCATTATACTTTCTGTTCTTTTATAAAAAGCATTTTCTATTTAAAGATCAACCCAATTATGACATTGTAATTTTTTAGAAAATCTTTACATCTTTTACTGGCATTTTACTTTGAATGTTACCAATATTGTAACTTACTTTCAATTCTCATTCCAAAAGCACATTTCCCTTGGAAAAAATCATCCCAAATAATTGCATTTTTTTAGTTTATTTTTTTAGTTACACCATATCTACACTCAAATATTCTTTTATCAAGACATTTTATCAAAAAATATATTAATGTTTTACATTTCCAGACATTTTATTTTACCAATTATAGCATTGTACATTCAGTTTTCTTATTAAAAACATTTCCTTTTAATAAAATTCTTCCAAATTAAAACATTGTAATGTTTAGTTTTTTTTTCCTATTACATCATTTTTACTTTATAAACATTCTTTTATCAAGACATTTTTTACATATATCTTTAAAATTTTTACTAATCTAAGAATTTTACTTTGAAAAGTTTACCAGTCATAACATTGTGCTTTCAGTTATCTATTAAAAGCACATTTCTTTTGAAAAATCATCCCAATTAAACCATTGCATTTTTTTTTTAATTTTTTGTACTATTACAACATTTTTACTTTCAAACACTCTTTTATCAAGATGTTTTTTTTTATAAAAATCTCTACATTTTTTACTTATGTAGACATTTTAATTTGAAAATTTTACCAAATATAGCATTGTACTTTCAACTTTCTTATTAAAAGCACATTTTATTTGAAAAAATCATTTTAGTTAAAGTATTGCATTTTTTTAGTTTTTTTTTTCTATCACAACATTTATACTTTCAAATATTCGTGTATCAGGACATTTTTTTTATACAAATCTCTACATTTTATACTTATCTAAGCATTTTACTTTGAAAATTTTACTAATTATAACACTGTATTTTCAATTTTCTTATTAAAAGCACATTTCGTTTGAAAAATTCATCCCAATTAAAGTAGTGCATTTTTTCAGTTATTTTTCTATTACAACATTTTTACTTTCAAATATAGTTTTATCAAGACATTTTTTTATATAAATCTCTACATATTTTACTTATCTAAGCATTTTATTTTGAAAAATTTACCAATTATAACACTGTATTTTTAATTTTTTTATCAAAAACACATTTATTTTGAAAAATCCTGTCAATTAAAGCATTGCGTTTTTTTTATTACAACATTTTTACTTTCAAATATTCTTTTATCAAGACATTTTTTATATAAATCTTTACATTTTTTTTACTTATCTAGGCATTTTTTACACAAGTATTTGCATTTATTATTACAACATTTTTACTATCAAATATTATTTTATCAAGAATTTTTTTACAAAATTGTTCACATTTTTAACTTCATAAGGTTTTTTACTTTAAAAAATTTACCAAGTAGAGCATTGTACTTTTAGTTTTGTAATTAAAGGCACATTTTGTTTGAAAAATCATCCGAGTTAAAGCATTAGATTTGTTTTTGTTTTTTTAATTATTATATCATCTTTACTTGCAGATATCTTTTATCAATACATTTTTTACGAAAATCTTTACATTTTCTACTTATCTAGGCACTTTACTTTGAAAAAATATCAATTATAGTTCATTTTCTTATTAAAAGCACATTTTGTTTGAAAAAAACCATCCCAATTAATGCATTGCATTCTTTTAGTTTTTTTTTTTTTTTTTTTTTTTTTTTTTTCATATTACAACATTTTTACTTTCAAATATTTTTTTAGCAAAGACATTTTTTATATAAATTTTTACATTTTTTCTTATCAAGGCATTTTTTACAAAAATCCTTACATTTAATATTACAACATTTTTACTATCACATATTGTTTTATCAAGAATTCTTTTACAAAAATCTTCACATTTTTAGTTTCTTAGGGTATTTTACTTTAAATTTTTTAGCAATTATATACCATTGTGCTTTCGAGTTTTTTTATTAAAAACATTTTTCTTTTGAAAACTTATCCCAATTAAAGCATTCCGTTTTTTTTTTTTTAGTTTTTTTACTATTAGATCATTTTTACTTACAAATATTCGTTTATCAAAACATTTTTTCATAAAAATCTTTACATATTTTTATTTATCTAGGTATTTTTCTTTTGAAAAATTTAGCACTTATAGCATTGTAGATTCGATTTTCTTATTAAAAACGCATTTCTTTTGAAAAATCATCTCAATTAAAGCATTGCATTTTTGTAGTTTTATTTATTTATTTATTATTACAACATTTTTACTTTCAAATATTTTTTTATCAAGACTTTTTTACAAAATTCTTCACATTTTAAACTTATTTAGGCAATTTCATTTTAATTTTTTTTTTAGCAATTATCGCATTCTTTTTTCAAGACATTTTTTACAAAAATCTCTACATTTTTTACTTCTCTAGGCATTTTATTTTGAAAAATTTAGCAATTACAGCATTAAAAACACATTTCTTTTGAAAAATCATTTCAATTAAAGCGTTGTAGGTTTATTTATTTATTTTTTATTTTTTTTACTGTTACAACATGTATACAATATTCTTTTATAAAGACTTGGTTATAAGCTTGATCATAGTGTTATTTTTGTACTTTTGGTTGTTTAATTATACATATATATATATATATATATATATATATATATATATATATATATATATATATATATATGACTTTCTTTAATGTAGTTTTTCTTAAAAATATCCGTCACCCACTTGGCAGGTTCGTCACCTTATTTATTTATTTTATAGGTCAAATTACTTACTTTTAATTTATTTAATATTGGTATTTATCAATACTCACTTTTGATTTTTTTTCCCTCAATTTATTACCAAGTCTAGTGGCAGATTCAAATAGCCACCTGATCAAAATTTGCAGCATCAATGGCAGATTAGGTTCATCATCATTTTTAGTTTATTTACAGATTTTTTTTGATAACATAGGTGGTCTTTCTTAACTTTGCAGATATAGGAGAGTTCCAATTTTCTTTGTTATAAAAAAGCCCTTAATTAGTAAGTCATTAATCATTTTATGCACCATTATTTTTTTTTGTTATAAAAGAGCCCTTATTTGGTTTATTTTTGTTATAAAAAAGCCCTTAATTGGTTTAATCAGTGTGCATATGTTCCTCTTTTTTTTTATCCTTTATGCATGTTGCTCTACTTATTGATTTCATTTTTCACATAGGTTGCAGGATTGATCTCGCCAGAAGAGTCAATATGGTATGTAAAAAGTAAAAAGTGAGATAAATGAGTAGATAATTACTGAACTTAGAATCTAAAAAAGATAAACTAAATAATTAATACCAATAAGGCTATACTACTCCACTACAATCCCAAATTTTAGCCTACATTCCCTCTTATTTGCAACCCTAAATTGAAGAATATTACGAAACCAAAAACATGACAGATTACAATTCGGATTCCCTGAATTTCTTATTTTGCTGACATTTTACTTTTAATGTTACCAATATTGTAACTTACTTTCAATTCTCATTCCAAAAGCACATTTCCCTTGGAAAAAATCATCCCAAATAATTGCATTTTTTTAGTTTATTTTTTTAGTTACACCATATCTACACTCAAATATTCTTTTATCAAGACATTTTATCAAAAAATATATTAATGTTTTACATTTCCAGACATTTTATTTTACCAATTATAGCATTGTACATTCAGTTTTCTTATTAAAAACATTTCCTTTTAATAAAATTCTTCCAAATTAAAACATTGTAATGTTTAGTTTTTTTTTCCTATTACATCATTTTTACTTTATAAACATTCTTTTATCAAGACATTTTTTACATATATCTTTAAAATTTTTACTAATCTAAGAATTTTACTTTGAAAAGTTTACCAGTCATAACATTGTACTTTCAGTTATCTATTAAAAGCACATTTCTTTTGAAAAATCATCCCAATTAAACCATTGCATTTTTTTTAATTTTTTGTACTATTACAACATTTTTACTTTCAAACACTCTTTTATCAAGACGTTTTTTTATAAAAATCTCTACATTTTTTACTTATGTAGACATTTTAATTTGAAAATTTTACCAAATATAGCATTGTACTTTCAACTTTCTTATTAAAAGCACATTTTATTTGAAAAAAATCATTTTAGTTAAAGTATTGCATTTTTTTTTCACAGCATTTTTACTTTCAAATATTCGTGTATCAGGACATTTTTTTATACAAATCTCTACATTTTATACTTATCAAAACATTTTACTTTGAAAATTTTACCAATTATAACACTGTATTTTCAATTTTCTTATTAAAAGCACACGTCGTTTGAAAAATTCATCCCAATTAATGTATTGCATTTTTTTTAGTTTTTTTTTTCTATTACAACATTTTTACTTTCAAATATTCTTTTATCAAAACATTTTTTTATATAAATCTCTACATTTTTTACTTATCTAAGTATTTTATTTTGAAAAATTTACCAATTATAACACTGTATTTTCAATTTTCTTATCAAAAACACACTTATTTTGAAAAATCCTATCAATTAAAGCATTGCGTTTTTTTTATTACAACATTTTTACTTTCAAATATTCTTTTATCAAGACATTTTTTATATAAATCTTTACATTTTTTTTACTTATCTAGGCACTTTTTACACAAGTATTTGCATTTATTATTACAACATTTTTACTATCAAATATTATTTTATCAAGAATTTTTTTACAAAATTGTTCACATTTTTAACTTCATAAGGTTTTTTACTTTAAAAAATTTACCAAGTAAAGCATTGTACTTATACTTTCAAATATTTTTTTTAGCAAAGACATTTTTTATATAAATTTTTACATTTTTTTCTTATCAAGGCATTTTTTACAAAAATCCTTACATTTAATATTACAACATTTTTACTATCACATATTCTTTTATCAAGAATTCTTTTACAAAAATCTTCACATTTTTAACTTCTTAGGGTATTTTACTTTAAAAATTTTAGCAATTATATACCATTGTACTTTCGAGTTTTTTTATTAAAAGCATTTTTCTTTTGAAAACTTATCCCAATTAAAGCATTCCGTTTTTTTTAGTTTTTTTACTATTAGATCATTTTTACTTACATATATTCGTTTATCAAAACATTTTTTCATAAAAATCTTTACATATTTTTATTTATCTAGGTATTTTTCTTTTGAAAAATTTAGCACTTATAGCATTGTAGATTCGATTTTCTTATTAAAAACTCATTTCTTTTGAAAAATCATCTCAATTAAAGCATTGCATTTTTGTAGTTTTATTTATTTATTTATTATTACAACATTTTTACTTTCAAATATTTTTTATCAAGACTTTTTTACAAAATTCTTCACAAATTTAAACTTATTTAGGCAATTCATTTGAATTTTTTTTAGCAATTATCGCATTTTTTTTTGTCAAGACATTTTTTACAAAAATCTCTACATTTTTTTTACTTCTCTAGGCATTTTACTTTGAAAAATTTAGCAATTATAACATTGTACTTTCGGGTTTCTTATTAAAAACACTGTTCTTTTGACAAACTATCCCAAGTAAAGCATTGCATTTTTTAGTTTTTTTTTTATTATCACATCATTTTTACTTTCAAATATTTGTTTATCAAAACATCTTTTATGAAAATCATTACATAATTTTATTTATCTAGGCATCTTCTTTTGAGAAGTTTACCAATTTTAGCATTGTATATTCAATGTTCTTATTAAAAACACATGTCTTTTGAAATTTCATTGCAATTAAAGCATTGCATTTATTTGTTTATTATTACAACATTTTTACTTTCAAATATTCTTTTATCAAGACCTTTTTTTACAAAAATCTTCACATTTTTAACTATTTAGGAATTTTACTTTAAATTTTTTAGCAATTATAGCATTATACTTTCAGTTTTCTTATTAAAAGCACATTTCGTTTGTAAAATTATCCCATTTAAATTATTGCGTTTTTTTTTTACTTGCAAATATTATTTTATCAAAAAATGTTTAAATAACATCTTTACATTTTGTATTTATCTAGGCATATTCTTTTGAAAAGTTTATCAATTATAGCATTAAAAACACATTTCTTTTGAAAAATCAATTAAAGCGTTGTAGGTTTTATTTATTTATTTATTTAATTTTTACTGTTACAACATGTATACAATATTCTTTTATAAAGACTTGGTTATAAGCTTGATCATAGTGTTATTTTTGTAGTTTTGGTTGTTTAATTTTACATATATATATATATATATATATATATATATATATATATATATATATATATATATATATGACTTTTTTTAAATTAGTTTACTTAAAAATATCTGTCACCCACTTGGGCTACTTTTATATTTTCTATTTAATATTATTTTAATAGTTATTGATTTAAATCTATCATACATCTGAAATGAAAAAAGTTGTCAATTCAAAACTTACACCATTTTTGGTAGGTTCGTCACTTTATTTATTTATTTTATTGGTCAAATTACTTACTTTTAATTTATTTAATATTGGTATTTATCAAGACTCACTTTTGATTTTTTTTCCCCTCAGTTTATTACCAGGTCTAGTGGTAGATTCAAATAGCCACCTGATCAAAATACTTTCAGGTATGCTCTGTTCTACTAAACATCTTTATATTTTCTTGTGTCTTCTTCATTCTTGTTCTATGTATATTCTTGTTTTTGTGTGCTACTTTACATTGATTAGCATTTCATATCTACACATTTTAGATTAAAGCATTATACTTTCTGTTTTTTATAAAAAGCATTTTCTCTTTAAAGATCAACCCAATTATGACATTGCAATTTTTTAGAAAATCTTTACATCTTTTACTGGCATTTTACTTTGAATGTTACCAATATCTACACATTTCCCTTAGAAAAATCATCCCAAATAAAGCCTTGCATTTTTTTAGTTTAGTTTTTTTCAGTTACACCATATCTACACTAAAATATTCTTTTATCAAGACATTTTATCAAAAAATATATAAATTTTTTACATTTCCAGACATTTTACTTTACCAATTATAGCATTGTACCTTCAGTTTTTTTATTAAAAACATTTCCTTTTAATAAAAGTCATCCAAATTAAAACATTGCAATGTTTAGTACAACAATGTAAATGCCAAAAAAATTCTTACCATGGCATTTTAGTTTGAAAAATTTACCAATTATAGTAGTGTTCTCTTAATTTTCTTATTATAAGCTACAATTTAAAGCATTGTACTTTTAGTTTTCTTAGAATAAACACAATCTCTTGAAGGCTTTCCCAATTTAGGATTGTTATTTCTTATTTTTATGGTTTCTGTCTTTGTCCATAAGCATTTATTAGTTACTAATGCTTATTTGATTTCAGATATATTATTATTGTCTAATACAACTATTGTGTCTTGGTTATAAGCTTGATCATAGTGTTATTTTTGTACTTTTGGTTGTTTAATTCTACATATATATGACTTTTTCCTAATTTAGTTTTACTTTAAAATATCCCTCACCCACTTGGGCTACTTTTATATTTTCCATTTATTATTACTCAAATAGTTATTGTTTTAAATTTATCATACATCTGAAATGCAAAAAGCTGTCAATTCAAAACTTACACCATTTTTGGCAGGTTCGTCACTTTATTTATTTATTTTATTTGTCCAATTACTCACTTTTAATTTATTTATTATTGGTATTTATCAAGACTCACTTTTGATTTTTTTTTTTTGATAACATAGGTGGTGTTTCTTAACTTTGCAGATATAGGAGAGTTCCAATTTTCTTTGTTATAAGAAGAGCCCTTAATTAGTAAGTCATTAATCATTTTATGCTTTATTAATTTTTTTTTGTTATAAAAGAGCCCTTAATTGGCTTATTTTTGTTATAAAAAAAGCCCTTAATTGGTTAAATTAGTGTGCATATGTTTCTTTTTAAAAAAAAAAAAAAAAAATCCTTTCTGCATGTTGCTCTTCTTACTTTAAGATTTCGTTTTTCACATAGGTTGTAGGATTGGTCTCTCAAGAAGAGTACAATGGTAAGTTGTGGTGTTCTTGTTGTTACCTGGTTTATGTTTACTTTTTGGTCTTCTGTTTGCATTCTTGAGTTTTGATGTCAAACAAACGAATGGTGGACTTTGTTAAGCAATCTTGAGTTTGAGAAATATCAGCATTGGGTTCAAAAGCTACCATAATTCTCTTTCTTTTCGAGCACTTCATTTTTGTTGGAATGGAATGACAAAGTTAAAAGTAGGATAAATGGGTAGATAAGTACTGAACTTAGAATCTCAAAAAGAAAAACTAAGTAACTAATACCTATACTACATTACTACTCCACTTCAATCCCAATTTTAAGCCTCCATTCCCTCCTATTTGCAACCCTAAATTGAAGAATAATACAAAACCAAAAATTTGACAAATTACAATTCCGATTCCCTGAAATTCTTATTTTCATTGACAGATTCCATTCCTGTTTTCAATGCAGATTAGAGAACTTGTCTTGTTTAACAACATGACAGGAGATAACATTATGGTGGGATATAACAACAATAAATTCTACATTGATATAATTGAATCAAACCCTTCAAATTCAATAAGCATCATTGAAACCGATTGTGAGGTAAACAACATGCTATACTCATTTTTTTCATCAATTTAGGCGTTGTACTTCATTTTTTATGCATAATAGCAATGTACATATTTACTTTTTCCCATAATTGCAACATACTTATATTTCTTTATTTATAAAAAGCAACCTTTTCATATATTTTTACCTGTAGTCACAACCTACCTTCACTTTGATAACAAAATTGACATTGCACTTTTGTAATATATTATTTTTAAAAACAGTAAAGTACATTGGTATTTAACTACAACTTACCCATAATTTTATATGTGAGCAATTACCATTCCTTTTTTTTTTTCATTTTACCCTTTTGCAACCAAAGGAACCAAAATTCAGCCCGTTTACAGGATCAGGAAGAAGATTGTATGCTGTTTTAAGGTCAAGTTAATCTTTTGTTATTTTCTTTTTTGATTATCTATAACAGGCACCAATTTGAAGGTGAAACTGAAGGCTTTTGACACTTAAGTTGAGATGTGAGCATTCTTTTTCAGTTCATCTATTTTCAATCTTTTCTAATTTGATCATTCTCAGTGACAATGTAAGAATAAGATAGAATTGAGAGTGATACTAAGCTTTCTGTGTATTTTGTTGTGTGTTGTCAGTTAATTACAGTGGAGATACTGAATCTTTCTTATGCTCCAAGTTTTCTGAGAGACACCAAAACACTTTCAGGTCTTATTCCAGGTATTTTCTTAATTTCTACTAAACATCTTTATATTTTCTTTGGTCTTCTTGATTCCTGTTTTTCTATGGTAGTTTACAATGATTAGCATTTCATATCTATGCATTTTAGATTCTGTTTATATTTTCTCTTTAAAGATCAACCCAATTATGACATTGCACTTTTTTGGACTTTTTTGTAACAACAATGTTACTTCCAATTTTCTTATTAAAATCACATTTCCCTTTGGAAAATCATCGCAATTAAAAGCTTCGTACTTTTTTAGTTTTTTTTTTCTTTTACAACATTGTTATTTTGTTAAAAAGTCTCTTTGAAAAATCAACCCATTTGTCATTTTATTTTAACTTGTCAAATTTTTTTTATGTCCAAGGCATTTTACTTTGAAAAATCTAACAATTTTAGCATTGTATTTACAGTTTTTTTTTTCTTATAAGGACATTTCCCCTAGAAAACTCAACTCATTTATAGCATTAGTTTTTTCTGTATGTTACAACATTAAAACATTCAAAAAATTTCATTATCAAGTCATTTTACTTTGAAAAATCTATCAGGCAGAGCATTGTACTTTCACTTTTTATATTTTAAGCACATATCCTGTCGAAAAATCAACCTCACTTTAGCATTGCACTTTCAGTATGTTTCTTTCTACTACAACATTGAAAAATCTATGAATTATTGCATTGCATTTTCAGTTTTATTATAATTATAAGCATATTTACCATTGAAAAAATCAACCCCTTTATAGCATTGCACTTTTCAATTTTCTTTATGTTACTTGAAAATCTACGATTTATAGCATTGCATTCTTCAATATAGGACTACACTTTTCGGTTTTCTTTTTGTTACAACATTGTAAATGTCAAAAAATTTCTTACCATGGCATTTTTGTTTGAAAAATCAACAATTTATAGCATTGTTCTTTTAATTTTTTTATTATAAGCTACAAGCATTGTATTTTTAGTTGTCTTTGAAAATTTAATCCAATTATAGCATTTGATTTTTCAGTTTTCTTTCTACTTCAAAAATTTCTTACCAAGGTCTTTTATCGTGAAAATCAACCCCAATTATAACATTGCAAATATTAGTTTTTTTTTTTTTTTAATTTTGACTACAACATTGGTAATTTCAAAAAATTTCTTATCAAGACATTTTACTGTAAAAAATCTTTATATTTTTTTTCTTATCTAAAAATCTTGAAATCACAGCACATTTGTCTTGTAAAATCAACCCATTGCAGTATTATGTTTTGTTTGTGTTACAACATTCAGATATTTTTTATCAAGACATTTTACATTGACAACCTACCAATAAAAGCATTGTACAGCATATCTATGTTTATGATAGGTTTTGAAATGTATTTTATTCCTTACATTTTTGTATGCTCTGTTGATGGTTTATTTGTTTTCAGTAGTTGATAATATTTGTTTTAGAAAAATCAGTTTCAGAAGCCACTTGATCAAGTATAATATGGGCAGGTTTGTGTTTCCTGTTTCTTACATTCTATCTGTTACTTTTAATTTGTAAATTGTATACCTGTTTTGATTGATGTATTTACCTGTTCTATTTTGTAAATAAATTATTTAATTGTTTACTCAAGTTAATGAAATATATTTATATCTTTGATGAGTTAATTATCTGATTTGATTTTAAATATGTTTTATGTTCATAAACTCTCTTGTGTCAAGGACATAAGTTATGGTTTTCTTTGTTTTGAAATTTTACTTTTGGTGACAAGTTTTCTTGCCAGCACTTGCTTTTTTATTACTTACTTGTGTTATTGTTTACTTATGGATATTTAGTTTCTGTCTTTTGAATTTATGTCACATTCATAGCATTGCTACTTTTTATTTTTTATTTTTTTCTAGTAGCCACATGATTATCCGTAGTAAGTATCTATTTATTTGCCTCATTTTATACTGCTATGTAGTTAGAAATGTAAAAAGAGTTTTAGAATGTATGATCTTTAAGAGCAATCAACACATCATTTTAGTTCTTGTTTTGCAGTGTTTTCATCAAATCATTTATTTATATATGGTGTTTTGTAAAAGGTGGTAGGTAGGTAGTCTTGTAGTTTTTTTTATTAAAAGCCAATACAACTATTTTTGGTCAGAGTTGACTTTTTTACAACTGAAAATATCTTGTTTATATTTTTATGCTTATTTGATTTCAGATATATTATTATTGTCTAATAGAACTATTGTGTATTGGTTAGAAGCCTGATCATAGTGTTATTTTTGTACTTTTGGTTGTTTAATTTTACATATATATGACTTTTTCCTAATGTAGTTTTACTTTAAAATATCCCTCACCCATTTGGACTACTTTTATATTTTCCATTTAATATTACTTAAATAGTTATTGTTCTAAATTTATCATACATATTAAATGCAAAAAGCTGTCAATTCAAAACTTACACCATTTCTGGCAGGTTCGTCACTTTATTTATTTATTTTAATGGTCAAATTACTCACTTTTAACTTCTTTATTATTGGTTTTTATCAAGACTCACTTTTGATTAATTTTTTTCCCTCAGTTTATTACCAAGTCTAGTGGCAGATTCAAATAACCACCTGATCAAAATTTGCACCATCAATGGCAGACATCACTTTTAGTTTATTTACAAATTTTTTTTGATAACATAGGTGGTCTTTCTTAACTTTGCAGATATATGAGAGTTTCATTTTTTTTTATAAGAAGAGCCCTTAATCGGTAAGTCATTAAACATTTTATGCACCATTATTTTTTTTTTGTTATAAAAGAGCTCTTAATTGGTTTTATTTTTGTAAAGACTTGCTCTTAGTTAATTGTTTACAGTTTATATTATGTGCTTTAGAAAAATCTAGTAACAGGTTCGAAAAGCCAGTCGACCAAAATTTCCATAGGCTATAGCAGGTTCGTGCTCCCTGATTATTTCTTGCTTTTCTTACTTTCTATCCATTTCTTTTATGTGAAAAAGATATTTGATTCTTTTTGTTTTTGGTGATAGCAAGATTGGTGTGGTGTTTTATAGTTTTGGTCATGCTTGAGAGTTCCATAAATAGTCACTTTTGTTCAAACCCTAGTTGCCCTCTGCGAATCATCAAGCATTAGGGTGTCATTGGTCTTGCTAGGTTAGTAATAATATGTTTTAGATATTTAATTAGACACTATGCTTCTTTGTCCATTTGCATTTTCTTGTGTAGCATTGTTTCTAGGGTGGTTGCGCTTCTTATGTGGCTTTATTTGTAGGGATCTGCTTTGTTCGTAGAGTTATCGTGTCGCTTTGTTTGCAAGGTTTTTATTTATTTGTAGAGGTCTTGTGTAGATTTCCTTGTTTGTAGAGTTCTATGGTTTTGTTTTTATGATTATGCTTTGGAGTTTTTGTTTTGGTTATGTGGCTCTATTTCTATTTTATTTTGTGGCTTTGTTTATAGGGTTCTACTTTCTTTGTTTCTTGTGTGGCTTTGTTTGAATGATTCTGCCTTGGGATTCATGTCTTGGTTTAGTTTGTAGGTTTTTACTTTTAAATTTGTGTCTCTTTTCTTGTTTGTAGTCTTCTTCTTCTTCTTTTTTTTGTAGGGCTCTACTGCCTTGCTAGAGTAGCTTCTCTTAAAAGGTTCTATTTGTTTTGATTGATGTATTTACCTGTTATGTTTTGTAAATATATTTAGTTTAATTGTTTCAATATCTTTTATGAGTTAATTGTCTGATCATAAATAAGTTTTATGTTCATAAACTCTCCTGTGTCAAGGAAATAAGTTATGGTTTTCTTTGTTTTGAAATTTACTTTTGGGGACAAGTTTTCTTGCCAACACTTGATTTTTTGTTACTTACTCGTGTTATTGTTTATTACTTATGGATATTTAGTTTCTGTCTTTGAATTTATGTAACATTTATTTATTTGCCTCATTTTAGTTGGAAATGTAAGTGTAATTCTTACAGGATCCTTAAAGAGTTTTAGAATATATGATCTTTAAGAGCAATCAACACATCATTTTAGCTCTTGTTTTGCAGTCTTTTCATCAAATCATTTATTTGTATATTGTGTGTTTTATGCATGTTGTCTTGTTTTTATATTAAAACCCGATACAACTTTTTCTTGGTCAGACTTTGACTTTTCACAACTGAAAATATATTGTTTACATTTTCATGTCCAATTGCAGTTTTATCTGTAGGTAGGTAGCTAGGGTTTTTTTTTTTTATTTTTTTTTATTTTTTATGTTGGTTATTTATTTAATCAACAATGTTGTGAATTATTTATATTTGTTGGTATCTTGTTTATTTTTCTTGATTTTAACTAACCCCTAATTTGCCTCTGTTCTAGCATTGTTGGTTACACATATTACTTACTAATTTTCAAATTACTAATAAGTCTTTAAGTTTAATTTATGTTTTAAACTAAAGGTGAGAAGAAAATCCAAGAAGATTTTCAAGCTCATATTCTTTCATTGATTCAATGTTTGTTTGTGTTTGAATTCCTCCAATGTGTATTGATAATCTGTCATAGTTCATAATTGGTGTTGTGTGTTTATGGTTCTCATATGTGTGTGTAATAGGATAGGATATACAATTCGATAACATTATATCTGATTGGGATGTTTGATATGTTATTGCCAATAATTTTCTTTCTTGAATCTGTTGAAAGCTTTCCCAATTTAGGATTGTTATTTCTTATTTTTATGGTTTCTGCCTTGTCCATAAACATGTATTAGGTACTAATTCTTATTTGATTTCGGATATTTTATTGTCTAATAGAACTACTGTGTCTTGGTTATAAGCTTGATCATGGTGTTATTTTCTACTTTTGATTGTTTAACTTGACCTTTTTTTTTTCCTAATGTAGTTTTACTTTAAAATATCTCTTAATTGGTAAGTCATTAATCATTTTATGCACCATCAGTGTTTTTTGTAAAGACTTGCTCTTAGTTAATTGTTTACAGTTAATAATATTTGTTTTAGAAAAATCTTGTAATAGGTTCAATAAGCCACCCGACCAAATTTTGCATAGGCTATAGCACGTTCATGTTCCCTGATTCTTTCTTGCTTTAGTTATATACAATTTCTTACTTTCTATCCATTTCTTTAATGCCCTAAAGATATACTGTGTTGATTACAAGTATTTTTTTTTTATTGCGATAGGAAGATTGATGTTTTATAGTTTTGCTCATGCTTGAGAGTTCCATAAATAGTTACTTTTGTTCAAACCCTAGTTGCCCTTTGCAAATCATCAACCATTAAGGTGTCATTACTCTTACTAGGTTTTGGATTTCTTTGTCCATTTGCATTTTCTTGTGTACCTTTGTTTCTAGGGTGGTTGCGTTTTTTTTGTGTTCTTATGTGGTTTTATTTGTAGGGCTCTACTTTGTTTGTAGAGTTTTTTTTTGTGTGGTACTTGCCTTGTTTGAAGATTTGATGTGTGGCTTTGTTTGCAAGGTTTTGCTTTATTTGTAGAGTTCTTGTGTGGCTTTTTTTTGTAGGGTTCTGCTTTGGATATTCTTGTCAACTTGCACTTTCTTGTGTAGCTTTATTAGTAGAGGTCTTGTGTAGATTTCTTTTGTAGGGTTTGTTTGTAGAGTTCTATGGTTATGTTTGTAGGGTTCTACTTTGGAAAGTTCTTATGTGGCTTTGTTTTTAAAATAATTTATTTGTATATTATTGTGTAGCTTTGTTTATAGGGTTCTATTTTGTTTGTTTCTTGTGTGGCTTTGTTTGTATGATTCTGCCTTGGAATTCATGTATTGGTTTAGTTTGTAGGGTTCTACTTTTGAATTCGTGTCCTTTTTCTTGTGTTGCTTTGTTTGCAGTGTTCTATTTTGTTTGTAGAGTTAATGTATGGCTTTGTTTACAGAGTTCTACTTTGTTACTAAAGTAGCTTTGCTTATAAGATCCTTACTTTTTTTAATAAACATCTTGTCTGGCTTTGTTTGTAGGGTTGTATTTTATTTGTTTCTTGTGTGGATTATTTTGTAGGATTCTGTTTTGGAATTCATGTCTTGGTTTAGTTTGTAGAGTTCTGTTTTTGAGTTTGTGTACCTTTTCATGTGTGGCTTTGTATGTCAATTTTTCTTTGTTTGTAAGGTTCTACTTTATCTGTAAGAGTTGTTGTGTGTTTTTGTTTGCAGTGTTTGACTTTGTTAATAGAGTAGCTTTATTTATAAGGTTCTACTTTGTTTGTAGAAAGTTCTTATGTGGCTTTGTTTGTAAGATTCTGCATTGGAATTCATATCTTTGGTTCAATTTGTAGGGTTCTAGTGTGGTCTTGTTTGTAGGATTCTACTTTGGAATTCATATCTTATGTTTAGTTTATAGGGTTCTACTTTTAAATCCGTGTCTTTTTTATCTTGTATGGCTTTGTTTACCAGTTTTGCTTTGTTTGTAGGGTTCTACTTAGTTTGTAGTGTTCTTATGTAGTTTTGTTTGTAGAGTTTTTATTTGTTTGCAAAGTTATTATATGCCTTGTTTTTAAAGCTCTTTATTTGTATTTTATTATGTTGCTTTGTTTGTAGGGTTTTATATTTTTTGTAGGGTTCTACGTTGTTCGTAGAGTAACTTTGTTTATAAGGTTTTACTTTGTTTGTAGATAGTTCTTTTGTGGCTTTGTTTGTAGGGTTCTACTTTGTTTGGTTCCTGTGTGGCTTTGTTTGTAGGATTTTTCTTTGGTGTTCATGTCATGGTTCAGTTTGTAGGGTTCTACTTTGAATTTCTTGTGTGATTTTGCTTTCTT